>NC_041386.1:509739440-509787669 GCF_002162155.2 Triticum dicoccoides | reverse complement strand
CATATTCTTTCCAACATGCTGAGCTTGCCAAAGGATAAAATGAAAAGGAAAAGGTGAAGACCACCATGACTCTTGCATAAGGTAGAAGATAATAATAAAAGATAGGCCATTTGCAGAGGGAAGCAGAGGTTGCCATGGGCTTTTATGGTTGGATGCACAAAATCTCAATGCGAAAGAACATCACTTTATATTGCCCCTTGTGATATGAACCTTTATTATGCAGTCCGTCGCTTTTATTACTTCCACATCACAAGATCGTATAAAGCTTATTTCTCCCACACCAATCAATCATACATATTTAGAGCAATTTTTATTGCTTTGCACCGATGACAACTTACTTGAGGGATCTTACTCAATCCATAGGTAGATATGGTGGACTCTCATGGCAAAACTGGTTTAAGGGTATTTGGAAGGACAAGTAGTATTTCTACTTGGTGCTGAGAATTTGCCTAGCATGAGGGGGAAAGGCAAGCTCAACAAGTTAGAGGATCCATGACAACATACTTTATCTCAGATATAAGAAAGACATAACTCATTACGTTGTCTTCCTTGTCCAACATCAACTCTTTAGCATGTCATATTTTAATGAGTGCTCCCAATCATAAAAGATGTCAATGATAATATATATATATATATATGTGAAAACCTCTCTTTCCTTATTACTTCCTATTAATTGCAACAATGACCAAAGTTATGTCTGCCAAGTCCCAACAACTTTTAATCATCATACTCTTTCTATGTGAAGTCATTACTCTCAATAAGATCAATATGAACTTTTTGTTTCTTTTTATTCTTTTTCTCTTTTCTTTTATTCACCCAAGATCATGGCAAAATAATCAAGCCCTTGACTCAACACTAATATTTATTATATATATCTCACAGACTCGTTTACAAAGAGAGATCATAAAGCAAACTCAAAACTAGATCATGCCAAAAACTTTATTCTACTAGATCAAGATACTACTAATAGGATCGAACTAAGAAAAAACATAAAGATAGGAGTTGTGATTGTGATACGATACCGGGGCACCTCCCCCAAACTTGGCAGTTGCCAAGGGGAGTGCCCATACCCATGTGATTATATCTCCTTTGTCGGTGAAGAAGGTGGAGGTGACGGATAATCGCACATCGAGCGTAAGAGGTCCTCCAGCTTGCGAATAATGCCCTTGAGTGCGACAATATGCTCCTTCAACAAAATATTTTCTTGTGTGAGATACTTGTTTTGTATACGAGTTAACTCAATCATCTTGAAAGCTTTGATCTCAGTTGGGGTAAGAAGGTTATGATCAAGTTGAAGGATGTCTTTTGCTGCAGGAGCTTGATCCTCCGTGTCCTTCTTGATCCTTTCATCCTTGTTGACCCTCATGGGTTCTTCCCTCTTCAGATCTATCTTCATTAGCCAAGCATCATTGTCACCATTGTTGGAGGAGGGAGACAACATGATGCCTAGCCTGGAAAACCCTGACAGAAAACAGCGCGAAACAAGAACATAGGAGATTTGCGTGATACGGGAGTCAAAACTTTCGGGAGGTTATATAATGAATTTTTACTGACCAAAATACGTAATGTGCAAGAAAATGGAGTCCGGAAGGCACACGAGGTGCTCACGAGGTAGGGGCGCGCCCACAGGGGTAGGGCGCACCCACCACCCTCGTGGGGCCCTCGTGTCCTTCCCGGACTGCTACTTATTTTTCTATTTTTCTAAATATTCCAAAACAGAGAAATATTGCCTTAAAAATTGTTTTGGGGTCGGTTTACTTACCGTACCACATACCTATTCCTTTTCGGAGTCTGAAACGTTCCCAAAAGTGTCCCTTATGTATTCCTCCGGGGTTACGGTTTCAATAATATTGGTTTCAACATTTATGGGATTACCTGAGATATAATGTTTGATTCTTTGACCATTTACCACCTTCGGATTTGTGCTTTCAAAGTTGTTGATCTTTATGGCACCAGAATGATAGACCTCTTCGATAACATAGGGGCCTTCCCATTTAGAGAGAAGTTTGCCTGCAGAAAATCTTAAGCGAGAGTTGTATAGCAATACATAATCACCTACATTAAACTCACACTTTTGTATCCTTTTGTCATGCCATCTTTTAACTTTTTATTTAAACAACTTGGCATTTTCATAAGCTTGGGTTCTCGATTCATCAAGTGAGCTAATATCAAATAACCTCTTCTCACCGTCAAGTTTAAAATCATAGTTGAGCTCTTTAATAGCCCAATACGCCTTATGTTCTAGTTCGAGAGGTAAGTGACATGCTTTTCCATAAACCATTTTATACGGAGACATACCCATATGATTTTTGTATGCAGTTCTATAAGCCCATAATGCATCATCAAGTTTCTTGGACCAATTCTTTCTAGACCTATTAACATTCTTTTACAAAATTAATTTGAGCTCTCTATTGCTCAACTCTACTTGACCACTAAACTGTGGGTAATAAGGAGATGCAATTCTATGATTAACATCATATTTAGCAAGCATTTTACGGAAAGCAACATGAATAAAGTGTGAACCACCATCATTCATTAAATATCTAGGGACTCCAAACCTTGGGAAAATAACTTCCTTAAGCATTTTAATAGAAGTGTTATGATCAACAATACTAGTTGGAATAGCTTCTACCCACTTAGTAACGTAATCAACAGCAACTAAAATATGTGTATATCCATTAGAGGCAGGAAAAGGTCCCATATAATCAAAGCCCCAAACATCAAATGGTTCAATAACAAGTGAATAATTCATAGGTATTTCTCGACGTCTACTAATATTACCAATTCTTTGACATTCATCACAAGACAAGAAAAACTTATGGGCATCCTTGAAGAGAGTAGGCCAATAAAAACCAGATTGCAATACCTTATGTGCAGTTCTATCTCCAGTGTGGTGTCCTCCATAAGACTCGGAGTGACACTTGCGTAGGATCTATTCCTGTTCATGCTCAAGTACACAATGTCTAATAACACCATCTACTCCTTATTTATAAAGATGTGGATCATCCCAAAAGTAATGTCTTAAATCATAGAAAAACTTTTTCTTTTGCTGGTATGTGAAGCTAGGTGGTATAAACTTAGCAACAATATAATTAGCATAATCAGCATACCATGGAGTACTACGAGAAGTACTTATAACATTTAATTGTTCATCAGGAAAGCTATCATTAATAGGTAGTGGGTCATCAAGAACATTCTCTAACCTAGACAAGTTGTCTGCAACGGGGTTCTCAGCTCCCTTTCTATCAACAATATGCAAATCAAATTCTTGTAGCAAGAGAACCCATCTAATAAGTCTAGGTTTAGCATCTTTCTTTTCCATAAGGTATTTAATAGCAGCATGATCAGTGTGAATAGTTACTTTAGAATCAACAATATAAGGTCTGAACTTATCACAAGCAAATACAACTACTAAAAGCTCTTTTTCAGTAGTAGCATAATTTCTTTGAGCATTGTCTAGAGTCTTACTAGCATAATAAATAACATTTAATTTCTTATCAACTCTTTGCCCTAGAACAACACCTACAGCATAATCACTAGCATCACACATAATTTCAAAGGGTAAATTCCAATCAGCTGGCTGAACAACAGGTGCAGAGACTAATGCTTTCTTAAGTATTTCAAATGCTTCTTCACAATCATCATCAAAGACAAATGGTATATCTTTTTGCAATAAATTAGTCAGAGGCCGAGAAATTTTTGAGAAGTCCTTAATGAACCTCCTATAAAATCCGGTGTGACCAAGGAAACTTCTTATACCTTTGATGTCCTTGGGACATGGCATCTTTTCAATAGCATCGGCCTTGGCTTTATCAACTTCAATACCTCTTTCAGAAACTTTATGCCCCAAGACAATACCTTCATTAACCATAAAGTGGCACTTTTCCCAATTCAAGACAAGATTAGTTTCTTCACATCTCTACAAAACTCGATCAAGATTGCTCAAGCAATCATCAAAAGAGGAACCATAGACGGAAAAATCGTCCATGAAAACCTCACAAATCTTTTCACAAAAGTAAGAGAATATAGCCATCATGCATCTTTGAAAGGTAGCAGGTGCATTACATAAAGAAAAAGGCATATGTCTATAAGCAAAAGTACCAAAAGGGCATGTAAAAGTAGTCTTTGATTGATCTCTAGCCGAGACAGGTATTTGAGAGAAACCAGAATAACCATCTAGAAAGCAATAGTGTGTATGTTTGCATAATCTTTCTAGCATTTGATCAATAAAAGGTAAGGGGTAATGATCTTTCTTAGTAGCTTTATTTAATTTGCGGAAATCAATTACCATCCTATAACCTGTAATAATTCTTTGTGGAATCAATTCATCTTTATCATTAGGAACAACAGTAATACCTCCCTTCTTAGGGACACAATGGACAGGACTTACCTACTGACTATCAGCAATGGGATAAATTATACCTGCCTCCAGAAGCTTGAGTATTTCTTTTCTTACCACTTCTTTCATTTTAGGATTCAGACGTCGTTGAGGATCACGAACTGGTTTGGCATCTGCTTCCAAATTTATTTTATGTTGACATAGAGTGGGACTAATGCCCTTAAGATCATCAAGAGTATATCCCATAGCAGCATGATGCTTCCTCAGAGTTTTCAATAATCTTTCTTCTTCATGCTCTGTAAGGTTAGCACTAATAATAACAGGATATATCTTCTTTTCATCAAGATAAGCATATTTAAGATTATCAGGCAACGGTTTAAGCTCGAACACGGGATCACCCTTGGGTGGAGGAAGATCCCCTAAAATTTCAACAGGCAAATTGTGTTGTAGAATAGGTTCCTGTTTAAAGAATACTTCATCTATTTCCCTTCTTTCATTCATGAACATATCATTTTCATGGTCTAGCAAATAGTATTCTAAAGGATCACTAGGAGGTACGGCAATAGAAGCAAGACCAATAATTTCATCCTTACTAGGTAATTCTTCCTCACGATGTTGTTTACTAAATTTAGAGAAATTAAACTCATGAACCATATCATCCAAGCCAATAGTAACAACATTCTTTTCGCAATCTATCCTAGCATTAACAGTGTTCAAGAAGGGTCTACCAAATATAATGGGACAAAAGCTATCTTGCGGAGAAGTAAGAACAAGAAAAGCAGCAGGATATTTAGTTTTCCCACACAAGACTTCAACATCTCTAACAATTCCAATTGGTGAAATAGTATCTCTATTGGCAAGTTTAATTGTGACATCAATACCTTCTAACTCAGCAGGTGCAATTTCATTCTTAATTTCTTCGTATAAAGTATGTGGTATAACACTAGCACTCGCACCCATATCACATAAGCCATGATAACAATGATCTCCTATTTTAACAGAAATAGCAGGCACGCCTACCACAGGTCTATGTTTATCTTTAGCACAAGGTCTAGCAATTC
Source organism: Triticum dicoccoides (assembly GCF_002162155.2). Lineage (NCBI taxonomy): Eukaryota > Viridiplantae > Streptophyta > Magnoliopsida > Poales > Poaceae > Triticum > Triticum dicoccoides. The sequence continues at coordinate 509,782,269 of NC_041386.1, read as the reverse complement.
TAGCAGTTTCACCTTCGAACTGAATAACATGCCCATCAATATTATCAGACAAAGAGATCTTTAACAATAGCAATATTAGGTTCTACTTTAACTTGCTCAGGGGGTGTATAAGTTCTAATATTGTTTTTACGAACAACAGTTGAAGCTTTAGCATGATCCTTTATTCTAACAGGGAAAGGTGGTTTCTCAACATAAGAAGTAGGAACAATAGGATCATTATAAGTGATAGTCTTTTCTTCAACTTTAATAGGTGCAGCTACTTTTACTTCTATGGGAGGATGATATTTAAACCACTTCTCCTTAGGGAGATCAACATAAGTAGCAAAAGATTCACAGAAAGAAGCTACTATCTCAGAGTCAAGTCCATATTTAGTGCTAAACTTACGGAAAATATCGGTATCCATAGAAGATTTAACACAATCAAACTTAGGTGTCATACCTGACTCCTTACCTTCGTCGAGGTCCCAATCTTCAGAGTTGCGTTTAATTCTATCCAATAAATTCCATCTGAATTCAATAGTCTTCATCATAAAAGAGCCAACACAAGAAGTATCGATCATGGTTTGATTATTATGAGAAAGACGAGCATAAAAACTTGCATAATTATTTCTCTCGAGAGCTCGTGATTGGGGCATGAATATAACATTGATTTAAGCCTCCCCCAAGCTTGATCGATGCTTTCTCCTTCATGAGGCCAGAAATTATATATATAATTGCGATCACGATGAAAACGATGCATAGGGTAATACTTTTGATGAAATTACAATTTCAATCTTTTATAGTTCCATGATCTCATATCATCACATAGCCTATACCATATCAATGTGTCTCCCTTCAAAGATAAAGGGAAGACCTTCTTCTTAGCAACATCATCGGGTATACCTGCAAGCTTAAATAATCCACAAACTTCATCCACATATATTAAGTGCTCATCAGGATGCTTTGTTCCATCTCCTGTAAAAGGGTTAGCTAGCAGTTTTTCCATCATACCCGAAGGAAAATCAAAAGGAGTTTCATTTTCAATAGGTTTAGTAGGTTGAGGAGCAACTCTTTGCTCTACTAGATGGGGTGAAGATACCCTGAACAAGCCCCTCAGAGAATTACTTTCCATAGTAGCAAGTGATAGTAAATTTCAGCATACTATATAAATTTTCCTTACCAAATTCCACCTACCAAAGGCGCTACACTCCCCGGCAACGGCGCCAGAAAAGAGTCTTGATGACCCACAAGTATAGGGGGTCTATCGTAGTCCTTTCGTTAAGTAAGAGTGTCGAACCCAACGAGGAGCAGAAGGAAATGATAAGAGGTTTTTAGCAAGGTATTCTCTCCAAGTACTGAAATAAGTGGTAACATATAGTTTTGTGACAAGATGAATTGTAACGAGCAACAAGTAACAAAAGTAAATAAAGTGCAGCAAGGTGGCCCAATCCTTTTTGTAGCAAAGGACAAGCCGGAACAAACTCCTATAATAGGAAAAGCGCTCCCGAGGACACATGGGAATATCGTCAAGCTAGTTTTCATCATGTTCATATGATTCGCGTTCGATACTTTGATAATTTGATATGTGGGTGGACCGGTGCTTGGGTGCTGTTCTTACTTGAACAAGCATCCCACTTATGATTAACCTCTATTGCAAGCATCCGCAACTACAAACAAAAGTATTAAGGTAAACCTAACCATAGCATGAAACATGTGGATCCAAATCAGCCCCTTACGAAGCAACGCATAAACTAGGGTTTAAGCTTCTGTCACTCTAGCAACCCATCATCTACTTATTACTTCCCAATGCCTTCCTCTAGGCCCAAATAATGGTGAAGTGTTATGTAGTCGACGTTCACATAACACCACTAGAGGCTAGACAACATACATCTTATCAAAATATCAAACGAATACCAAATTCACATGACTACTAATAGCAAGACTTCTCCCTTGTCCTCAGGAACAAACGTAATTACTCACAAAGCATATTCATGTTCATAATCAGAGGGGTAATAATATGCATATAGGATCTGAACATATGATATTCCACCAAATAAACCAACTAGCATCAACTACAAGGAGTAATCAACACTACTAGCAACCTACTAGCACCAATCCCGGACTTTGAGACAAGAATTGGATACAAGAGATGAACTAGGGTTTGGAGATGAGATGGTGCTGGTGAAGATGTTGATGGAGATTGCCCTCCCCCGATGAGAGGAGCGTTGGTGATGACGATGGTGATGATTTCCCCCTCCCGGAGGGAAGTATCCCCGGCAGAACAGCTCTGCCGGAGCTCTAGATTGGTTTCGCCTCGTGGCGGCGGAGTCTCGCCCCGAAAAGTTCCCCCTGATTTTTTTCTCATCGAAATACTTCATATAGGAGAAGATGGATGTCGGAGAGCCACCAGGGGGGCCACGAGGTAGGGGCGCGCCCTAGGAGGGGGGGCGCGCCCCCACCCTCGTGAGTAGGGTGTGGGCCCCCTGGCCTTCATCTTTGGCGAGGACTTTTCTTTATTTATTTTAAGATGTTCCATGGAGTTTCAGGACTTTTGGAGTTGCGCAGAATAGGTCTCTAATATTTGCTCCTTTTCCAGCCCAGAATTCCAGCTGCCGGCATTCTCCCTCCTTATGTAAACCTTGTAAAATAAGAGAGAATAGCCATAAGTATTGTGACATAAAGTGAAATAACAGTCCATAATGCAATAAATATCGATATAAAAGCATGATGCAAAATGGACGTATCAGTGCGCCCCATGTAGGCCGAAATAAAGGGGGAAGGAAAGAGGGGAGAGAGAAAGGAAGGGGAGTAATTCAGCCTCCCCCTTCCTTCTCTCCTCCCTCCTCCTTCCTTTCCCCTCCAGATGAATATGGATGGGGGAGGCCGAATTGGGAGGTGCCCAAGTAGGATTCCTCCTACTTGGGGCACCCCCTTGGCTGCCTCTCCTCCCCTCCAACCTATATATATGAGGGGGGCACCGCTAGAACACACATCAATAGTTGTTAGCCGTGTGCGGCGCCCCCCTCCATAGTTTACGCCTCCGGTCATATTCACGTAGTGCTTTGGCGAAGCCCTGCGTGGATCACTTCATTATCACTGTCACCAAGCCCTCGTGCTGACAGAACTCGCCCTCAACACTTTGCTGGATCAAGAGTTCGAGGGACGTCATCGAGCTGAACGTGTGCAGAACTCCGAGGTGTCGTATGTTCAGTGCTTGATCGGTCGGAACGAGAAGAAGTTTGAGTACATCAGCCGCATTGTCAAACGCTGCCGCTTTCGGTCTACGAGGGTATGTAGACACACTCTCACCCTCTCGTTGCTATGCATCTCCTAGATAGATCTTGCGTGAGCGTAGGAATTTTTTTGAAATTGCATTCTATGTACGTTTCCCAACAGTGGCATCCGAGCCAGGTCTATGCTTAGATGATATGCACGAGTAAAACACAAAGAGTTGTGGGCGGTGATCGTCATACTGCTTACCACCAATGTCTTATTTTGATTCGGCGGTATTGTTGGATGAAGCGGCCCGAACCAACCTTACTAGACCACGTTCATGAGACCGGTTCCACCGATAGACATGCAACTAGTTTTGCATAAATGTGGCTGGTGGGTGTCTGTTTCTCCTACTTTAGTTGAATCAAATTTGACTGCGGCCGGTCCTTGTTGAAGGTTAAAACAACAAACTTGATAAATCACCGTTGTGGTTTTGATGTGTAGGTAAGAACGGTTCTTGCTAGAAGCCCATAGCATCCACGTAAAACTTGCAACAAAAAAGTAGAGGACGTCTAACTGTTTTTTGCAGGGCATGTTGTGATGTGATGTGGTCAAGACATGATGTGATATACGTTATTGTATGAGATGCTCATGTTTTGTAAAAGTCACTGGCAACCGGCAGGAACCTTATGGTTGTCTCTTTATTGTATGAAATGTAAACGCCATGTAATTGATTTACTTTATCACTATGTGTTAGCGATAGTTGTAGAAGCAATAGTTGGCAAGACAACCACGACGCTATGATGGAGATCAAGGTGTCAAGCCGGTGACGATGGAGATCATGATGGTTCTTTGGAGATGGAGATCAAAGGCACAAGATGATGATGGCCATATCATGTCACATATTTTGATTGCATGTGATGTTTATCTTTTATGCATCTTATTTTGCTTAGTACGGCGGTAGCATTATAAGATGATCCCTCACTAAAATTTCAAGTTATAAGTGTTCTCCATGAGTATGCACTGTTGCAACAGTTCGCCGTGCTGAGACACCATGTGATGATCGGGTGTGATAGGCTCTATGTTCACATACAATGGGTGCAAGACAGTTTTGCACATGCAGAATACTCGGGTTGAACTTGACGAGCCTAGCATGTACAGACATGGCCTCGGAATACTAGAGACCGAAAGGTCTAACATGAATCATATAGTAGATATGATCAACATAGAGATGTTCGCCATTGATGACTACTCCATCTCACATGATGATCGGACATGGTTTAGTTGATTTGGATCACGTAATCATTTAGATTGCTCAAGGGATGTCTATCTAAGTGGGAGTTCTTAAGTAATATGATTAATTGAACTTAATTTATCATGAACTTAGTCTTGATAGTATTTGCATATCTATGTTGTAGATCAATAGCTCGCGTTGTAGCTCCCCTATGTTTTTGATATGTTCCTAGAGAAAACTAAGTTGAAATATGATAGTAGCATTGATACAGACTGGGTCCGTGATCTGAGGATTATCCTCATTATTGCGCAGAATAATTATGTCCTTGATGCACTGCTAGGTGATGAACCTATTGCAGGAGCAGATGCAGACGTTATGAACGTTTGACAAGCTCGGTATGATGACTACTTGATAGTTTAGTGCACCATGCTTTATGACTTAGAACCGGGACTTCAAAAACGTTTTGAACACCACGGAGCATATAAGATGTTCCAAGAGTTGAAATTGGTATTTCAGACTCATGCCCATGTCGAGAGGTATGAGACCTCTGACAAGTACTTTGCCTACAAGATGGAGGAGAATGGCTCATCTAGTAAGCATGTACTCAGAATGTCTAAGTAGTACAATCGCTTGAATCAAGTGGGAGTTAATCTTCCAGATAAGATAGTGATTGACAGAGTTCTCTAGTCAATATCACCAAGCTACTTGAACTTTGTGATGAACTATAATATGCAAGGGATGACGAAAACGATTCCCGAGCTCTTCGGGATGCTGAAATCAGCGAAGATAGAAATCAAGAAAAAGCATCAAGTGTTGATGGTTGACAAGATCACTAGTTTCAAGAAAAAGGGCAAAGGAAAAGAAAGGGAACTTCAAGAAGAATGACAAGCAAGTTTCCACTCCCGTGAAGAAGCCCAAAGTTAGGCCTAAGCCTGAAACTAAGTGCTTCTACTGCAAAGGGAATGGTCACTAGAAGCAGAACTACCCCAAATACTTGGCGGATAAGAAGGATGGTAAAGTGAACAAAGATATATTTGATATACATGTTATTGATAAGTACTTTACTAGTGTTCATAGTAACCCCAGGGTATTTGATACCAGTTCAGTTGCTAAGATTAGTAACTCAAAACAGGAGTTGCAAAATGAATAAAGACTAGTTAAGGGCCAGGTGACGATGTGTGTTGGAAGTGATTCCAAGGTTGATAAGATCACCATCGTACACTATCTCTACCTTAGGGGTTAGTGATGCTACTGAAAATTATTATGACGGGGGAACTTATGCTTTTAGTAATTGCAATAATATCAAGTTTCCTCTCTATGTGTTGGAAGTTTTGAAGTTATGCTTGTTTTGCCTTCCTATGCTAGTTGATTCTTGTTCCCATAAGTTGTTTGCTCACAAAATCCCTATGCATAGGAAGTGGGTTAGACTTAAATGTACTAGTCATATGCTTCATGATGCTCTCTTTGTGTTTCAATTCTTATCTTTTATGTGAGCATCATTGAAATCATCATGCCTAGCTTAAAAGGCATTAAAGAAAGGTGCTTGTTGGGAGACAACCCAAGATTTACCCCTACTATTTTTGTGTGTTCACATGATTAGGATACTGTAGTAATCATGTTTTATTGTTTTTGTTTCAATAAAGTGCCAAGTAGACCTTTGGGATGGCTTACGGTGATAGTTGATTTGATCTTGCTGGAAAACAGAAACTTTTGCGCTCAGGAAAACAATTCTCATTTTTAATAGAAGCATGATAAAATGTTGATTCTTTTTTCTTAAGATTAATAGCAAATTTCCCAGGTTTTCATAATTTTTCAGAATTTTTGGAGTAGCAGAAATGTGGTTGGAGTACAGATTACTACAGAATGTTCTGTTTTTGACAGATTCTGTTTTCAATGCATAATTTGCTTGTTTTCTAGTTTCTATGGCTTATATTGCTCAATATAGATTGTGGAAATGATATGCTACAGTAGGCATTGTGTGAGAACAATTATGAATCTTGTCTTTGACAGTACCAAAGTAAAATGATTTGCTCTCTATCATACTAACCTATCTCACGAAGTTCCGTTAAGTTTTGTGTGATTGAAGTTTTCAAGTTTTGGGTGAGATGTCGATATGAGGAGAATAAGGAGTGACAAGACCCTAAGCTTGGTGATGCCCAAGGCACCCCAAGGTAATAGTAAAGGAAGATCCAAGCAACTAAGCTTGGGGACACCCCCGAAGGCATCCCCTCTTTCGTCTCCAACATTATCGCTAATCTCACTTGGAGCTATGTTTCCATTCGTCACCTGATATGTGTTTTGCTTGGAGCATCAATTTATTTTGTTAATATTTTCTTGCTGTTATTTATAATAATGTTTTGCATCTTTTATTTCAATAAAAGTGGCAATGATAGCCTTTGCCATGCTTATTTTGCAAGTATACATGTTTCTGTTTGAAAACATAAAGTTTATCGTTGTTGAAAAAATTCCCTAGAAAAGTCAGAATGTGATAAAATGTTGAAACTTTTTGCAAAATGAGCTTTGATAAATTTTCTACAGTTTGGTAAATTTTCATAACTTTTGGAGTTTTGTAAGTATTAATACTCTTGCATTCTTTACAGATTGTACTATTTTGATATATTGCTGTTATGTTTGCATTGTTTGCATATGTTTGCTTGTTTAATGATCCTATTTGAGGATATGAGTATTAAATATGCAGAGGAATTTAGTATTCAATGTTTAATAATAATTTTAGCGATTTGCTACAGTAGAGAATGATAAGATCTTTGCATTGGTTTATACTAACTTATCTCACGAGTTCTTGTTGAGTTTTGTGTGGATGGAGCTTTTCAGATTTAGGAAAACTGTGATATGAGAGGAATTAAGGAGACACAAAAGCTCAAGCGTGGGGATGCCCAAGGCATCCCAAGATAATATTTAAAGAAGTCTCAAGCATCTAAGCTTGGGGATGCCCCGATAGGCATCCCACCTTTCTTCTTCAACAATTATCGGTTAGTATCGGTTGAGCCTAAGTTTTTGCTTCTTCACATGATATGTGCTATTCTTGGAATGTCATTTTATTTTCATTTTGCTTGTTGTTTTAATAAAATACATAGATCTAAAAGTTTTTAAATAAAATCGAGTCCTCAAATAGTTGTCAGGGAGGCTAGGTAAGCCGCACTTACATCCCGTCAACGAAACTCTTTTCTATAGAATTGCTCTAGTGCTTCACTTATATCTTTTTGAGCACGGTGTGCTTTACTATTTTTGAAGAAATTCTCTCTTGCTTCACTTAAATTAATTTGAGAGAAAGAAATATTATGTTCAAGATCTTCACTTATATTTGTTTGAGCTTATCAAAAGCAACACATGTAAATTAGTTCCACAGTGATAGATATCCAAGAAGGATATAATAAAAACTTTCATGAAGATCATTGGAAAAAATAAACTTGATTCCTTGTAATATTTTTGAGATATGATGATGTGATATGTGAGTCATGTTGATGAGTAATTATGCTTTAGTAAGAATATTGGTGTTAAGGTTTGAGATTCCCTATGCAAGCACGTAAGTCAATAGTTGTGCAATGAAATTACATCCTACTTGTGGTGCATTATTCGGTGTTAATTATGCTCAATGCTCGCTTATGAGATTATTCGTATCTTGGTTGGTCGCTTCTCAATCTTTTGTTAGCCTTCATTTTGCACTAAGTATGATCACTACTTGTGCATCCAAAATCCTTTAAACCAGTTTTGCCACATGATTCCACTATACCTACCTATATGCGGTATTCTTTTGCCATTCTAAGCAAATTTGTATGTGCCATCTCTAATTTTCAAAATAAATTTCTCTTTTGTGTGCTCATACCGCTCGCGAGGCGGTGAGGGGTGGCCAATATTTGCCATGCTAGATGTCTTATTCTCACGATGAGTGTTTATTCACTTGTCATTGCACGAGAGTAAGGCAAAGGTATTAGGGATGCCCGGTCCCGAAATGAAAAATGATTTTACTTTATGTTGTCAAATAATAAATGCCTTGGAAAGTATTGGTATGGAGGGCACCCGTGGATACGGTTAGCCATGAAAAGTGAAAGTATGGTGGAAAAAGGAATAAACTTTATTTTCTATTTGGGAACCGCCTATGATATATCTAGCATGGGAAGTGTTGGGAGCTCCAAGTCATTTTCGTTGGTGGGAAAAGTATGCCACCCAAAATGTTTTTATCTCTCAATTTTCGCTTTGAGCTCTGGCACCTCTACAAATCCCTACTCCCCCCCACGAAGGGCCTTTCTTTTACTTTATGCATTTTTTTAATTTGAGTCTCCATCTTCTCTTATAAAGCACAAACTAGGGGGCACTATGATCGTACTTGAGCATTGGGTGTAGTAAATTTATGAGTGTGTTTCACAAATGGATCAATGATTGAGCATGATGGGCTAGGGATAACTTATTTTAGCATTGATATTTTGAAAGACATGGTTGCTTGTTGGTATGCTTGAGTATAAAAGTCCTCATGTCAAAACTAGACTATTGCTTTGAACCATATAAAAGTCCAAATGTCCATGCTACAAAGAAAAAAAATATGAGATGACATGTTAGGCAGCATTCCACATCAAAAATTATGTTTTTATCATTTACCTACTCGAGGACGAGCAGGAATTAAGCTTGGGGATGCTGATACGTCTCCAACGTATCTATAATTTTTGATTGTTCCATGCTATTATATTATCATTCTTGGATGTATTATTATCATTTTATATCATTTTTTGGTACTGTCTTATTGATATAGTGTCAAGTGTCAGTTGCTGTTTTTTGCATGTTTTTTACATCGTAGGAAATCAATATCAAACGAAGTCCAAACACTGCGAAACTTTTTGTGGATTTTTTATGGACCAGAAGACCACCAATGGGCCAGAGCAGCACATGGGGGTGCCCGCACCCAGGTGGGTTGTGCCCACCTTGGTGTCCTTCTGCACCCCATCTTTGCCCTATAAATTCCCAAATATTTTGAATACCCTCGAGGTGAACCTAAATCAGAAGTTCTGCCGCCGCAAGGTTTGTAGCCACCCGAAACCAATCTAGACCCCGTTTCGACACCCTGCCGGCGGGGGGAATCATCTCCGGTGGCCATCTTCATCATCCCGGTGGGCACCACGATGAGGAGGGAGTAGTCCACCCTTGGGGCTGAGGGTTTGTACTAGTAGCTATGTGTTTAATCTCTCTCTCTCTCCCTCTTGTGTTCTTGAATGTCATGATCTTGATGTATCGCCGGCTTTGTTAATATAGTCGGATCATATGGTGTTTTCCCCTCTCTATCTTGTGATGAACTGAGTTTTCCCTTTGAGTTTTCGTTGTTATCGGATTGAATACTTTTATGGATTTGAGAACACTTGATATATGCCTTGCAATTGAATACTCGTGGTGACAATGGGGTATCGTATTGATTCACTTGATATATGTTTTGGCACTCAACTCGCGGATTCCGAGGTGACATTGGGGTAATCTATGCATAGGGGTTGATGCACGTTTTTGTCTTTATTTCTCCGGTAGAAATCTTGGGGCACTCTTTGAAGTTCTTTGTGTTGCATTGAATATTATGAATCTGAATTTGCTTTGGTGTGATTTTAGTATGAACTCTTGGTTAGATCGATCGGAAAGAATAGCTTCGTGTTATTTTAGTACAAACTCTAGGATAGATTGATCGGGAAGAATAGCTTTGAGGTGGTTTCGTACCCTATAAACAATTTCGTCTTATGTGCTCCGCTAGATAGGAACTTTGGAGTGATTCTTCGTTGCACGTTGAGGGGCGGTTATATGATCCAATTATATTAGCATTGTTGAGAGATTGCACTAGCGAAAGTACGACCCCTAGGCCTCATTTTCAAGCATTGCAATACCGTTTTTGTGCCCGTTTACTATTTGCTACCTTGCTGTTCTTATTTATTCAAATTAGAAAAAAATATTTCTACCATCAATATTACACCTTTATCACCATCTCTTCGCCGAACTAGTGCACCTATACAAATTACCATTGTATTTGGTGTGTTGGGGACACAAAAGACTTTTTATATTTTGGTTGTAGGGTTGTTTGAGAGAGACCATATTCATCCCACACCTCCCACAGATTGATAAGCCTCAGGTCATCCACTTGAGGGAAAATTGCTACTGTCCTACAAAACTCTGCGCTTGGAGGCCCAACACGTGTCTACAAGAATAAAGTTGCATAGTAGACATCACAAACCCTACGGGTTCGAGAACTATGTAGACATGAACGAGACACCTCTCCGGTCAATAATCAATAGAGGAACCTGGACGCCCATATTGGCTCCTACATATTCTACGAAGATCTTTATCGGTCAAACCTTATGACAACATACATAATTTCTTTTGTCCATCGGTATGTTACTTGCCTGGGATTCGATCGTCGGTATCTTCATACCTAGTTCAATCTCGTTACCGGCAAGTCTCTTTACTCGTTCCGTAATACATCATCTTGAAGCTAACTCCTTTGTCACTTTGCTTGCAAGGCTTCTTATGATGTGTATTATCGACAGGGCCCAAAGATACCTCTCCGATACTCGGAGTGACAAATCCTAATCTCGATCAATGCCAACTTAGCAAACACTTTTGGAGATACCTGTAGAGCATCTTTATGATCACTCAGTTACGTTGTGACATTTGATAGCACTAACAATGAATTGAATGATCAATATGCTAAGCTAACAGATGGTCCTTGTCCATCACATCATTCTCCTAATGATTTGATCCCGTTATGAAATGACAACACATGTCTATGGTTAGGAAACCGTAACCATCTTTGATTAACAAGCTAGTCTAGTAGAGGCTTACTAGGGACACGATATTTATTTATGTATTCACACATGTATTTAAGTTTCGGATCAATACAATTCTAGCATGAATAATAAACCTTTATCACGAATAAGGAAATATAAAATAATAACAACTTTATTATTGCCTCCAGGGCATATTTCCATCAACCATCTCCTTGAAGCCATGCCCTTACACATCTTGATGGCCATGGCCTTACGCCACCAATTTCAAGGCAGCTCAACCGCCTCATCCTTTCCTTCCTTTGGCACCAGCAGAAGGAGGCCAATGGCGGGCATTGTGTCCACGGTTTGCCGTCCTATCTTCTGGGTGGCCTCGGCATCTCAGACTTCCAGCGTGTAGGTTCCATGAGGACTCGATGGTTGTGGCTTCAGTCCACCGGTTCCTCGCGGTTGTGGCATCACCTGCACATACCAAGTTGCCCCAATGTCCAGGCAATCTTCCGGGCATCCACTGCCTGGACCCTTGGGGATGGTCATACTTGCAGATTCTAGTTCAATCACTGTCTCAATGGCAAGTCCATTGCGGAGATAGCCCCGCTGATTTTCGAGAAGGTTCCTCGGCACCGGCGCAAGCTCACCGAGGCCTATCCATCCGCTCTTGGGCACGAGACATTAACAGTTCGCCACGAATGAGCCGTCCACTTGGAGTTATCGAACTCCAGGCGTGCAAAAAAAACCTATAAGCGCCGGTCGGACTCCAAGTGCAGCCGCCACGCAATAGCGAGAGCTCCTATTTGCCGCACGCGGGCAGGCTAATTGTCGAGCCTCCGTTGAAGGCAGTCGCGGATGGGCCGGCCCACTTGGAGCTATCGAACTCCAGGCACGCAAAAAAACCTGCAAACCGCTACGCGAGCGAGGCTCTCCCGACCCCCGCTCTCATCAACGAGTGTAACTGACCGATCAAACTAGCGAGTTCAAGTAATATATGTGCGGCGCTATAGTTAAAGCATCGAGCTTCACTTGAAAAAATTTGAAAAATACACACAGAACATTTTGTAGTAATGCATGGCAAAAAATTTAAATTAAAGAACGAACTTTAAAAAAATATGATGTCGATTTTTTTAAGATGCACCGGGCATTTTTTTATATACGTTGAACAATTTTTAAATACACATTGAGCATTTGTGTAATATACACTGAACAAATTTCAAAAATGCGGTCAAAATTTTATATTCGTTGAATAATTTCTAATATATGATGAATATTTTTATAATTCATGATGAACTTTTTGTAATATACATATATGATGAACATTTTGGTAACACGCAATGAACTTTGTATAATATAGGAAAGAAGAAAAAATAAAAAGAATAAAGAAATGATAAAAAATAAAAGAACAGAAACAGAAATAAAAAAATCTAAAATAAAACAGAAATAGGAACCAGAAAAGGAAAACCGAAAACAAAAACAAACGAAAAAATGAAGCAGCAACGCTCAGCACGCGCTGCCATGAAATGGGCTGACCCACCTGCGGGTCCTGTGGCATTCCCTCCAACATTTGCCGCCCGTGGGCGGTAAATATAAATTGCAGACCCTATTTGACGTCCGGAGGCACGGCCAAACGAAATAAAAAGTGTTTTCTTTATTATTCCTTCCGCGAGAGGCACGTATCTGCTTCCGTGAGAGGCATGGTTTTGCGGCCGTGCCTCTCATGGACGAAATAAAACACGTTTTTATTTATTTTTCCACGAGAGGCACGAATCTGCTTCCGCGAGAGGCACGGTTTTGCTTCCACGAGAGGCATGCCCGTGTCTTTCGAAAATGAAAAAAAAACTGTGTTTTTTCTTCTTTCATGAGAGGCACAGATTAGCTTCTGCAAGAGACAGACGTGCCTTTCGGGAGGCACTCTTTTTCGTGTATATTACACAAAGTTCATTGTTTGTTTACATACAAAATGTTCATTGTATATTTAAGGAAATGTCCATCCTATATTAATAAAATGTTCAACATTTTTAAAAATGTTCAGCGTGTATCACAAAATGTTCAATGTGTATTTAAACTTTGTTAAAAAAATTGTCCACCTTTTTGAGAATTGTTCGTGTTTTAAAGTTTTTTCCAAGTTTGAATTTTGTTCACATTGTCAGACATGATTCAGTTTTTCTTTAATAATTTTTTAAATTTTTTCCAAGATATGTTGAATGTTTTCGAAACAAAAATGAATCTGCCGTTGTAGCTATTACTTACTCCATCCGTTCCTAAATATTTGTCTTTCTAGAGATTTCAACAAATGACTACATACGGAGCAAAATGAGTGAATATATATGCTAAAATATGTTTATATATATCCGTATGTGGTAGTCCATTTGAAATCTCTAAAAAGACAAATATTTAGAAACGGAGGGAATAGAAGTTAGCTGTGCATTTTAGCCAGGTCCATTTCTCAGCTCGACTGGCTGCCGTCGTTGCTTTTTAGCGTGAGGTTTGTGGTTCGACTCCATGTGTCCGCATTTATTTTTCGTGAAATTTTACATTGGACGCCTTTGAATGGGCTGGCCCATTTGCGCCCTCTTTGGCGAAAGCTTAACTATTGGGTGCATGCGGGCGTCCAATAGGAGACCGAGAGGAAATCAACAGTCGAAAACATACAAAACTTAAAGAAAACGGCGCCAAGAATGCTAGTGATCTGAGATGGTTGGAAGGTTGCACAGTTATAAAATGCGGGTAAGAGAGTGGAATTGGATAGTGAATGGTATACACCTCTACTAAAATGGCACCTAACCACCTTCGCGGGATACCGGGACATACCAATTGTGAATGGGAACACCTGGTGTGGCAGCCATGGGCGCCCCTAAAGTTCAAGTTCTTCGTTTGGCTAGTGATGTGCGATCGTCCCTAGACATGTGACAGGTTGGCCAAGCGAGGCTTGCCACACCAGGCAGTTTGTCCCCTGTGTTGTGCTACCAGTCAGATGAGACAATTGCAAACCTACTGCTGCAAATCCATTTTCGCGCGTGAGGTATGGGTTCGTACCCTCTAGTGGATTGGGTTCGGGCGCCTCACACCTTCTGCGTACCCTGACATTCTCGAATGGTGGTCTACCTTGTTGCATATATGTCATATCTTCCATTACAAACTAAAAGACAAGGTACAAATCTATAGTATCTTAGGTATGGATTTACAACAAATAGACATACCTACGTAGCTGCCGGTCCGCCTCATTTTTGTTGGCCTTAGGGTCATGGCGCTGCGGTGGATCCCGGCTCTTACCGGCAGGAGGACTCTATTTTTAGACATTCCTTTGAGTTTTGTAAGGGATTGTGTCCTACTCAGAAAGACGAGACGGCGGCGTCTCTCTGAAGATGGAATAAGATTCTCCCCGCCTAGCCCCCGTTCTGTTGGTGTGTCTAGCATCGTCCGTGGGTGTGTGGAGGTGTGTCTTCGGTGGATCTGTCCTTGGTGGATTTGCTTGGATCTAGTTGTAGTTCATCTACGTTTGTATTTTTTCAGGTTGGATCATTTCGATCTACGCTACTTTTCCTCGACGGTTGTTATTTTGCTGCGCTGGTCCTATGCGGCCTTAACACGACGACTTCCCGACTGTCTACTACTAAAAAAATTGTCCGGCTCCGGCCAGGGAGAGGCGATGGCGGGGGCGCACCTTCGGACCGCTTAAGTGCTTGTAGTCGTCGCTAGGTGGTCTACGAATCTATTTCTGATGTTCGTTGTATTACCATGATTGAAAATGAATAAACTGTAAGTTTTCTCGTAAAAATAGAGATACCTTGCCTACTAGACTCAATATGAGCTTTTTGATGTTTGACTACATGCAGAAACCTTTATTAACTCTATGGTTACACCAAACTGACAAGGTGCTAAACAATGGTAAAAAAATCATAGTGTAATTATAGGGAGCAACTATCCCCAGCGGTACCACGCTATTTCCCTTTTTTTATATAATGTTAGAAGGGTCTATTACACCTTGCAGGAAGTAGATTGGCACTTGGCACACTATGTTTTACATGTGCTTTCACCTTGCACAAGGTCCTGCAAAAAACATGCATGTAACCCAAAAATTCAAAAGAAATCATATTTGTGTTAGTATAATGAAATATACACATTAATTTTTTGGGGTTAAAAATAGGATCATTCTAGTTTAAAAATTAAAGTCACACATGTCTGAAAAAGCAGGATGAATTTGTTTTGAATGGGTGGCATCTAAGAGCATCTCTAGTAGACCCCGCATAATGCCGCGACCAGCAAAATAACCGCCAAAATACGGGTCGGCGCAGAAAATCCTGCCTGACCAGACACCGCAAACGCGTCCGGCCCGTAAAGTTTTCGCGGGGCACGATAAAAGATCTCCCCCGACTCTAGATTCACGGGGTGGGAAGCCGACCCGAGCTCGGCCCCTATCCGCAGCGAGATTTGGCACGAGGGAAATTTCCGTGCGGCCGTTCCCGCCCCCCCACGCTCCGCCACCATTGCCCCCGCTACCGCCCGCTCTGGTGCATCTTCCCCGGTAGCCCTTCGCCGCCATGGATGACTTCCTGCCATCCCCCATCACCGTCGAGGTCGCGCACATTCAATCCCCTCCGACGGATCTCGTCGCCGGCCATGTTGGCTCCGCTGTCGCCCAAGGCACCACTGCGCCTGCCCGCAAGCGGCAGGGCAACGTGGTCGTGCAGGGTGGGAATCCGGCTAGCCCCGCCGAGAAGGCCCGCGCTACGGGCGCCAGCGCCGCTGCGCGATCCTGGCTGGCGGCGAAGAAGGTCGGCAAGGTCTCAGGCGTAAAGCGGAAGAGGATTCCGCCTACAAAGACTTCGGCTCCTTCA
This sequence comes from Triticum dicoccoides, assembly GCF_002162155.2. Taxonomy (NCBI): domain Eukaryota; kingdom Viridiplantae; phylum Streptophyta; class Magnoliopsida; order Poales; family Poaceae; genus Triticum; species Triticum dicoccoides. Next base: position 509,766,244 of record NC_041386.1, on the reverse strand, counting down.
TCCACTCCCTCCGCCCCGGGAAGAGGTTCCACGGTGATGCCGTTCAACGACACTGCTTCCACCGCTAGCGAGGTGTTTGATGAAATGGACGGAAGGTATGCCTCTTCGGTCCCTTCAATTTTCTTTGCTTTTCGCCATTTCGGTAGCTCGTGACTTGTTGTTGTTCACTATAGTGGTGGTTCGAACAATGGCACTGCCGAGTTCGTGAACTTGTTGGACACGAACGCCGTTGACATCGATCAAGCCCCGTTCGCTGCATTCGATTACAATGAAATGGAGGGCGGCGTGGATGATCACGGTGGTGAAGAAGAAGTGGAGGAGATAGATGAGGGGGCGTATGAGCAATCGCAAACAAGAAAAAGCTAGAGATCGAAGAACTACATGATCTTGAAAGATCAAATCTTGATCAAGGCCTGGAGTGCGGTGTCTCTTGATGCTTGCACGGGTACTTCTCAAACCGCCAAGAGGTATTGGTAAAGGATCGAAGATCAATACTTCTGCATGATGGCAAAGTATCCCAATAGGACTCCATGCACCTTTTAGTCACTTCAAGGTCGTTCGGATGAGATCAAGCCGATTTCTAGCCATTGGGCTGCTTGCTTGGAACAAGTTCGCAATGCCCCCCCCCCCTCGAGTGGAACCGTGGAATCCGACTATGTGAGTTCATGTTCCAAGTGATGCAAATCATTTGTAGCATTTAAAGTGATTGCATAATTTGACATTGTTTTAATTGTGTAGGACAAAATTGCCCAACAAAGATACAAAGATATGGAAGCTTCGGAAGGCAAATTCTTTAAACTAGAGCATTCTTGGGACTTGCTCAAAGAGTGCGAGAAGTGGAAGTTGATTGATAAAGAATCCCCACCGAAAAGAGGTTCACTTACAAACATGGATGAAGATGAGGATGACGATGGCCCAAGAAACTTGAATAAACCCGATGGCGACAAGAAGACTAAGGAGAAGACGAACAGAGAGCACGAAGCGTCGAGCTTGCGGGACAAGATTGATGCCATAGTGCAATCAAATGAGTTGATGTTAGCGAAGACGTTGGAGATTAAGAAAGAGTTGGCCGAAAAGAAGGCAGGGAGACGTAAAAAAATAGCAATTGCTCAAGGACGAGAGGCTGCGCAAAGCGACCATTGAGGAGAGAAGAGCACGTGCCGCTGAAAACAAAGCCATGTCCAAATTGCTTGCCGAAGAGAATAAGATCATGACATTGAACCGCAATGACATGAACGACCTCACCAAAGAATGGCATGATATGGCAAGAAGAGAAATCTTGAAGAGGAGAATAGTTGCGTCGACCAGTGTGTGTTACAGTGCCGGAGATGTTTTCTCAACGGGGTTTGGAACCAATGTCGTCGATGCGTTCAGTGCACCATCCGATGATTTCGGTGCGGGAATTGGAACAAGCGCCGGAGGTGGACTCGGTGGTTCCGATGACCTCCATGGACTCGACGACGCGGAGTGAAGATCGGCCAAGATGATGCCGGACGTGGTCATTACTTTTGCAAGACCCCCTTTTGCGTTTGTCCTACAAAACTAAGCTTTTTTGTGTGTGAACTATGTTCTATTGTTTGAATTTGAACTCATTTTGTCGGAATCGGTGTCAAATTCGATAATTGAGTGTCTTTGGTTTGCGGGTCGACGCGGAGGTGCCCGAGTAGACCCCGCGTAGCCGACCTGTAAAAAAGCATATTCACCGAATATCCTTTTTTACGGATCCGTTTTGCGGTGTCTGAGTCTGACCTCGCCCGCGCCGGCCCGCATATACCCTTTTCCGCGAACTGCAAAAGCCTTTTGCGGGTCGGCGTTTTACGGGGTCTGCTAGAGTTGCTTTAAGAGACCCAATTTAAAGTGAAACTGATTCCTATTGAATTCTTCAGCTCCATCCTTTGGAAGAAGGATGAAAGGACAACATGGAACTGATTTCTATTGAATTATTCAGTTCCAAAGGCTCTACTTGCTCCATGAGTTTACACCGGAGGCAAAAGGGCAGAGTAGTTCGTAGACATAAGTGGGAGGTCCCATTTCCATGGGCGAAATCTTAGCTGATGATGGGCTGGGCATACCAACAAGTGCAGAACGGGGTGGCCAGTTGCATAAAGGTTATTGACTTCTGATGAAAGCACACACGGGATAGGTGAAAAGCAGTGGGCTAACGCTTGCGCAATAAGAATGTTGCCAAGATCCTGCTTTGTTATATTGCAGATGCATGATACGATGGATACATACATTTGCTTGAAAAAGGACGGTAGAATTAAAAGAGAAGCACCCCGTCCACAAGATCTGTTAAAAGTGGCCAAGGTGATCTAGACTCTTGAACAAAGAATGCAACGCTGGGGCAAGAAGCTCTCCTGGGCGGAAATAAAAACGGACTTCAGCTTGGCTGCACCACCACCAGCACGTCGGTGCCCCATGAGCCATCGATTGAACCTTCCCGTTCAAATCCTAACCTCAACAATGTACTTTCGTTGGCTCGTTGCTGTTATAACGTTCTCCGGGAGGGGGGCGTACATGGACCTTATACTTATTCTGATCTGACAAGTTTCTTTTTTCTTTTAAGTTATGTGATCATCCATAAATCCTGTAACTATGAGTGCCAATGGTCGTTCAGAAGTGCGCGAAGAAAAGTACACCAGTATTTTCAGAAATTTTCAAATTTTATTCATTATATGTTGGTGATGTACATTTGACGTGCACCGTTTTAGAAAGGTGGAGACTGGAAAACTTGGGCAAAAGAAACGCTTATTTGTTGGCCTAGAGACTACTTCTTTCGTTCACAGATATAGGATGTTTTAGATATTTCGAAATGAAATATATACGTATTGAAATGAGTGGACAAGCAAAAAGTTGGAACATCTTATATTTATAAACCAAAAATCGTAAGTGTACTCAGTTTATTGTTTTGTAGATACAGTTTCTTTTTTAAAAAAAGGACTATCCCCGGCCTATGCACCAGAGTGATGAATTTAATTTTTACAGATACAGTTACGAGTAGGTATATTTTCACCTACAATCTGCAGATGCATATATCATCATTTAGCTATAAACTCAGGACGTTAGTTAGGCTTGCTCATGCTACGGCTGGTGAGTCTACCCGGTCTAGGTCGTTCAGCTCTGACATTTTTCCGTGAACAATGGAATGGACTTTCTCTCGATTTCAGCTACGACTTTCAAAGTTGAAAAGGGGAGAAGAAGGATGAGAACCACACCTTGGCACCCATCAAAATGCATGGTGCTAATCGTTGCGTGGACTAAGTAGGAATAGATGAAAGTCAGTGGATTTGATTTATCGCCAGCTGTACGTTTCAGTGTCATCTTCGCTGTAGCAAAAGAAAAGGAAAATACTTGGGGCATTCATGTTTGTCCAATTAAAACCATTAAGCTACGCGTGAAGGGCGGCCAACCAGCTATGCCATGTGGCGCAAGCTGATTGGCCGCAGTGGGAAATTTTTTGCAAATTTTTTAGATGAAGCTGTGGATTATTTTTAAATGTATTCTTTTTTAGATGGAGATGGGGACCTCTGATATTTTTTAAATGCAGGTTATGCAAAAGTGGCACTCGCTGATAGGTTGGTTTGGTAAATTTTTATTTTTTACTTCTTTTTTAGATGAAGGTGAGAATTTTTTTAGACGGAGGCGAAGACTCTATGTATTTTTTTTTAATGGAAACATGCACACAGCTTCCTCTCAAGCGGCGCCACAGGGTGGCGCCCCAAGCACTAGTCCAAATGCAGATGCGCATCACATGCCACCGCACAGGTGTTTGGAGGCCCTGTTTTTTCGAAAAGGATTTGGAGGCCATGTACTGTTTGCCACGTTGCAGCTGTGTTCCCATTTTCAAACTAGAGATCAGCCAGGCTGTCACGGTCGCTTTCTTGAAAGTGATGTGCGTGCACATCACACCTTGCATAACCTTTTAGGAAATTTTGTCCCAACCTCTTCAATCAACCGACGACATATATGATGAATCAAGTACAAAAATAATAGTAGGAGGATTTAATGACCTCAATTACCTAATGATTCCAGGCAGCAACAAAAAAACTTAGCAAAACAGTATCACATGATTCGTTCCGCATTTTTGGAAACCACAAATATTTTCAAGTTTCTATGAGTTTGAGTATTTTAAACCAAGTCCCAAACAATAAAGCATATGCATTTCAAAGTGCACCGCTGAAAAAGGTAGATGCCCATGATAGTACCAGCAACAAATCCCGAGAGCACATTCGAAGAGTTTTTGCTTTGCTAAGAGCATCTCTAGCAGACCCCGCATCCTGCCCGACCCATAAAATAACCTCCAAAATGCGGGTCGGGGCAGGAAAACCTGCCTGATCTGACCCCGTATCCCGCCCCGGTCCGCAATTTTTTTTACGGAGCACGGCAAAACATCTCCCCCCACCTCTAGATTCACCGGCTAGAAGGACGACCCGAGCTCAGCCCCTATCCGCAGCGAGATTTGGCGGGAGGGACATTTCCGCGTGGCCGTTCCCGCTCCCCCACCCTCCGCCACCATTGCCCCGCCACTGCACGCTCCGGTGCATCTTCCTCGGCCGTCCTTCGCCGCCATGGATGACTCCCTGCTGTCCCCCGTCACCGTCGAGGTCATGCATGCTCCTTCCCCTCGAACGGATCTCGTCTCCGGCCATGTTGGCCCCGCCGTCGCCCAAGGTAACGCCGCGCCTGCCCGCAAGCGGCAGGGCAACATGGTCGTGCAAGGCGGGAATCCGGCAGCCCGTGCTCCGGGCGCCAACGCCGCTGTGTGATCTCGGCCGACGGCGGAGAAGGTCGCCAAGGCCGGCGGCGGCAAGAGGAGGGGGATTCCGGCTACAAAAAAGCCGCCTCCTTCATCCGCTCACTCCGCCCTGGAAAGAGGTGCCCCGACGATGCCGCTCAGCGGTGCTGCTCCCCCTGCAAGCGAGGTGTTTGACGAAATGGCCGGAAGGTATGCGTCTTCGGTCATGACAATTTTCTTTGCTTTTCGTCATTTTGCGATAGCTCGTGACTTGTTGTCGTTCACTATAGCAGTGGTTCGAACAATGCAACTGCCGAGTTCGTGAACTTGTTGGACGCCAACGCCGTTGACATTGATCAAGCCCCGTTTGCCGCATTCGACTACAATGAAACGGAGCGCGGTGTGGACGATGAGGATGATGATGGCCCAAGAAATTTGAACAAGCTCGATGGCGACAAGAAGACTAAGGAGAAGATCAAGAGAGAGCAAGAAGCATCGAGCTTGAGGGAGAAGATTGATGCCATGGTGCAATCAAATGAGTTGGTGTTGTTGAAGTCGTTGGAGATCAATAAAGAGTTGGCCGAGAAGAAGGCAAATGAGAATCAAGAAAAGTGGCAATTGCTCAAGGAAGAGGGGCTGCGCAAAGCGGCCATTGAGGAGAGAAGGGCACGTGCTGCTGAAAACAAAGCCATGTCCAAGTTGCTCGCCGAAGAGAACAAGATCATGACAATGAACCGTAATGACATGGATGACCTCACCAAAGAATGGCATGATATGGCAAGGAGAAAAATCTTTAAAAGGAGAATGGTTGCGTCGGCCGGTGCGTGTTACAATGCCGGAGATGTTTTCTCTGCTCCCAGGGCCGGTCCAGAGATTTTGGGGGCCCGGGGCGAAACTAAAACTCGGGACCCCTTAGAGTATAATTATCGTAACAATAATAATCAATATCTTTACGGTATCTGCCATCCTCCATTTCTGACCATCCGAAATGTGAGATAGATTATGGTAATGCAAAAAAGATCGGATCCACAATTTGCCGAAATATCCCTTATTCTCTCCAAGCCAGCTACAACCCTTCCCCATATCATACAAACAAATAAAGGGAATATACACTGGGTGAAACCTAACATATTTTTAGTAATATCTAACAAAACTAGGGGGAATCTTTTTAAGTTTTTGAACAAGTATCAGTCAAATTTGGATCCATAGCAATACACAGGACACTTTTCTAGCACACGTATATATATAAATTTTATTCCATCCAAAGCCAATTCATATGAAATAATTTACACCCACAAATACATGTAATGGTGAAAATAAAAATACATCATACGTTGAGCAGTGCGCAATCTAGGCATCATGTATGCAAAGATAAATTACTTAATTAGCTGATAGGGAAAAGTAATTAAAACCTGGGATCTGTCGGAGGATGCGGTCTGGATTGGATGTACATCTACGCTTGGCGACGACGGATGACATCTCCAGTGGAGATTAGGGAGCGGAGGTCGCCGATAAAACGGAGACTCGCGATTAGGATCACTCGCGATCAGATCTGACCATCTTGAAAGGGAATAATTAGGCATCCGAACAGGCGTGCGTTCAAAACTACAACTACGAGCTACTACATCGGATGAGGAGTCGAGGAACGAGCTGCTGTGTGCTAGGCTAGACACAGCCTGCGTCTCCATGTTCAGCCCATGTCCCAGTGCGTAGTGGGCTTAGCCTAGCTGGCTAATGTATACGTACCCTAGGGTGGGGGCCCCTGCATCCTGGGGGCCCGGGGCGGCCGCCCCCTCTGCCCCCCTCAGGGCCGGCCCTGTCTGCTCCATATGGTGGCAATGTCGATGATTTCGGTGCGGGAGTTGGAACAAGCGCCGGAGGTGGATTCGGTGGTGGCGATGAACTTCAAGATGGACTAGATCGATCAAGATGATGCCGAACGTGGTTGTCACTTTTGCAAGACCCTCTTTTGCGGTTGTCGTACTAAACTGAAGCTTTTATTTACGTGTAAACTGTGTTATGTTGTTTGAATTTGAACTTATTTGTGGGAACCTATGTCAAATTTGAGAATTTGACGTTTCTGTTTGCGGGTCAACGCGGCGATGCCTGAGCAAACCCCGCAAAAGCCAACCCGCAAAAAAGTATATTCCGTAAATATTTTTTTTAACGGTTCGTTTGGAGGGGTCTGTATCTGCGGCCGCCCGAACAAGCGCGTAAAGGCCGTTTTCCATGAACTGCAGACGCGTTTTGCGGACCGACCGGATATGGAGTCTGCTAAAGTTGCTTTAATTAAAACGCGTTGGTTCGACAGGGATGGAGCTACCACATAAAGTCATTGCCGTAAAAAGAAGGCCATTGGTGTCAAATGACATCAACGGTTTGGGACTAATACTATTACGTAGAAGTAACAAAGTGCTCTTACACGCGACACGTGTACTTAGGAGAATGGCATTGACAGTTACAAATTATTTTGCTGGCTTCACCCTTTCCTTTGGTATGTTGTACCACCACGTCACTTATTTTGAGTCAGATGAAGTAATAAATTTCTGTAAAATACATGAAATAAAGACCCTTTCGCATCGAAATCTGATAATGAATCTGAAGACACGACGGGACAAACAATGAGAAATCCTCAGGCAGGCTGCTACTTATTTTTATCAGATTTCCATCTAGAGGGTCAGAGCGAGCTGGGGTACAAATTTCCGTACAATGCACGTGTGCAAGGTGATCACAGTACATATTTTGCCCTAGATTATGTGAATGCACATGTAATGAAATCGAAACTGCGGCGGAATGACAGAGCAACGTACGTAGACGCGACTTGATCAAGTCGACTGATGTCACAGATTTCACGTGATATCTGGCTTTGATTTGATTCTCACCTGTGCACGTACACGAGTCCAGACGGGAACATGCGTTGATTTCTTTATAATCCACCACACCGCAACGATTTTCTCACTGAAACACTGGCTAATCGATGCACGTCAAACCTCGTGCGTCTCTAAAGGGCAACAGGAAGCCAGCTGTATTCACACAGTATTTCTCCTTTTGTTAACCCTAACCGATGCCGCACAAGATGAAAACCAAGATGAATGTACTAACTCGAAATAATCTAAACCAAATAGATTTTTTTCAATCATGTCATGCGTTAACTCAATCAAATTAACTCAGTCTTACCAAAATCTCAATTAAGTCAAAACTTTGTTTGTCTTCTCCTACCCATACTGAAATCAAATTAAAGGTTATCAAAATTTAGAATACGGTGAATATAAAGTACTTCCTTCGTTCTATAATATAAGAACATTTTTTAAGCCACTCAGCATGGGCTTCTTGCTAGTGTTGCTAGAGAAAGCCTGTCCTAAAGCGCGATCACATGGAAGATTAATCCAGCTAAGTCCTTGCTCAAGAAAACAAAAACTAACCAAGTACATGCATGTTTCTAGAGTAGGTGATGACACCAAAAGACAACACCAACAGATTGCAGGTTTTCACCTAGCCAGCTTCGCCGGCGGCCACTCCGGCCCCGACGACCACCTCCCCCGCGCCTCGCGCCCCCTTGCCACCGCTCGGCATGGCCGCTCTCGCGAACTCCGGTGGTTGGACGGCAGCCCGACCAACTTGTCATGCCCCCCATCGCCTGGGCATGGCCCCGTCGTCGTGGTCCCTCGCCCCGGGCCACGCTCGGAGATCCACTGCGTCCACCCGGCCACGGACCCCCTGGCGGTGCCACCCGAGCCCGCGTGGACCACCGTCCGAGGTCGCCATGAGCGGTGCCCTCGCCCCCTCCTGCGTCGTCGTCGCCGTGACCAGGCCCCGCCGCGCTCCCCCTCGCCTCTGGAGCGCGTGGATGAATGCCCGCGCTCCGAGTGCCGCCGCGACATCTGCTGTCGGTGTTGCCTCTTCTTCGGCCACATCGCGCGGTACTGCACCGCCCCGCGCTCCCCTCGGTCATCCAACTCTCCTTCGACGAAGCGTCCCCGCCATCGCTCCCTGAGGTCTTCCAGTGCGAACATTGCCGGACCAAGCGGTCCCGCGTCTTCCAGGGCCGGGTTCGTGCCCTCCTCGCCCTCCCGGCCGTCGTCTTCCCACCTCAAGTTGTCTCAGCCAGCGTCCACCTCCCTGGCACCTTCTCCTCTGGGCTCCGGGTCTTCTTCGGCGAGATCCCCCCTCTCCGACCACCCCTCCCTCCGCCCATCTGGGGTCGTGTGCTACCTGCCACGCTCCGCGGAATTGGAGGCATCTGAGGAGACACTATAGTCCCTGTCCTTCCTGGCAACTCTTGCCGGCAACTGCAGGGGCGCCTTCGTCGACGAGATCTCCTCTGCGCAGCAGGCGCGCTTTGACCTCTGCCCTAGCAAGTTCTCTATCCACCGCCACCATCACCCGGCCGATGTCCTCATCCGCTTCCGCTCCCGCGACTCTAGAGCCTGTGTCGCCGCCTCGAGTTTGAGCTCCCCGCGGTTCCGGCTCCGCTTCACCCCCTGGAGTCCCATCGCCAGCGGTGAGCCGGTGTCTGTTCGCATGCGGCTTCTCATCGAGATGTGCGGTATCCCGGACCACGCCTGGAGTCGTGCCTCAGCTGACACCTTGTTGGCACCGTTCTGCCTCATCGAGGACCTCGCCCCCGAGACGTGCTCCGGCCAGGACATGTCTGTGTTCCGCCTATCTGCCTGGACGACGAAACCCGACGGCATTCCTCGCTCCTTCGAGCTCCTTCTGCCGCCTCGCGACGATGCCGTGCTGCCGGACGCTGATCCCAATCGCGTGATGCTTTTTGCGTGCTCCCTGGTCCGCTTTCCGGTGGCGATTCACGTCATGGAGACCCAGGACTTCCACCTCCCGTGCCCCCGCCGCCTCCTCCGGGTCCGGGTGCCGAGGATGACGGCCCTGATCGTGGTTCCCCGCCTGTTCCGGGCCTATGGCCTCACCGCCGTGAGTTTCCCCCAGGCCGCTAGTACCGGCGTGGCCTAGGCCGCTCCTTCCGGTGCTCTCCGGGTAGCTCCAATGGCGCCGGTGCGCGCAACACTCATCGCTGGCCTCTCCCACCTCGGGGTTGGCAGGGCATGCTTGGCCCGCATGCCGATGCTGCACCCCTCACCCCCGGTGCCTCGGATCCCTGCCGCCCAGCGCCTTGGCCCCACCCTGCTTTTGGAAAGCAATGGGCCAACGCCGCCATCACCCCGTGTTGCCGCCACTGCCCTGACAGTCTTCCAGGCCCAGGTGGGGTCGTGCGACCGCCCCGTCCCAGTTCAAACTCCTAGCCCCTCCCGCAAGGAACTGCATGAGGCATCCATCCCGGACTCGTCGCGTGGCACTCCCAGCCGCCCCGAGGAGACACTAGAACCTTCCCCGCCGTCTTGTCCGCGCCTGATTGGTGCCGCCACTTGATTACCCACAAGTATAGGGGATCGCAACAGTTTACGAGGGTAGAGTATTCAACCCAAATTTATAGATTCGACACAAGGGGAGCCAAAGAATATTTGTAAGTATTAGCAACTGAGTTGTCAATTTAGTAACACCTGGAGATTAATTATCTGCAGCAAAGTGATCAGTAGCACAGTAATATGATAGTTTGATAGTAGTAGCAGTAGTAATAGCAACGGTAACAGTGATAGCAGTGATTTTGTAGCAAGTGCAACAGTAACGATAGCAGTAGTAACTTAGCAAGAACAATATAAGAGAAATTCGTAGGCATTGGATCGGTGATTTGTTGGATGATATTCATCATGTGACAGTCATAACCTAGGGCGATACGGCACTAGCTTCAGTTCATAAATATAATGTAGGCATGTATTCCGCAAATAGTCACACGTGCTTATGGAAAGAACTTGCGTAACATCTTTTGTCCTACCCTCCAGTGGAAGCGGGGTCCTATTGGAAACTAAGGGATATTAAAGACTCCTTTTAATAGAAAAGCGGAACAAGGCATTAACACACGATGAATACATGAACTCCTCAAACTACGGTCATCACCGGGAGTGGTCCCGACTATTGTCACTCCGGGGTTGCCGGATCATAACACGTAGTAGGTGACTATAGCTTGCAAGATCGGATCTAGAACATAGATATAATTGTGATAACATAAACAGTTCAGATCTGAAATCATGGCACCCAGGCCCAAAGTGACAAGCATTAAGCATGGTAAAGTCATAGCAACATCAATCTAAGAACATAGTGGATACTAGGGATCGAGCCCTAACAAAACTGACTAGATTACATGATGAGTCTCATCCAACTCCTCACCGACCAGTGAGCCCACGAAGGAATTACTCACTCCCGGTGGGGAGCATCATGGAATTGGCAATGGAGAAGGGTTGGTGATGACGAAGATCGAAGATCCTGTCGTGGTTCTAAGTCTGACAGTAGAATTGGGTAGGTATGAGGAGGCAAGATCCTAGCTACGGTGAAGTTGTGCATGCAAGATTTACGAGTTCAGGCCCTTCTCAGAGGAAGTAACAGCCCTACATCTCGGTGCCTGGAGGCTGGTCAATTGGATTATGCGTGAAGTTACAGGGGGTGTGAACCCTTGTCTCAGAGGAGGGGGTGGTTTATATAGAGTGCGCCAGGACCCCAGCCATCCCCCGTTACATAGAGTTCAATGTAAATAAAGAGGGGACGTTACTGGTAACGCCATCATTAAAGTGATATAAATGATCTTTAAGAGTACGCAGTGAACGCCAGGCCGTCGCCATCCATGGTGAACTTAGATCTTCTGTACTCCGAGTGGTTTCTGATGTGGTCGAATGATTATATCCTAGTCGAATGGAATTGGGTTGTCCGAGTGGAACCCATGGTCGAGTGAGCTGCACCCTGAGGTGATTTCAATCGGTAGGATTTGCTGTCCTTTGAATGTCTTCGACTGTAGGATAGTGTCCTTGGGGAGGGTGCTTAGATCAGGTATATTGCCCTACCCTAGGTACATGTCATCGTCATTAGCCCCGAATGGTTCTGGGTCCGAGTGGAGATGGAGTTAAAGATGGTTCCGACTCAATGTTCATGCTTCGGAAGCATTTTACTTGGATTGGTGAACCATGCAAAAATTTCGACTTCATTTCCAGTCGCCTTGAGCCATTCAAAGGTTGTCGAGTGAACTTAGCTGATAAGCTTCGAATGCTGACACAGCATAAAATCTTCGGCGTGATCGACTACGCTGCAGTTCCCGGATCTCGCGGGATTCGAAATCTGGGGAAGCACGCGGGACGGAGAGAGCTGTAGTAAGCGGGACGGATTAGGCAGGAGCGCCTCGATTCTTGCACCACCTTTTTCGCCACGTATCGAGCGCACGACTGTTGCGGGATTTGATAGGATTGCCTGGGTCCACAAGTCAGTCACTCGTGGAACAGGACCATATAAGGCGTCCGGGCCGACGTCTTTGCACTGTGCGCCCCATTTCCCCCCTTCTTTCTCTGCTTATCTACTACATCCACCTCTGCTCTCGGCACCGCCGCCCAGTCCGAGCTCGACCCGCTGCAATGGGGAAGGACAAAACGGCGTCTTTGGAGCACGCGAAGAAGGCGACGACGAAGGCGAAGGGGAAGAAGACGAGCCGGGGAGGGTCGTCGTCGAGAACCGGCCTGCCGCCCGGCTGGATCCAGGGCGACTAGATCCGATCGACGATCCAGCGAGAAGACATGAAGGATCTGGCTGAGGGGGGACTGATTCCCCATGATTCTTGGCGGCTTTCGGAGGACGAGACCGATCCGCGACCGCAGGAGGGTGAGTGTGTCCTTCTTGCGACCCACGTCAACCGCGGTTTCTCTTTACCTCCCCATCCTTTCTTCCGGGGTTTTCCGAACTTTTTTGGAGCCCAACTTCATCACTTTTCTCCCAACACCATCACATACCTTGCTGCATACATGTCCATGTGCGAGAACTTTCTGGGCTGTCGACCGCACTAGGTCTCTTCAAACACATTTTCACCTGTCGTTCTTAGTCTGTAAAAAAGGCCAATTCGAGTGATGAGAGGACACACATGATCCAGATGTGTGGAGGTCTAGGGATCCATATGAGGAATAAAAGTACTTTCCGTGCTATGATTCTTCCTGAGTCAGTTAGAGGGTGGCACTCGACCTGGTTCTATTGTAAGGACCAACCGACCCCGGGCCAGTCGACTGGCCTTCCCCCGTTTTCCATAGGATGAGTTGAGAAGCCTTCCCCCTTGAGAGTGACTCCAGCTGAGAAAGTGGAGGTGAATATGTTGGTTGAGCGGGTAGTCCAACTTGTCCGCGATGGTGTGACTGGCATGGACTTGCTAGAGGTGTTCCTTAGTCGATGCATCCAGCCACTCCAAGCCCGTGACCATCGATTGTGGATGTATTCGGGTATTGAAGACAGCACTCGGATCCACCTGGAGGAAGTTGACGAGAAGACGGTGGCACAGTGGCTGCAAGGTATTACTGGCAACAAAGACAACCCCAAAGGGTCTAGGAGGGTTCCTCCACTCGACAACACCACTGAACCAGACAAGGTCTGAATCTTTTCTTCTGATTGTCTTTTATTTTGACATGTATTTGTTCTCGAATCCGATTGATATCCACTCGACTCTGTGCCTTGCAGATCTACACTGAGATGTATTCGATGCCCAACGGAGAGCAGGATCAGGAGGGAGAGGCGAGCGGGGGTGACAGCAGTGACTGGCACTCCGACGGAGGAGGAGACGAGGAGAGTGAAGAATCGAGCAGTGATGAGGAGGTCGACTCTCCACCTCGCACGGAAAGATGCTCCAAGTAGAGGCAGGACCCAACAAGTGTTCGTGGCAAAGCGACTCCACCGACTGGACAGACCTCGAAGCGCACTCGAACATCTTATCATGTGCCGACTGAGAAAGCTCTGAAGCAGCCCAAAGTCGCGCCGTAAAAGCCCCGGAAGGCCCTGCCCAAGATTAAAGTGGTCGTTCCCATCTCTTCTGGGTAATTATTGTGCTCGACCTCTTGGTTTTTGCATGACTCAATCTTTGGTCGATTCACTTTCCTGTTGTAACCGAGTGAATTCTGAAATTTGCAGTGCTGCCTCTCGGACTTCTATTTAACAAGATGATGATGATGAGGAGATGGAAGACGCATTCACCTCCAACGTGGGTATAACTCTTGTCATCTTGTCTTTACTTTATCAGCCATTTTGACGGTCGACTAAACTCTTGCAATTGATTGCTTTGCAACTCCACCCAATGTTATTGAACTTCCAAATGACGACGAGCATGTGCCACAGAGACCCATGAGAAGGAGGGGCAAGACTTCGAGCAGGAAGGCACCAGCTAGAAAGACGCCCCAGTCGACGCCGGCGACGGAACCAGTGATTCAGCAGTCCGGAGACCTGAACTGGGCTTCTGTTACTTTTGTTGTTCCAGTGTCAAGTGAACGCCCTTCATCGTCGATTGCACAAGTCCCTGTTTCGTCTGTCCAACACGACGCCTCGGATCCTCAGGCTATCGCGACTGAACCACCGTCTCCGTTGTTCGTCACCCATCATGTTTCGGAAGACCAAGCAAGCGCTACTACGGAAGCCATATGCCAAGCAGGCCTGATGATGGAGCAGATGAAGATAGTGCACGCGACCAGCCAAGCTGCTTATGATGCCAGTGCAGCCCTCCAAGCCAATGTCCAGGTTAGTTGGTTTCCGACTGATCTCCTAGCTTGACGCTTGTTCTATTAGGATATGCTACCTTAAAACTTTTCATTGTGCATCCATTTGTCAACCTATACTTTGCCTTTGTACACCCACTGGGTGTTTCAATTTATGTCGAGCAGTTTTTCCAGTTGAGTTGACTAGGTTGTGTCGATTGTAACTTTGGACTAGTGGGGGCACGTAGAGTGCACCCACTAGGTGTAGTCCCTGAGGCCGCCGTCGAATGTGTGATTCGGCGGGGGTCTTGATAAAAATATTTTGTTCTTCAGTTCTTTCACGCGGTCTGTGCGGACCATGTCGAGTGGAACCTGAACCAGTGGGGGCACGCTGAGTGCACCCACTGGGTGTAGTCCCCGAGACCGCAGTCGACTGCGGGCAGTCGGTTGTGGTCTGAGAATAACGGTTGCCTCTTCTTTCTTTTCTTTTTTTCCCTTCCACTCGGTCTGGGCGGACCATGTCAAGTGGAACCTGGACCATTGGGGGCATGCTAAGTGCACCCACTGGGTGTAGTCCCCGAGACTACCATTGAATGTTTGATTCTGCAGTAGTCTTAGAATTCTAATCACTCGGAAGCGAATAATCTTTGATTCTGTCCACTGACGTATCTCTTTACTCGCTTCAGAAATCCTGTGAGCTCATCTCCAAATTTGTTGAATTCGCGGAGAAGCAGAAACAGGTCAACCTTGACTTGGAGTTGGCCAAGCAGAACTTGCAGAAGGCCAAAGACGAAACAACTGGTATGGAAGGTAAAAAACTTGTTAACTGTAGGATTGGGCTGTCTCTCAAGTCATCTCCTCATTCTTCTCTCTAAACCAAGTGCTTGTTTGTTGTATATGTATATTTTTCAGAGAAAATGAGGCAGGCTCTAGCACAAAAGGACCTTGATCTTGCCACAGCGCAGAAGGAGGCTCGGGAGAAAACAACACTCGCCGATAAGAAGCTGGCCTCAGTCGGGGCGCTAGAGGAAGACAATGCCAAGCTGAAGACTACTCTTGCCGAAGCTAATAGAGAAGTGACCCGTCTGAAGAAGGACAAGGTAGCTTTGAACGACAAGATTGAAGACATTTCTCGTAAGAGAAATGATCTGGAGGCTTATCTGGGGGCACTCACCAAGAAGTTATTCCTTATGCTTGAAGGTATATTTCCTTGTCCGACTGTTTTGCTATCGTCAATTCATCATAAAAGCCGTCAACTCATTAGTTTTTTGTGGTTGTAGAATTCTGTCAAAACTTTGAGGAAGAAACTGGGCGAATTGAGACAAGCTTGGACCCCATCAATTCTCCTGTCAAGGATGAAGTTGCCATGGACGTGCTTCGACTGGAATCCTACCTTGCCAGCGTTACAGACTACCTCGCTCGACTGAAGGTTGCGGTGTCGCGATTGATACGTCCATTTTGCATCATGCTTTTATATCGATATTTATTGCATTATGGGCTGTTATTACACATTATGTCACAATACTTATGCCTATTCTCTCTAATTTTACAAGATTTACATAAAGAGGGAGAATGCTGGCAGCTAGGATTCTGGGCTGGAAAAGGAGCAAATATTAGAGATTTGTTCTGCACACCTCCAATAGTCCTGAAACTTCACGGAAGTCATTTTCAGAATATATAAAACAATACTAAGCGCAAGAAGTTCCTTGTAGTTGATGCTAGTAGTGTTGATTACTCCTTGTAGTTGATGCTAGTTGGTTTATTTGGTGGAAGATCATATGTTCAGATCCTATATGCATATTAATACCCCTCTGATTATGAACATTAATATGCTTTGTGAGTAGTTCCGTTTGTTTCTGAGGACATGGGAGAAGTCTTGCTATTAGTAGTCATGTGAATTTGGTATTCGTTCGATATTTTGATGACATGTATGTTGTCTCTCCTCTAGTGGTATTATGTGAACGTCGACTACATGACACTTCACCATTATTTGGGCCTAGAGGAAGGCATTGGGAAGTAATAAGTAGATGATGGGTTGCTAGAGTGACAAAAGCTTAAACCCTAGTTTATGCGTTGCTTCGTAAGGGGCCGATTTGGATCCACATGTTTCATGCTATGGTTAGGTTTACCTTAATACTTTTGTTGTAGTTGCGGATGCTTGCAATAGAGGTTAATCATAAGTGGGATGCTTGTCCAAGTAAGGACAACACCCAAGCACCGGTCCACCCACATACCAAATTATCAAAGTACCGAGCGTGAATCATATGATCGTGATGAAACCTAGCTTGACAATAATTCCCATGTGTCCTCGGGAGTGCTTTTCTCTATATAAGAATTTGTCCAGGCTTGTCATTTGCTACAAAAAGGATTGGGCCACCTTGCTGCACTTTATTTACTTTTGTTACTTGTTGCTCGTTACAAATTATCTTATCACAAAACTATCTGTTACCTATAATTTCAGTGCTTGCAGAGAATACCTTGCTGAAAACCGCTTATCATTTCCTTATGCTCCTCATTGGGTTCGACACTCTTACTTATTGAAAGGACTACGATAGATCACCTATACTTGTGGGTCATCAAGACTCTTTTCTGGCACCGTTGCCGGGGAGTAAAGCGCCTTTGGTAGGTGAAATTTGGTAAGGAAAATTTTATATAGTGTGCTGAAATTTACTGTCACTTGTTACTATGGAAAGTAATCCTCTGAGGGGCTTGTTCGGGGTATCTTCACCCCGACCAGTAGAGCAAAGAGTTGCTCCTCAACCTACTGAACCTACTGAAAATGAAAATGTCTGCTTTGAAATTCCTTCGGGTATGATAGAAAAACTGCTAGCTAATCCTTTTGCAGGAGATGGAACATTACATCCTGATGAGCACCTAATATATGTGGATGAAGTTTGTGGATTATTTAAGCTAGCAGGTATGCCCGGTGATGTTATCAATAAGAAGGTCTTCCCTTTATCTTTGGAGGGAGATGCATTGACATGGTATAGGCTATGTGATGATATGGGATCATGGAACTACAAACGATTGAAATTGGAATTTCATCAGAAGTTTTATCCTATGCATCTTGTTCATCGTGATCGTAATTATATATATAATTTTTGGCCTCGTGAAGGAGAAAGCATCGCTCAAGCTTGGGGGAGGCTTAAGTCAATGTTATATTCATGCCCCAATCATGAGCTCTCAAGAGAAATGATTATTCAAAAAATTTGTGCTCGGCTTTCTGATAACAACCGCACCATGCTCGATACTTCTTGTGCTGGCTCTTTTATGATGAAGACTATTGAATTCAAATGGGATTTATTGGAAAGAATTAAACGTAACTCTGAAGATTGGGATCTCGACGAAGGTAAGGAGTTAGGTATGACACCTAATTTTGATTGTGTTAAATCTTTTTTGGATACCGATGTTTTCCGTAAATTTAGCACTAAATATGGACTTGACTTTGAGATAGTAGCTTCTTTCTGTGAATCTTTTGCTACTCATGTTGATCTCCCTAAGGAAAAATGGTTTAAATATCATCCCCCCATTGAAGTAAAAGTACCTGCACCTATTAAACTTGAAGAAAAGACTGTCACTTATAATGATCCTATTATTCCTATTGCTTATGTTGAGAAACCACCTTTTCCCGTTAGGATAAAAGATCATGCTAAAGCTTCAACTGTGGTTCGTAAAAGCAATATTAGAACATATACACCTCCTGAGCAAGTTAAAGCTGAACCTAATATTGCTATTGTTAAGGATCTCTTGGCTGATAATATTGATGGGCATGTTATTTATTTCTATGATGAAACTGCTAGAATTGCTAAACCTTGTGATAAAGATAAACATAGACCTGTGGTAGGCATGCCTGTTATTTCTGTTAAAATAGGAGATCATTATTATCATGGCTTGTGTGATATGGGTGCTAGTGCTAGTGCAATACCTATTGACTTATACAAAGAAATTATGCATGATATTGCACCTGCTAAGTTAGAAGAAATTGATGTCACCATTAAACTTGCCAATAGAGATACTATTTCACCAATGGGAATTGTTAGAGATGTTGAAGTATTGTGTGGGAAAACTAAATATCCTACTGATTTTCTTGTTCTTGGTTCCCCACAAGATAGCTTTTGTCCCATTATATTTGGTAGACCCTTCTTAAACACTGTTAATGCTAGGATAGACTGCAAAAATGATGTTATTACTATTGGTTTAGGTGATATGTCTCATGAGTTCAACTTTTCTAAATTTCGTAGACAACACCGTGAAGAAGAATTGCCTAGTAAAGATGAAATTATTGGTCTTGCTTCTATTACCGTACCTCCTAGTGATCCTTTAGAACAATATTTGCTAGACCATGAAAATGATATGTATATGAATGAAAGAAGGGAAATAGATGAAGTGTTCTTTAAATAGGGACCTATTCTGAAACACAACTTGCCTGTTGAAATCTTAGGGGATCCTCCTCCACCCAAGGGTGATCCTGTGTTTGAGCTTAACCATTTCCTGATACACTTAAATATGCTTTTCTTGATGAAAAGAAGATATATCCTGTTATTATTAGTGCTAACCTTTCAGAGAAGGAGGAAGAAAAATTATTGAAAACTCTGAAGAAGCATAGTGCTGCTATTGGATATACTCTTGATGATCTTAAGGGCATTAGACTCTATGTCAACACAAAATAAATTTGGAAAAAGATGCCAAACCAGTTATTGATCACCAACGACGACTGAATCCTAAGATGAAAGAAGTAGGAAGAAAAGAAATACTAAAGCTCCTTGAGGCAAGTATAATTTATCCCGTTGTTGATAGTCAGTGAGTAAGTCCTGCCCATTGTGTTCCTAAGAAGGGAGGTATTACTGTCGTTACTAATGATAAAGATGAATTGATCCCGTAAAGAATTATTACAGGTTATAGGATGGTAATTGATTTCTGCAAATTAAATAAGGCTACTAAAAAGATCATCACCCCTTACCTTTTATTGATCAAATGCTAGAAAGATTATCCAAACATACACATTTTTGCTTTCTAGATGGTTATTCTGGTTTCTCCCAAATTCTTGTGTCAGCTGATGATCAATCTAAGACCACTTTTACTTGTCCTTTCGGTACTTTTGCTTATAGACGTATGACTATTGGTTTATGTAATGCACCCGCTACCTTTCAAAGATGCATGATGGCTATATTTTCTGATTTTCGTGAAAAGGTATGTGATGTATTCATGGATGATTTCTCCGTTTATGGATCCTCTTTTGATGATTGCTTAATCAACCTTGATCGAGTTTTGCAGAGATGTGAAGAAACTAACCTTGTATTGAATTGGGAGAAATGCCACTTTACGGTTAATGAACGTATAGTCTTGGGGCACAAAATTTCTGAAAGAGGCATTGAAGTTGATAAAGCTAAAGTTGATGCTATTGAAAAGATGCCGTGTCCCAAGGACATCAAAGGTATAAGAAGTTTCCTTGGTCATGCCGGTTTTTATAGGAGGTTCATTAAGGACTTCTCAAAAATTTCTCGGCCTCTGACTAATTTATTACAAAAAGATATACCATTCGTCTTTGATGATGATTGTGTAGAAGCCTTTGAAATACTTAAGAAAGCATTAATCTTTGCACCTATTGTTCAGCCACCTGATTGGAATTTACCTTTTGAAATTATGTGTGATGCTAGTGATTATGCTATAGGTGCTGTTCTAGGGCAAAGAGTTGATAAGAAATTAAATGTTATTCAATATGCTAGTAAAACTCTAGACAATGCTTAGAGAAATTATGCCACTACTGAAAAAGAACTTTTAGCAGTTGTATTTGCTTGTGATAAGTTCAGACCTTATATTGTTGATTCTAAAGTAACTATTCACACGGATCATGCTGCTATTAAATATCTTATGGAAAAGAAATATGCTAAACCTATTCTTATTAGATGGGTTCTCTTACTACAAGAATTTGATTTGCATATTATTGATAGAAAGGGAGCTGAGAACCCCGTTGCAGATAACTTGTCTAGGTTAGAAAATGTTCTTGATGACCCACTACCTATTGATGATAGCTTTCTTGATGAACAACTAAATGTCATAAATGCTTCTCACACTGCTCCATGGTATGCTGATTATGCTAATTACATTGTTGCTAAGTTTATACCACCTAGTTTCACATACCAGCAAAAGAAAAAGTTTTTCTATGATTTAAGACATTACTTTTGGGATGACCCACATCTTTATAAAGAAGGAGTAGATGGTGTTATTAGACGTTGTGTACCTGAGCATGAACATGAACAGATCCTACGCAAGTGTCACTCTGAAGCGTATGGAGGACACCACGCTAGAGATAGAACTGCACATAAGGTATTGCAATCCGGTTTTTATTGGCCTACTCTCTTCAAGGATGCCCGTAAGTTTGTCTTATCTTGTGATGAATGTCAAAGAATTGGTAGTATTACTAGACGTCAAGAAATGCCTATGAATTATTCACTTGTTATTGAACCATTTGATGTTTGGGGCTTTGATTATATGGGGCCGTTTCCTTCCTCTAATGGATATACACATATTTTAGTTGATGTCGATTACGTTACTAAGTGGGTAGAAGCTATTCCAACTAGTAATGCTGATCATAACACCTCTATTAAGATGCTTAAAGAAGTTATTTTTCCGAGGTTTGGAGTCCCTAGATATTTAATGACTGATGGTGGTTCACATTTTATTCATGGTGCTTTCCGTAAAATGCTTGCTAAGTATGATGTTAATCATAGAATTGCATCTCCTTATCACCCACAGTCTAGTGGTCAAGTAGAATTGAGTAATAGAGAACTCAAATTAATTTTGCAAAAGACTGTTAATAGATCTAGAAAGAATTGGTCCAAGAAACTTGATGATGCATTATGGGCCTATAGAACTGCATATAAAAATCCTATGGGTATGTCTCCACATAAAATGGTTTATGGAAAAGCATGACACCCACCTCTCGAACTAGAACATAAGGCTTATTGGGCTATTAAAGAGCTCAATTATGATTTCAAACTTGCCGGTGAGAAAAGGTTATTTGACATTAGCTCACTCGATGAATGGAGAACCCAAGCCTATGAGAATGCCAAATTGTTTAAAGAAAAGGTTAAAAGATGGCATGACAAAAGGATACAAAAGGGTGAGTTTAATGTAGGTGATTATGTATTGCTATAAAACTCTTGTTTAAGATTTTTTGCAGGAAAGCTTCTCTCTAAATGGGAAGGTCCTTACGTTATCAAGGAGGTCTATCGTTCCGGTGCCATAAAAATCAACAACTTCGAAGGCACAAATCCGAAGGTGGTGAACGGTCAAAGAATCAAACATTATATCTCAAGTAATCCTATAAATGTTGAAACCAATGTTATTGAAACCGTAACCCTGGAGGAATACATAAGGGACACTTTCCGGAACATTTTAGACTCTGAAAAGGAATAGGTATGTGGTACGGTAAGTAAACCGACTCCAAAACAGTTCTAATGGCAATTTTCTCTGTTTTGGAATATTTAGAAAAATAGAAAAATAAGAAGCAGTCCGGGAAGGACACGAGGGCTCCACGAGGGTGGAGGGCGCTCCCTACCCTCCTGGGTGCGCCCCTGCCTCGTGGGCACCTCGTGCGCTCTTCGGACTCTGTTTTCTTACACGTTACATATTTTGGTCGGTAAAAATTCATTATATAACCCCCTGAAGGTTTTGACCACTGTATCACGCAAATATCCTCTGTTCTTGTTTCGAGTTGTTTTTTGACAGATCTAGATCATCATGACGTCTCCAAGGTGCCCCCAAGGACAAGTTCTTCGATAAGGTCATCAACCCCTACCTCACGGAAGTGCTGCAACACCCTCAAACCATTGAGATGCATGAGGGGGTGCTGCACATCCGTGATGTTGAGGGACCATGGAGGACCGGAAGCGTGGAGACAAGGCTCAAGGCAATGGACAACAAGTTTTTAGGTGCCAGGAGATGGTGGAGCGTGGACTTGACTCCAATCACATTATGCTCATGGAGTTAACCAACAACCACAAGCTGGACGCCAAGGACATTGGGGAGGCCATCTTCAAGCTTCACGAGAGAATCGAGCACCTCCAAGCCCAGATTTATGACCTACAAAATCAAAACTATAAGTATGAGTATAGATTCAAGATGATGAGTTAGGTTGCAGATTTGAGGATTCAGGAGACTCGGTCATCCTTCTATGATGGCGAGCCTATGCCTTGGAAGAGGGACAACAAGCCTACATCATCAACAACTCTATCCTCTCCACCAACAAAGAAGAATTTAGTATCTGGCATGGGCACTCCCCTTGGCAACTGCCAAGCTTGGGGGAGTGCCCTGGTATCATATCACCATCACTTCTATCTTTACTGTTTTTCTTAGTTCGATCCTTTTGGTAATATCTTGATCTAGTAGCATAAAGTTTTAGTATGATCTAGTAGTGATTTTTTGCTTTATGATCCTTCTATGTAATCGAGTCCGTGAGCTGTATATAATAAATATTAGTGTTGAGTCAAGGGCTTGATTATTTTTCCATGATCTTGAGTGAATAAAATAAAAGATAAGAAATAAAAAGAAAGAAAGAGATCATATGGATCTTATGGAGAGTAATGAGCTCACATAGAAAGAGTATGATGAATAGAAGTTGTTGAGAGTTGACAAACACAGTTTTGATCATCGTTTCAATTAATAGGATGTAATAAAGAAAGAGAGGTCTTCACATATAAATACACTATCTTGGACATCTTTTATGATTGTGAGCACTCATTAAAATATGACATGCTAAAGAGTTGACGTTGGACAAGGAAGACAACATAATGGGTTATGTTTTCTTACATCTGAGATAAATTATATTGTCATGGATCATCCAACATGATTGAGCTTGCCTTTCCCCCTCATGCTAGCCGAATTCTTTGCACCAAGTAGAGATACTACTTGTGCTTCCAAACACCCTTAAACCAGTTTTGCCATGAGAGTCCACCATACCTACCTATGGATTGAGTAAGATCCCTCAAGTAAGTTGTCATCGGTGCAAGCAATAAAAATTGCCCTCTAAATATGTATGACTTATTAGTGTGGGAGAAAATAAGCTTTATACGACCGTGTGATACGGAAAAATAAAAGCGACGGACTTCATAATAAAGGTCCATATCACAAATGGCAATATAAAGTGACGTTCTTTCGCATTAAGATTTTGTGCATACAACCATAAAAGTGCATGACAACCTCTGCTTCCCTCTGCGAAGGGCCTATCTTTTATTTTTATCTCCTACCTTGCATAAGAGTCATGGTGATCTTCACCCTTCCTTTTTACATTTTATCTTTTGGCAAGAACAACATGTTGGAAAGATCCTGGTATATATGGCTAATTGGATGTGAGTTTTCATGAACTATTATTGTTGACATTACCCTTGAGGTAAAACATTGGGAGGCAAAGCTATAAGCCCCTATCTTTCTCCGTGTCCGATTAAAACTCCATACCCATAAGTATTGCGTGAGTGTTAGCAATTATGAAAGACTATATGATGGTTGAGTATGTGGACTTGCTGAAAAGCCCTTATATTGACTCTTTCCTATGTTATGATAAATTGCAATTGCTCCAATGACTGAGGTTATAGTTTGTTAGTTTTTAATGAAGTTTATGATTCATACTTGAAATTGTGATTGAATTGTTACTCTAGCATAAGAGATCATATGACAAGAATTATATACGTTGTTGTTCTAAGAATGATCATGATGCCCTCATGTCCGTATTTTATTTTTATCGACACCTCTATCTCTAAACAAGTGGACACATTTTTTGATTTCGGCTTTCGCTTGAGGACAAGTGAGGTCTAAACTTGGGGGAGTTGATACGTCCATTTTGCATCATGCTTTATATCGATATTTATTGCATTATGGGCTGTTATTACACATTATTTCACAATACTCATGCCCATTGTCTCTTATTTTACAAGGTTTACATAAAGTGGGAGAATGCCGACAGCTGGGATTCTGAGCTGGAAAAGGAGCAAATATTAGAGACATATTCTGCACAGCTCCAAAAGTCCTAAAACTTCACGGAAGTCATTTTCAGAATATAAAAAATACTGAGTGCAAGAAGTTCCAGAGGGGGGCCACACCCTGGCCACGAGGGTGGGGGCACGCCCTACCCCCTAGGTGCGCCCCCTGCCTCGTGGGCCCCCTGGTGGCCCTCCGATGCCCATCTTCTCCTATATGGAGTCTTTCGATGAGAAAAAAATCATAAGCAAGCTTTCGAGATGAGACTCCACCGCCACGAGGCGGAACCTTGGCGGAACCAATCTAGGGCTCTAGCGGAGCTGTTCTGCTGGGGACACTTCCCTCCGAGAGGGGGAAATCATCGCCATCGTCATCACCAACGATCCTCTCATTGGGAGGGGGTCAATCTCCATCAACATCTTCACCAGTACCATCTCCTCTCAAACCCTAGTTCATCTCTTGTATCCAATTCTCGTCTCCAAGTCTGGGATTGGTACCTGTGGGTTGCTAGTAGTGTTGATTACTCCTTGTAGTTGATGCTAGTTGGTTTATTTGGTGGAAGACCATATGTTCAGATCCTATATGCATATTAATACCCCTATGATTATGAACATGAATATGCTTTGTGAGTAGTTACATTTGTTCCCGAGGACATGGGAGAAGTCTTGCTATTAGTAGTCATGTGAATTTGGTATTCGTTCGATATTTTGATGAGATGTATGTTGTCTCTCCTCTAGTGGTGTTATCTGAACGTCGACTACATGACACTTCACCATTATTTGGGCCTAGAGGAAGGCATTGGGAAGTAATAAGTAGATGATGGGTTGCTAGAGTGACAGAAGCTTAAACCCTAGTTTATGCGTTGCTTCGTAAGGGGCTGATTTGGATCCATATGTTTCATGCTATGGTTAGGTTTACCTTAATACTTTTGTTGTAGTTGCGGATGCTTGCAATAGAGGTTAATCATAAGTGGGATGTTTGTCCAAGTAAGGGCAGCACCTAAGCACCGGTCCACCCACATATCAAATTATCAAAGTACCAAACACGAATCATATGAACGTGATGAAAACTAGCTTAATGATATTCCCATGTGTCCTCGGGAGAGATTTTCTCTATATAAGAGCTTTTCCAGGCTTGTCCTTTGCTACAAAAAGGATTGGGCCACCTTGCTGCACTTTATTTACTTTTGTTACTTGTTGCTCATTACAAATTATCTTATCACAGAACTATCTGTTACCTATAATTTCAGTGCTTGCAGAGAATATCTTGCTGAAAACCGCTTATCCTTTCCTTCTGCTCCTCGTTGGGTTTGACACTCTTACTTATCGAAAGGACTACGATAGATCCCCTATACTTGTGGGTCATCACGGATCTACACGTCACTTTGGCCAAAGGAGACACTCCAAAATGACCTCGAGTCTTTGATGACTCAACTCAATGAGATCCCTGGTCGAGTGCAGGAACGGAAGAAATCATCTGCTCGATGTGGTGTTGATGTAGCTCTGTCTCTTGTTCGCGTCCATTGCAAGGAGGCCAAAGAAGAGAAGTTAGCGGCGATCAAGGTTGCCAACACCAAGAGACTTGACTTCCAGTCTTTTATGGAGACCTTCATTGCTGCTGCTACTCGAATTGCAGATGGAATCGGCCTGGATGAGTTCATCGAGCCTGCCAGTCCTCCTCCTGCGGAGTGAACAAAATTTTTATGATCCGATTAAATTTGCCTCGGTATGCCGAGTGGTTTTGTAACCGTTAAACTCCTTCGGGCCTGGTGCCCGAGTACTTTAATATGCGGTCCGGAACCTCGTAGGATTTATCTGAACTTTGTTACTTTTGAATCTCTTGACTCTGAGTGGAACTTGATTCTTTAGTCTCAATTGTTACTGACTCTGTGATGCAGCTCTGTCGAGTGGATCATGGACAAAGGCACTTGGTGCCGTCCATGACCTGCATCTCGTCGTCCTTGCGGATCAGGATGGAGCGCACATTGTACTTGTGCCGCATATCTGAGGATAAGGTTGCGGCCGACCTGCACCTCGTCATCCTTGCGGATCGGGATGGAGCGCACATTGTACTTGTGCCGTAGCTCTGAGGATAAGGTCACAGTCGACCTACACCTCGTCGTCCTTGCGGATCAGGATGGAGCGCACATTGTACTTGTGCCGCAGCTCTGAGGATAAGGTCATAGTCGACCTGCACCTCGTCGTCCTTGCGGATCAGGATGGAGCGTGTTTTAAACTTAGGCGAGTACGGGACTGTAGCTAAGCCCCTGAGTGGGAGGATTGCTCTCTACTCGGTAGGATTTTTTTAAAATTTAGGTGAGTAGGAGACTGCAGCTAAGCCCCTGAGTGAGAGGGTTGCTCTCCACTCGGTAGGATTTTTTAAACTTAGGCGAGTACAAGACTGCAGCTAAGCCCCCGAGTGAGAGGGTTGCTCTCCACTCGGTAGGATTTTAAAAAAAACTTAGGCGAGTATGGAACTGCAACTAAGCCCCCGAGTGGGAGAGGTGCTCTCCACTCGGTAGGATTTTTTTAACT
>NC_041386.1:509715186-509739018 GCF_002162155.2 Triticum dicoccoides | reverse complement strand
TTTTTAAACTTAGGCGAGTACGAGACTACAGCTAAGCCCCCGAGTGAGAGGGTTGCTCTCCACTCGGTAGGAAATTTTTTAAACTTAGGCGAGTACGGAACTGCAACTAAGCCCCCGAGTGGGAGGGTTGCTCTCCACTCGGTAGGATTTTTTAAACTTAGGCGAGTACGAGACTACAGCTAAGCCCCTGAGTGAGAGGGTTGCTCTCCACTCGGTAGGATTTTTTAAACTTAGGCAAGTAAGGAACTGCAGCTAAGCCGCCGAGTGGGAGGATTGCTCTCCACTCGGTAGGATTTTTTAAACTTAGGCGAGTACAGAACTATAGCTAAGCCCCCGAGTGGATTGCTCTCCACTCGGTAGGATTTTTTTAAACTTAGGCGAATCAGATTCGCAGCTAAGCCCCATTTTGTTTTTGAAACTTAGGCGAATCAGATTCACGGCTAAGTCACCCACTGGGGGATTTTAGACACATGTATAAGTAATAACAATCATTTAGGAGACTGTAAAACCATGTCTTTTATAAACAATCTGAAAGGTACTTCTTATTACATCTCGACAGTCTGAATGCTTAAGTATTAAAATGGCGGAGAAGCTCCGCATCCCAAGCATGTGGTTTATCTTTCTTGTGTTCCACATCGTACAGGTGGTATGCTCTGCTGTGGATCACTTTGGTGATGATGAAGGGGCCTTCCCAGGCGGGAGCAAGCTTATGTGGTCGTTGCTGATCCACTCGGAGAGCCATGTCCCCTTCTTGAAATGCTCGACCTCTTACGTTCCTAGCGTGGAACCGATGAAGGTCTTGCTGATAAATGGTCGACCTGATCAGGGACATCTCTCTTTCTTCTTCCAAACGATCAACAACATCTTTCTAGGCTTGTTCTGCTTCTGCCTCTGAGAAAAGCTCCACTCACGGGGCATTATGGAGTAAATCAGTCGGCAGCACAGCCTCAGCTCCATAAACCATGAAGAAGGGAGTCCGGCCAGTCAACCGATTTGGCGTTGTTCTTAGACCCCACAATACTAATGGTAACTCATCTACCCAGGCACCAGCCACATGCTTGAGGTCGTGCATCAATCTGGGCTTCAACCCTTGTAAGATCAAACCATTTGCTCTTTCTGCTTGTCCATTCGACTGTGGGTGAGCGACTAAAGCATAGTCGACCCGGGTGCCCTGGGAAGCACAGAAAGCTCTGAACTCATCTGAATCAAAATTTAAACCGTTGTCTGTGATGATGTTGTGCGGGACTCCATATTTGAATGTTAACTCTCTGACGAAGCTGATGGCGGTTCTCGAATCGAGGTTCTTGATGGGTTTGGCTTCAATCCATTTAGTAAACTTGTCCACTACAACAAGCAGGTGGGTGAGAACACTTCTGCCAGTCCTCAAGGGTCCAACCATATCCAACCCCCAAATAGCAAATGGCCAAACGAGTTGAATGGTCTTCAAAGCTGAAGCGGGCTTGTGAGACATGTTGGAATAGAACTGGTAGCCTTCACACTTGTCGACTATTTCTTTTACCATTTCATTCGCTCGTGGCCAGTAAAAACCTGCTCGGTATGCTTTGGCCATGATTGTCCAAGATGACGCATGGTAACCACAGGTCCCTGAGTGGATATCATTGAGGATCATTCGACCTTCTTCTGGGGTAATGCATCATTGAGCAACTCCAATCACACTCTCCCTGTACAGTCGACCACTTATCACAGTGAAGGCTTTGGATCGACGGATGTTCTGTCGTGCTTCATCTTCATCTTCTGGAAGTTCTTTCCTGAGAATATATGCGATATACGACACTCTCCAGTCAGGAATGACAACCAAAACCTCCATGATTAAATCGACAACAGCTGGGATTTCAACTTCAGTCGGATCAGTAGAACTCTTAGGTTGCGGTGGCTCTTCTGTGAAGGGATCCTCTTGAACTGACGGTGTGTGAATATGCTCTAAGAACACATTGCTGGGAATGGGCTCCCGCTTGGAACCTATCTTTGCCAGGTCATCCGCTGCTTGGTTCTTCAGTCGGGGAATATGGTGGAGCTCTAGCCCTTCAAACTTCTTTTCTAACTTTCTCACTGCATTGCAATAACCAGTCATAGCTGGGCTTCTGACATCCCACTCCTTCATCACTTGATTGACCACCAAATCTGAGTCGCCGTAGACCATTAGGCAACGGACGCCGAGTGAAATGGCCATTCGCAACCCATACAGAAGTGCTTCGTATTCAGCTTCATTGTTGGAGGAATCAAAGTGAATCTGAAGGACATAACTGAGTTTGTCACCTCGCGGGGATACCAGAACTACTCTAGCGCCAGAACCATTCAACATCTTGGATCCATCAAAGAACATAGTCCAATGTTCTGAGTGAACTTGAATCGGTTGCTGTTGTTCGATCCACTCGACGAGGAAATCTTCTATTGCCTGGGACTTGATTGCTTTCTTTGCCTCAAACTTGATATCCAATTGAAGGAGTTCAATCGCCCACTTTGCCACTCGACTAGTTGCATCTCTGTTGTTCAGAATTTCTGACAATGGAGCATCACTGACGACTGTGATAGAGTGATCTGAGAAATAATGTGCAACCTTCATCATGGTCAAGTAAATTCCATAGACAAGCTTCTGATAATGCGGATATCTCTGCTTGGACGGAGTTAGTACCTCAGAAATATATTACACTGGGCGCTGAACCTTATAGGATTTACCTTCTTCTTCCTGCTCGATCGTGAGTACTGTACTGACAACTTGTCCAGTGGCTGCAATATAAAGCAGTAAAGGCTCTTTGCTGATTGGAGCAGCGAGCACCACCTGGGTGGAGAGTAGGGATTTGAGCTCTGCAAATGCTGCATCAGCTTCAGGAGTCCACTCGAACTTATCAGATTTCTTCATCAATCGGTAAAGAGGCAATGCCTTTTCACCGAGACGAGAGATGAATCGACTCAAAGCGGCCAAACAACCAGTAAGCTTCGGAATGTCGTGTATGCGCACAAGGCATTTCATTCGGAGTATTGCGCCAACTTTCTCTGGGTTTGCATTGATACCACGTTCGGAAACGAGGAAACTGAGTAACTTTCCACCCGGAACTCCGAATGTACACTTCGACGGGTTAAGCTTGATATCATATCTTCTCAGATTGGCAAAGGTTTCAGCGAGGTCAGTTAGCAGGTCAGAACCTTTATGCGACTTAACCACGATGTCATCCATGTATGCTTCCACATTTCGACTGATTTGAGTGAGCAGGGACTTCTGTATCATGTGCAAGAATGTGGCACCAGCATTCTTGAGACCAAAAGGCATAGTAACATAGCAAAAGCACCCGAATGGGGTGATAAAAGCTGTTTTATTTCATCGGGTCCATACAGTCGGATCTGATGGTACCCGGAGTACGTGTCCAGAAAGGACAATCGCTCACATCCCGCAGTCAAGTCGACTATTTGATCGATGCGGGGGAGAGGGAAGTGATATTTCGGGCAGGCCCGATTGATATGCTTGAAGTCAATACACATACGGAGTGAATCATCTTTCTTGGGAACCAGGACGACGTTGGCGAGCCACTCAGGGTGGTAAATCTCTCGGATGAACTTAGCTGCCGGGAGCCGAGCCACTTCCTCGCCAATTGCCTTTCTTTTCTCCACGGCAGACCGTCGGAGATGCTCTTTGACAGGTTTTGCTTTTGGGTCGACTCACAAACGGTGCTCAGCCAGTCCCCTAGGTACACCTGGCATGTCAGAAGGTTTCCCTGCAAAGATGTCCCAATTCTCACGGAGGAATTGGATGAGCGCTTCTTCCTATTTGCTGTCGAGTGTTGTTGAAATATGAGTCGGAGCAGCATTGGGATCAGTCGGGTGAATATGAACTGACTTTGTTTCACCAGACGATTTAAATGCAGATTCTGAAGCAGGCTTCTTAGCTCTCAACAAATCACTCGGATCTGCAGTCTTCTTGTATTCTTCCATTTCTACTGCTGCCATCTGTTCATCGGCAATCTTCGAGCCTTTTTGGAAGCACTCTTTTGCTCGCTGCCGACTACTAGTGACTATAATCACGCCCCTAGGGCCAGGCATCTTGAGTTTGAGGTACACGTAACATGGTCGAGCCATGAAATGAGCATACACAGTTCTGCCTAGGATAGCATGATAGGCACTATGAAAATCCACAACTTCAAATGTCAACTTTTCCTTATGGTAATTCTTTGAATTACCGAAAACCATGTCAAGAGTGATCTGGCCGAGTGAATCGGCTTTCTTTCCAGGTATAACTCCATGGAACCGGATGTTGCTCTCGCTGAGCTTGGACATCGGAATGCCCATCCCTCAGAGAGTCTCAGCATACAAAATGTTCAAACCACTACCGCCATCCATCAGGACTTTGGTCAATCGGGTGCCCCAACGACCGGGTCAACCACCAACGCTTGCCTCCCGGGGGTGGGTGCGTGCGGCGGGTGGTCAGACTGGTCGAATGTGATGGGAGTCTTTGACCATTTTAGATATGTCGTCGTTGCCGGAGCAACCATATTTACTTCTCTGTTGATGACTTTCAGTCGACTTTTACTTTCAATGTTAGCGAAAATCACCAAAGTGGAATTGACATTGGGGAATCCTTCATCATCTTCATGCTTGTCCTCATCCTTATCAGATTCCTTCTCTTTCTCACTGGTTTAAGGGCATATTTATCCCTCAAGTAGTTTTGGTGATTGATGACAATACGTTTGCGGACTAATCGTGTGCACTGAGTGTTTCAGGTGATCTATTATAAGGGCACTTTGCGATTGTTCCCCTCGAGGACTTCACTTTAGACGGATTATTTTCCTTCATTTCTTTTCGGTGGAATTGAGTCGTAGGGAAAACCGTACTATCAAGAGGGGATCCGTTTCGGAAGAGTATGGGTGGAATCATCACGTACACATTTTTCTTGCACCCTCGCTGTCTTCCTGCCTGTTGGCATTTCCGTGTTGTGCGAAACAAGGGGTGCCTTGTGCTACGCGGTAGTACTGCGGTCAGGGCGGTAGTACCACCGACCGGCGCTAGTACCGCTTGTTAGTACCGCTGGTACTACCGCCCCTACTGTGGTCTCAACTTTTTCGTGTCGGGTTTTCATAAAATACCACGCAGGGGGCGGTAGTAGGGATGGCAGTAGGGAGCGGTAGTACCGCTCCTATGTTCGCTCCAACTGCCGCACAGCTTGTTGCCCTCCTCTGTTTTTCAGCGGCTGTAGGGAGCAACAGTACCGCTCACTAGCGGTAGTACCGCCCGCAGGGCGGTAGTACCGTTCGTGTGCGTGTACTTCTTCTTTCTCATCCCTAGTTAACCTATGTCCGCTTGCCACAGCGGTAGTACCGTTGTGGCAGCGGTACTACTGCTCCATCTACGGTAGTACCGCCTAGATGCGGGTTGCGGGCTCCATAACGGTTGGATGTGTCCCCCCACTATATAAAGGGGTCTTCTTCTCCAAGAAGACTTACCTCTTCCGCCAAAGCTCCATTAATGCTCCAAGTTCCATTTTCGCCCGATCTCTCTCCCTAGCCAATCAAACTTGTTGATTTGCTCGGGATTGATTGAGAAGGCCCTGATCTACACTTCCACCAAGAGAAATTTGATTCCCCCACTAATCCATAGCAGATCTTGTTACTCTTGGGTGTTTGAGCACCCTAGACGGTTGAGGTCACCACGGAGCCATAGTCCATTGTGGTGAAGCTTCATGGTGTTGTTGGGAGCCTCCGATTAACTTGTGGAGATTGCCCCAACCTTGTTTGTAAAGGTCCGGTCGCCGCCTCCAAGGGCACCAATAGTGGAATAACGACATCTCACATTGTGTGAGGGCGTGAGGAGAATACGGTGGCCCTAGTGGCTTCTTGGGGAGCATTGTGCCTCCACACCGCTCCAATGGAGACATACTTCCCCTCAAAAGGAAGGAACTTCGGTAACACAACTCATCTTCACCGGCTCCACTCTTGGTTATCTCGTACCTTTACTTGTGCAAGCTTATTTGTGTTACTTCCCTTGCTTGCTTGTGTGCTCGTTGTTGTTGCATCATATAGGTTGCTCACTTAGTTGCACATCTAGACAACCTACTTTGATGCAAAGTTTAATTTGGTAAAGAAAAGCTAAAAATTGTTAGTTGCCTATTCACCCTCCTTCTAGTCAACTATATCGATCCTTTCAACTGGGTTGTTTTCCTCGGAACTGCTGTATAAGGACTCGACACCATCGAGTGGTATGTTTGGGATAAATCAGATTACCCTCTTGAGCCTTCTTGATGTGAATGTGACATGGTAAATCCAACACGTCGTTCCCTGCTGAATCTTTTACCTTCTTGGGGATCCAGGGCCCTTTAGGCTTTCCCTTAAATTTTCCTTGGGTTGAGACTATAACCTCTCCAGGAGCCGCAGGCTCCGCTTTGTGCTTCTGCTTCCGATTGGAATTACCTCCTCTAGTATCCTGGCCGACTAGTTTGCCCTTGCCGCTGTGGAGTCGGTCTTCTTCTTCGCTGTTTGTGTACCGAGTGGCTATTTCCATCATTCGGGTCAGGGTCATGTCTCCTGTCCGACCGAGTTTCAGGTTAAGCTCTCTATACCGAACGCCCTCCTTGAAGGCGCAAACTGTTTGATGCTGAGACACATTCTCTATAGTGTGATGCAAAGTGGTCCATCTCTGGATGTAATCCCTCAAAGTTTCATTCGGTTTTTGCACACAATGCTGCAACTCTGTCAACCCTGCAGGTCGTTTGCATGGGCCCTCAAATGTTCTGACAAACACTCGGGCTAACTCCTCCCAGCTGAATATACTACCTGGAGCCAACTGATTCAACCAAGCTCTAGCTGACCCTTCAAGCATCAGGGGAAAGTGTTTCATGGCCACCTCATCGTTTCCACCACCGATCTGAACAGCCACTCGATAATCCTGAAGCCAAATGTCAGGCTTCGATTCACCAGTGAACTTACTAACTCTAGTCGCCAACCTGAAGTTGGGGGATCTCTGCCGCCCTGATGGCTCTGCTAAAACACTCGGGACCAGAAACATGCACTCTGCTTCTAGTCGGGCAATCATTGTCCTGCCCTTCTCTATGTGCTCGATTCCTGTCCACTAGACCTTGTACCAGAATTGACCTCGCATTAAACCCTGGCTCCCTTGGGTCGACTGGCATCCTCCGCTCCTCACTGTATGGGCGCCTATCATCATAATTCTGGGGCACGTATGATCCGCCCCTCGGAGGGGGCATAGGCACTCGACGACGGTCATCACGGTCGAGCCGATGATCGTGCTTCTCGTGGTTCCAACCCAGGTACTGCCCTTGACGATGCCCTCGCCCCTCACGCCGCGGAGGCAATCTTGGGCTGTGAGCCGACTGAACTGTGTCAGCCACCACAGATACTGCAGTGTTCTGCTCTCCGGCTGCTCAAAGCAGCGCTCTGATCTGCATCAAACCTCTACCAGCTTCTGACTGGGATGGCTGAATAGACTTTGCTATGCGGGCTGCAGCTGTAAGGTTCTAGATCAGAGTGCGAAATACATGTGGTTCAGGTGGGAACAGCTCCCGCTACCGCCAAATGGATTCGGGGATCTGCCGCCGAGCACGCTCGTCGAGTGCACGCTGAAGGTTCTCCAGTCGAGTGCGCTCAACCAAAGTGGCCAAGCGTGCTGCCTCCAAGGCCCGAGCCTTAGAGGTCTCTCCGACAATGGGCATGTGGAGCGCCTCCATATTGCGACGGTGAAGTTCCTCCCTCTACTTAGAAGAGAGGGTTTTGGGGTGGTACTCCTCGTGAACGCGCGATGGATCGTCGCCGCCGTCGTTGCGACGCATGCCAGGCGGGCTACGTGGCGTGTCAACCATCACGACCTCCGATGCGCCATCACTGCTGTCGCACTCGGATAGGGTCTTGACAGAGCCAGTCGACAGATCGAACATGCCATAGAGAGATTTGTCGGGCTCGATTCCCGCAATTTTAGGGGTGGCCGACTGACGTGCCACCGCATGCTTCACCCACAGCTGAAGCCGTGACCGACCGGACCGCTTGCGACGGCGAACAACGGGGAGTGAAGACACCACGGGAGCCGACCGATACTGGGTCGACGGCTGCCGCAGAAGGACGCCGTGAACGCACGCGTGAAAGTGCGTCGCCCCGCGGACGAGGAGTGTCTCGACGTCGAGGGGAGCTTCCTGAAGCCAAGCGGAGTCGTCAGCGATGAAGACAAGCGCGCCGAGACAGATCTCACTGCCCTCAGCCAAACCTCCACCGGAAACCATGATGATAGGACTCAGAAAAATTGCAACCTCATCAGAAAGTCGCTAAGACACTTGACCCAAGGTGGGCGCCAATTTTCGTGGTTCTAAGTCTGACAGTAGAATGGGGGTAGGTATGAGGAGGCAAGATCCTAGCTACGGTGAAGTTGTGCATGCAAGATTTACGAGTTCAGGCCTTTCTCAGAGGAAGTAACAGCCTGATAACCCACAAGTATAGGGGATCGCAACAGTTTTCGATAAGTAAGAGTTTCGAACCCAATGAGGAGCTAAAGGCAGAACAAATATTCCCTCGAGTTCTATCGACCACCGATACAACTCTACGCACGCTTGACATCCGCTTTACCTAGAACAAGTATGAAGCTAGAAGTACTTTTTAGGTGTTGTTGGATATGTTTGCAAGATAATAAAGATTACATAAATAAAAAGTAGGGGCTGTTTAAGTAAAGACACAATAAAGTAAATATAGCGAGTGTGGAAAAGTGGTGGTAGGAGTTGCGAAATTGCCCCTAAGCAATTGACTACTTTACTAGACCGATAGCAAGTATTATGTGGGAGAGGCCACTGCTAGCATGTCATCCCTGACTTGGAATTCTATGCACTTATGATTGGAACTATTAGCAAGCATCCGCAACTACTAATGTTCATTAAGGTAAAACCCAACCATAGCATTAAGATATATTGGTCCCCCTTCAATCCCGTATGCATAAATTTCTATGCTAGGTTGAAGCTTCTGTCACTCTTGCCCTCCAATACATAGTCCTATCAACAAACAACTAACCCTAGGGTGTGATCCACGCGCGCAATCATATGATGGGCACCAAAGGACAGCAACATAACCACAAGAAAATTAAATCAATCATAGCAATTCATCAACCACCGATAGGACAACGAAAATCTACTCAGACATCATAAGATGGCAACACATCATTGGATAATAATATGAAGCATAAAGCACCATGTTCAAGTAGAGGGTACAGAGGGTTGCGGGAGAGTGGACCGCTGTAGATAGAGGGGGGAAGGTGATGGAGATGTTGGTGAAGATGGCGGAGGTGTTGGTGTAGATCGCGGTGATGATGATGGCCCCCGGTGGCACTCCGGTGCCACCGGAAGCGAGGGGGAGAGAGCCCCCCTCCTTCTTCTTCTTCCTTGACCTCCACCCTAGATGGGAGAAGGGTTTCCCCTCTAGTCCATGGCCTCCATGGCACAGGAGGGGCGAGATCCCCTTCGAGATTGGATCTGTCTCTCTGTCTCTCTCTGTTTCTGCGTTCTCAGATTCTTCCCTTTCACCGTTTCTTATATTCCCGGAGATCCGTAACTCCGATTGGGATGAAATTTTAACACGATCTCTATTCGGATATTAGCTTTCTTGCGGCGAAAGAAGGGCATCAACCGCCTTATGGGTGGCCTACGAGGGTTAGGGGCGCACCCAGGGGGGTAGGCGTGCCCCCTGCCTCGTGGCCACCTCGGGCACCGTCTCGCGTGGATTTTTCTTCCCAAAAATCATATATATTCCAAAAAAAATCTCCATCAATTTTTATCCTGTTTGGACTCTGTTTGATATGGATATTCTGTGAAACAAAAAACATGCAACAAACAAGAACTAGCACTGGGCACTGGATCAATATGTTAGTCCCAAAAAATAGTATAAAAAGTTGCCAAAAGTATATGAAAGTTGTAGAATATTGGCATGGAACAATCAAAAATTATAGATATGACGGAGACGTATCAGCATCCCCAAGCTTAATTTCTGCTCGTCCTCGAGTAGGTAAATGATAAAAAAATAATTTTTGATGTGGAATGCTACCTAGCATAATCTTGATCACATATCTAATCATGGCATGAATATAAAGACACGAGTGATTCAAAGCAATAGTCTATCATTTGACATAAAAACAATAATAATTCAAGCCTACTAATAAAGCAATCATGTCTTTTCAAAATAACATGGCCAAAGAAAGTTATCCCTACAAAATCATATAGTATGGCTATTCTCCATCTTCACCACACAAAATATTCACATCATGCACAACCCCGATGACAAGCCAAGCAATTGTTTCATACTTTTGACGTTCTCAAACCTTTTCAACTTTCACGCAATACATGAGTGTGAGCCATGGACATAGCACTATAGGTGGAATAGAATGGTGGTTGTGGGGAAGACAAAAAGGAGAAGATAGTCTCACATCAACTAGGCGTATCAACGGGCTATGGAGATGCCCATCAATAGATATCAATGTGAGTGAGTAGGGATTGCCATGCAACGGATGCACTAGAGCTATAAGTATATGAAAGCTCTAACTGAAACTAAGTGGGTGTGCATCCAACTTGCTTGCTCATTAAGACCTAGGGCATTTGAGGAAGCCCATCGTTGGAATATACAAGCCAAGTTCTATAATGAAAATTCCCACTAGTATATGAAAGTGATAACTCAAGAGACTCTCTATATGAAGAACATTGTGCTACTCTGAAGCACAAGTGTGGTAAAAGGATAGTAACATTGCCCCTTCTCTCTTTTTCTCTCATTTTTGTTTTTTTGTTTTTTGTAGGCTTCTTTGGCCTCTCTCTGTTTTTTTGGGGGGGGGGGCTTCTTTGGCCACTTTATTTTGATAACCTCACATGGGACAATGTTCTAATAATGATGATCATCACACTTTTATTTACTTACAACTCAATATTACAACTCGATATCTAGAACAAAGATATGACTCTATATGAATGCCTCCGGCGGTGTACCGGGATGTGCAATGATCTAGCGTAGCAATGACATCAAAAAACGGACAAGCCATGAAAACATCATGCTAGCTATCTTACGATCATGCAAAGCAATATGACAATGAATGCTCAAGTCATGTATATGATGATGATGGAAGTTGCATGGCAATATATCTCGGAATGGCTATGGAAATGCCATGATAGGTAGGTATGGTGGCTGTTTTGAGGAAGGTATATGGTGGGTTTATGGTACCGGCGAAAGTTGTGCGGTACTAGAGAGGCTAGCAATGATGGAAGGGTGAGAGTGCGTATAATCCATGGACTCAACATTAGTCATAAATAACTCACATACTTATTGCAAAAATCTATTAGTCATTGAAACAAAGTACTACGTGCATGCTCCTTGGGGGATATATTGGTAGGAAAAGACCATCGCTCGTCCCCGACCGCCACTCATAAGGAAGACAATCAATAAATACCTCATGCTCCAACTTCGTTACATAACGGTTGACCATACGTGCATGCTACGGGAATCACAAACCTCAACACAAGTATTTCTACAATCCACAACTACCCACTAGCATGACTCTAATATCACCATCTTTATATCGCAAAACTATTGCAAGGAATCAAACACATCATATCCAGTGATCTACAAGTTTTATCTAGGATTTTATGACTAACCATGTGAATGACCAATTCCTGTCATCTCTCTAAATAGATATAAGTGAAGCAAGAGAGTTCAATTCTCTCTACAAAAGATATTCCCGTTCTCTAACAAATATAAGTGAAGCAAAAGAGCATTCTACAAATGGCGGTTGTCTATGTAAAGAGAAACAAGCAATCCAAACTTCAAATGATATAAGTGAAGCACATGAAGCATTCTCTAAAGCCATACTCAAAAGATATAAGTGAAGTGCATAGAGCATTCTATAAATCAACCAAGGACTACCTCATACCAGCATGGTGCATAAAAGAAAAATGAAAACTAAATGCAAAATACGCTCCAAGATTGCACATATCGCATGTACGAAACGAATCCGAAAACATACCGATACTTGTTGAAGAAAGAGGGGATGCCTTCCGGGGCATCCCCAAGCTTAGATGCTTGAGTCTGCTTGAATATTTACTTGGGGTGCCTCGGCATCCCCAAGCTTGAGCTCTTGCCTCTCTTCCTTCTTCTCACATCGAGACCTTCTCGATCACCAAACACTTCATCCACACAAAACTTCAACAGAAAACTCGGTAAGATCCGTTAGTATAATAAAGCAAATCACTACTTTAAGTACTGTTGCAAACCAATTAATATTTTGTTTTTTCATTGTGTCTACTGTAATATAACTTTTTCATGGCTTAATCCACTAATATAAATTGATGGTTTCATCAAAACAAGCAAACTATGCATCAAAAACAGAATCTGTCTAAAACAGAATAGTCTGTAATAATCTGAACATTAACCATACTTCTGATACTTGAAAAATTCTACCAAAATTAGGAAAAATAAAAAATTTGTATAGGAAGATAGTGCGAAAAGAATCAAAACCATTTTACATTCCAGCTAAAAATGTAAAATTGTGCACTACAGCCAAAGTTTCTGTCCTGCACCGTACAAACCATCAAGAAAATGTAAACATCCTAAAGGCAATTTTTTTATTTAAACTTTGTAAAAGCACACAACAGAAATAAATGACTCTCTAAAACTTCCGGGTTGTTTCCCTGGCAGCGCTTTCTTTAAAGCCATTAAGCTAGGCATATAGTGCTCAAGTAGTGAATCCACCCGGATCCCAATGTATATCAAAGCCAATTTTAATTAACAATGATTTGTAATTTAATAGTGAGCACAAAGCAATATATATCATGCAATAACGAAGTCTAACTCTCTTCCTATGCATCGGCATGTCATAAAAGAACAATTCATGCACACAAAGTAAATGTCAATGCATAATATAAACAGTTTCTTGCAATTTTACCATGTTGGAAACATAGAGAGGTGGAGATATAGTTCCTCTCTCATAATAATTGCAAGTAGGAGCAGCAAGCACATGCATATTATATTCATCAAAATCATCATGTGCAATGGTAAGAGGCAACCCATCAATATAATCCTTAATAAGTGCAAACTTCTCCGATATAGTGTAGTCGGGAGAATTCAAAAAGATAATAGGACTATCATGCGTGGGTGCAATAGCAACAATTTCATGTTTAACATAAGGAACTATAGCAAGTTCATCTCCATACGCATAATTCATATTGGCATCTTGGCCACAAGCATCATCAAAAAGGGATATTGCAAGAGAATCAACGGGATCATAACAATCATCATAGCAATCATCCTTCGGTAAGCACGAAGGGGAATTAAACAATGTATGAGTTGAAGAGTTACTCTCATTAGAAGGTGTTCACGGGTAGCTAATCCGCTCTTCTTCCTTTTGTTCTTCGCTCTCTTCCTCATCTTTTTCATCCAATGAGCTGATAGTTTCATCAACTTCTTCTTCCATAGATTCCTGCAAAATATTAGTCTCTTCTTAGACAGCAAAGACTTTCTCAATAAGCGCATTAATTTCGTAATTGTATTCATAATTCTCATAACAATATTTCAGGATAGCTAAATTTTCAGGTCTATAAATAGCATCATCAAAATCTTCAAACTCTTTAAACATAGATTCAATTTCATAAGCACCCATAAAAGCAACAAATTCTTCTATTTGTTCCACATCATAGTAATCATATATACCATTAGCATAAGAAGCTAAGGTTTTATTATCATTAAATTTGCATAAAAAGGGAAGGTGTGGAGCCTTCATCCTAGAGCAACAAGTATAATCATAACTCAAGCATACTTGTCGAGCATACCACTTCAATATATGAATTTGATCCCATAATAGTTTCCCTTTTTGTGTCAAGCGATAATCCCTAAAGTATTCACGTTGATCTAACGTTACTCCCATTACATAATTGAATGGGGTTTTCTCAGGATTATTAAAGTAGTACATAATATTTTTCACATAACCAGCATCAAGGGTTTTAGGAGATTCCCCATCTCCATGAGTAGCAAGTACCCCTAATTTTTTTGGTATTTCGTGTTCCATATCCATAACTAAAGATAGAGAACAACTAAGAACAACAAATAAAAATTACTTAGTGATAAAGCAAACAAGCACACACGAGAATATTCACCCCATGCTATTGCTCCCCGGCAACGGCGCCAGAAAAAGGTCTTGATAACCCACAAGTATAGGGGATCGCAATAGTTTACGATAAGTAAGAGTGTCGAACCCAACGAGGAGCTAAAGGCAGAATAAATATTCCCTCAAGTTCTATCGACCACCGATACAACTCTACGCACGCTTGACATTCGCTTTACCTAGAACAAGTATGAAGCTAGAAGTACTTTGTAGGTGTTGTTGGATAGGTTTGCAAGATAATAAAGATTACGTAAATAAAAAGTAGGGGTTGTTTAAGTAAAGACACAATAAAGTAAATATAGCGAGTGTGGAAAAGTGGTGGTAGGAGTTACAAAATTGCCCCTAAGCAATTGACTACTTTACTAGACCGATAGCAAGTATTATGTGGGAGAGGCCACTGCTAGCATGTCATTCCTGACTTGGAATTCTATGCACTTATGATTGGAACTATTAGCAAGCATCCGCAACTACTAATGTTCATTAAGGTAAAACCCAACCATAGCATTAAGATATATTGGTCCCCCTTCAATCCCGTATGCATCAATTTCTATGCTAGGTTGAAGCTTCTGTCACTCTTGCCCTCCAATACATAGTCCTATCAACAAACAACTAACCCTAGGGTGTGATCCACGCACGCAATCATATGATGGGCACCAAAGGACATCAACATAACCACAAGCAAATTAAATCAATCATAGCAATTCATCAACCACCGATAGGACAACGAAAGTCTACTCAGACATCATAGGATGGCAACACATCATTGGATAATAATATGAAGCATAAAGCACCATGTTCATGTAGAGGGTACAGAGGGTTGCGGGAGAGTGGACCGCTGTAGATAGAGGGGGGAAGGTGATGGAGATGTTGGTGAAGATGGCGGAGGTGTTGGTGTAGATCGCGGTGATGATGATGGCCCCCGGTGGCACTCCGGTGCCACCGGAAGCGAGGCGGAGAGAGCCCCCCTCCTTCTTCTTCTTCCTTGACCTCCTCCCTAGATGGGAGAAGGGTTTCCCCTCTAGTCCATGGCCTCCATGGCATGGGAGGGGCGAGAGCCCCTCTGAGATTGGATCTGTCTCTCTCTGTTTCTGCGTTCTCAGATTCTTGCCTTTCACCGTTTCTTATATTCCCGGAGATCCGTAACTCCGATTGGGCTGAAATTTTAACACGATCTCTATCTGGATATTAGATTTCTTGCAGAGAAAGAAGGGCATCAACCGCCTTACGGGTAGCCTACGAGGGTCAGGGGCGCGCCCAGGGGGGCAGGCGCCCCCCTGCCTTGTGGCCACCTCGGGCACCGTCTCGCGTGGATTTTTCTTCCCAAAAATCATATATATTCCAAAAAAAATCTCCGTCAGTTTTTATCCCGTTTGGACTCCGTTTGATATAGATATTCTGCGAAACAAAAAACATGCAACAAACAGGAACTGGCACTGGGCACTGGATCAATATGTTAGTCCCAAAAATAGTATAAAAAGTTGCCAAAAGTATATGAAAGTTGTAGAATATTGGCATGGAACAATAAAAAATTATAGATACAACGGAGACGTATCACAACCCTATGTCTCAGTGCCCGGAGGCTGGTCGATTGGATTATGCGTGAAGTTATAGGGGGTGTGAACCCTTGTCTCAGAGGAGGGGTGGCTTATATAGAGTGCGCCAGGACCCCAGCCATCCCCCGTTACATAGAGTTCAATGTACATAAAGAGGGGACGTTACTGGTAATGCTAGCATTAAAGTGATATAAATGATCTTTAAGACTACACAGTGAACACCTGACCGTTGCCATCCAGAGTGACCTTATATCTTCTGTACTCCGAGTGGTTTCCGATGTGGTTGAATGATTATATCCTAGTCGAATGGAATTGGGTTGTCCGAGTGGAACCCATGGTCGAGTGAGCTGCACCCTGAGGTGATTTCAGTCGGTAGGATTTGTTGTCCTTTGAATGTCTTTGACTGTATGGTAGTGTACTTGGGGAGGGTGCTTAGATCAGGTCTATTGCCCTACCCTAGGTACGTGTCATCGTCAGATCCCCCTCTCCGGAGCCCCAAATGGACTCCAGATCCGGCCTCCCGATGAAGAAGAGGAGGTGACGGCGGCTCCGTCTCGTGGAACGGATAATGCTTTTTCCTTATTTTTTTCTAAAAAATAGGATTTTATAGCATCGGTTTCAGGGTCTACGAGGCTACCAGGTGGGGACAACCCACCTTGGCGCGCCTGGAGGGGGCACCCTGGTGGGTTGTGTCCACCCTAGTGCCCCCCTCCAGTGTATCTTGGCTCCAGAAATTCTCTTTATTGATACGAAAAATCCTCGCAAAGTTTTGTTCCGTTCCAAGAACTTTTATTTTTGCACAAAAACAACACCATGGTAGTTCTGCTGAAAACAGTGTCAGGCTAGGGTTAGTTTCATTCAAATCATGCAAATTAGAGTCCAAAAAAAGAGGAAAAGCATTAGGAAAAGTAGATACGTTGGAGACATATCAACTCCCCCAAGCTTAAACCTTTGCTTGTCCTCAAGCAATTCAGTTGATAAACTGAAAGTGAAAAAGAAAAACTCGTACGAACTCTTTTGCTCTTGTTTGCATAAATAAGCTCAAACATCACCCAGGTTTTCAGCCAATATTATAACTAACCATGTCGATAATAACTCTTAAAAATTATATTAACTCATAGCAATGACATAATCAGCTAGCGAGCAATAATAAGATATCTCAAACAACCACACGTTATCAAAACAACCATGATATAATATGACAATAGTGGTATCTCGCTAGTCCTTTCTGAGACCGCAAAACATAAATGCAGAGCACCTCCAAAGTCCAAGCAGCGACTAAACATTGTAATTCATGGTAGAAAAGATCCAGTCATGATGCACCCAACATTAGCTACACACAATGCATCAGCATGATAACAATGCTCTCCGGTTCTATCACTTATTTTAGAAGGTGATGTCACAACATAAAAGTAAATAGAAAGTCCCTTCGCAGAGGGAAGTAGTGATTTGCAGAGGTGCCAGAGCTGAAGTTTTTAAAATAGAGGTAAATGAAATTTTGAGAAATGCACCCTTCTCGTTTACTTGACGACCATTAGTTATCTATATCTTCCATGCTAAACATGCTAGTGGCGGTTCCCATGCGATAAAGTAAAGGTTATGACTCCATAGGAGTTTTTGTTTGATTATTGAAAGCCTTTTCTGTTTGCAGTTTGGGACTGGAATCCCTATTACCGCCATTTTTCTCGTGCAATGGCGAGTGAATAAACACTCAACCTGAGAATAACCCGCTTAGCATGGAAGATACCAACTACCTCCTATCACTCCATGAATGATCCAGGCACACAAAAATGATATTTATTTGAAGTTTTTAGAGATGGCACATGCAAATTTACTTAGGACGGTAGGGTAATACCGCATATAGGTACGTATGGTGGACTCATCTCGAATAACTTGGGTTCAAGATTTTGGGTGTACAAGCAGAGTTCCCACCTAGTACAGGCGAAGGCTAGCAAATAGATTGAGAAGCAGCCAACTAGAGAGCAACAGCGGTCATGAACATGCATTATGCATAAGTAACATTGGACACTAGCATGAGTAGGATATGAACACCATGAA
Source organism: Triticum dicoccoides (assembly GCF_002162155.2). NCBI lineage: Eukaryota > Viridiplantae > Streptophyta > Magnoliopsida > Poales > Poaceae > Triticum > Triticum dicoccoides. The sequence continues at coordinate 509,721,277 of NC_041386.1, read as the reverse complement.
CATAAATATCATAGAGGCTATGTTGGTTTTGATTCAACTACATGCATGAACATGTGCCAAGTCAAGCCACTCAAATATTCAAAGGAGGATACCATATCATCATACTATATCACAATCATTTTAACGCAATGTTGACATCCAAGATAAATCATTATCCTCTCCTAGCTACTTATACATGGCATGAGAAACTATAATCTCTAATTGTCATTGTAAGCATGTTTAATCATAATGGGTTGAATCATGGATACTAGGTTAAACATATTTACAAAAAACAGAACAAGTCGAGTTCATACCTGTTTCTCTCTACCACGGCCAGTTCATCGAATATTGTGATTATTGTCTTTCACTTGCATGACCGAACGATATGAAAATAATAATAGTGCAAGAGTGTCGTGGACTAAGTTGAAATCTGCAAGCATTTTATTCAACAGGAGAAGACAAGGTAAAATGTGTTGTTCGTTAGATCAACAATAGTGCAAATGAGAGCCACTCAACATTTTCATCGTGGTCTTCTCCTCGGTACGACTCAATAAAAAGAAAGAAAAATTCAGAGGAACACACTAAAATATTTTTCGAGTTTTGGGTTTTCTTGAACAAGCAAATAAAAAGGGAACAAGCAAAAACAAGAAAAACTATTTACACAGGAAAGCTCCCAACAAGCAAAAGAAGAACACGGAAATCTTTTTGGGTTTTCTTTCTAGTGCTATAGCTAACTACTCTAGACAGAAAAATAAAAAAGAAGCGGGAAATATTTTTGGATTTTCTCAAAGTTTTTCAAACACACAAGAAGAAGGCAAGAAAATAAATTTGACATGGATAGTACAATGAAAAAGTGTGGACACTGACAACTGGAATGAAATCTGTGAACATGAATGTAAAGTCGGTGGAAATACGTACTCCCCCAAGCTTAGGCTTTTGGCCTAACTTGGTAATCAATCAGTAGTTTGGATAATAGTCGGGGTGGTAGCTCACTGAGGCTCTCGGTGCAGATGCCTCAGGCTACCGTGCGGCTACCACCGCCGCGTTGTGAGCTCGGGCCTCGCTCTCAAGAACAAAGTATCTTCCCTTGCTGTGAGAATCAAAGAGAGCAGGCCAATATGTGTGCACAACAGAGTCTTGATTAAACAACAATTTATAGGTGAAATTATGAGGTTCACCTTTAAGGATCTTATGGCGTTTCATAGCATCAAAGTCTAAATATTGTGTGGGTAAAATAGGGTCATAGGGTAAAGGTGAAACACCCAGCTCTCGTGCTAAATGTGTGGCATAAATGCCACCATAGAAATAACCACTATTAGCGTTGTGTTGCAATTTGCGTGCGACAATCGCTCCAAGATTATAGCTTCTGTCACCGGTGAGAGCGGTACATATGAGGCTCAAATCTGGAGCACAAAGTGTTCTAAAATCTTGTTTTCCTACAATACATTTCCCATTAAATAATGCGAAGTACTGAATTGCGGGAAAATGAATGCTCTTTATTCTACCTTTCGTCACTCCCCTAGTCTCACCATAGCAAAGACTAGTCAAGAACGCTTGAAACTCAAACCTTGTTGGTTCGTCTAGAGAACCCCGGAATGGGATTTTGCAATGTTGAGCAAATCACTCTAGTGATATGGTAAAAAAATTCATACAGTTTAAATGACACCCTAGACTCACGGGGTTGGAATTTAGATCTTTTAACAAATGATTCTGTGAGAGTGTGGTGTTGATTGCACTTATCTGAAATGTAGGGACCAAGATCGACACTATGAAGATATTGCTCAAATTCCTCCTTAATGCCCACACTCACCATATAATCATCACATGGCCATAGACATGTTTTGGTGGCAACATCTCATATGGAACTTTCACTTGGTTCAACATAAGACCGACGAGCGGAGCTGTCACTAGAGGATGCCCTCGAGGATCTCCTCCTCGAAGAACTCCTTCCAAAAAGGTTCATCCTATCCGCGTACAATTTTCTGAAATGTTTTGGTGACAATAATTTATCAACAAAACTTTACAAGATTGATAGCAACTACTCATAGGGATACATAGAGGCCATAGCAAGCATTCAAACTACTTAAAACTCTAAGAATTCAACATGCAAGCTCGTCTACAACAGCACCGAGAGTAGCTATTTAATATAAACCACTAAAGCAAAAACTAATTGGACAAACGCAGGAGTCACATACCAGGCAACAATCCCCCGAAACAGTTTCGGAAACTAAGCTTCAAGCAAAGAGATCGAAATCCGCGGGTTTGAGAGCAAGAACACGAGCGAGAGAGAGAGAGAGCAATGGTGATTTTTTTCTGGAGGTAGGTGATGATGTGGTATGAAGAGATAAGTGAGAGGGCCCACGTGGGGACCACAACCCACCAGGGCGCGACTGGGGGTCCTGGCGCGCCCAGATGGGTTGTGCCCACCTAGTGCACCTCCCTCTGATGTTATTTGCCCCAAAAAATTCTTAAATATTTAGAAAAAAATTGTATTGAATTTTCACAGCATTTTGACAACTTTTATTTTTGGGTCATTTTTTATTGCACATAAAATTCAGAAAACAGACAAAATATGGCATTTTATTTTATTTAACTAATAAAAACAGAAAACAAAAGGTAGGGACAGAAGAGTAGTGCTCACTAAATTCATCAACGTCATACCTCTCAAAAATGATCCATTAATAAGGTTGATCAAGTCTTATTAACAACCACTTTCAATTAGCATGAAACCGAAGAACTTCCGGAAATCACTAAGTTACCTCAACGGGGATATGAATGTCCCCAACAATAAGCATTTCATATTTCTTTTTGGCAGTAGGTAGAGCTAGTTGAAAACTTCCGATAGTGATTGTCGAAGATTTTTCAATAACATTAATACCATTCACTTGGAATTGTTTGTTCGGAAAGTGCACTGTATGCTCATTACCATTGCTATGAAAAGTGACCTTGCTTTTATTGCACTCAATAACAGCCCCTGCAATATTCAAGAAGGGTCTACCAAGGGTAATCAACATGTTGTCGTCCATGGGCATCTCAAGTATAACAAAGTCAGTCATAATATTAACATTAGCAACAACAACATGCACATCCTCACAAATACCGATAGGTATGGCAGTAGATTTGTCAGCCATTTGCAAAGATATTTCAGTAGGTGTGAGTTTATTCAAATCAAGTCTTTTATATATAGAGAAAGGCATAACACTAACACCAGCTCCCAAATCACATAAAGCTGTTTTCACATGATTTCTTTTGATGGAGCAAGGTATAGTTGGTATTCCCGGATCTCTAAGTTTTTTAGGTACTCCATCCTTAAAAGTATAATTAGCAAGCATGGTGGAGATTTCGGCTTCCGGTATTTTTCTCTTATTGTCGATGATGTATTTCATGTACTTTGCATAAGGAGGCATTTTCAAGATATCAGTCAAGCGAGTACGCAAAAAGACTGTCCTCGGCATTTCAACAAAGCATTCAAATTCTTCATCATCTTTCTTTTTAGTTGACTTAGGTGGAAAAGGCATTGGTTTTTGAACACACGGTTCTCTTTCTTTACCGTGTTTTCTAGCAACAAAGCCTCTTTTATCATATTGTGTATTCTTGGGTTGTGGGTTATCAAGATCAACTATAGGTTCTATCTCAACATCATTGTTTGGTTCTTTATTATTTGTTTGAGTATCTTCATGAACCTCATCATTATATTTTTCATTATCAAAAAGTGAGTGTTCACTATCAGGTTGAGTTCCAGCATCAGAGATAGAAACTTCATTATCATTATCAGGAGGTTTTTCTACTTCAGATTCACTAGAGGCATGCAAAGTCCTATCATTTTTCTTATTATTCTTTTTCTTTTTAGAAACACCATGTGCATCAGTGTTAGCTCTTTAAGAGTCATGTTCAATTCTTTTTGGGTGTACCTCAGGATAAAGTGGTTCCTGAGTCATCTTACCTCCTCTAGTTGCTACTCTAACATCAAAGTCATTGATATTATTATTCATTTCATCTAGCAAATCTCTTTGAGATTTAGCAACTTGTTCTAATTGAGTTTGAACCATAGAAGCATGCTTTCCCACACCTCTAACATCATTTGAGATTCTAAATAATAAGTCACTCAAGTGAGCAATCATATCAGAATTGTATTCCATTTGTTTCATAACATTTGCATTGAAGTGATCTTGCTTTCTAATATAATTTTCAAATTCATAAAGGCATTGGCTAGGGTGCATATTGTGAGGATTATCCTTATCATCGAATTTTATTAGAGAATTTACCTCTACCACCTTAGGTGGTGGTGATGTACCAAGCCCATGTATTTCTTCAATAGGAGGTACAATTTTGACATCCTTAGCTTTAATACCTTTTTCCTTCATAGATTTCTTTGCCTCTTGCATATCTTCAGGACTGAGATATAAGATACCCCTCTTCTTCAGAGTGGGTTTAAGAGGTGGTTCAAAAAGAGCCCAATCATCATAATTTTCCAATATGTTATTCAATAATTCTTCTGCTTGCCAAACACAACTTTTGCTTTCCAATATGTTATTCAATAATTTTCCAATATGTTATTCATAATTCGTTCCCTCCGAACACAACCAGCACAACTATCTAGGAAATCCGTAGAAGCATTAGTTCGTCCATTATAGAAGATATCAAGTATTTCATTTTTCATAAGAGGATGATCAGGCAAAGCATTAAGCAATTGGAGAAGCCTCCCCCAAGCTTCTGAGAGACTCTCTTCTTCAATTTGCGCAAAGTTAAATATTTCTTGTAAGGCAGCTTGTTTCTTATAAGCAGGGAAATATTTTCCGTAGAAGTAATAAATCATATCCTAGGGACTATGCACATAACCAGTAGCAAGAGTATTGTACCAAGATTTAGCATCACTCTTTAATGAGAACAGAAACAATTTGAGAATATAGTAATAGCGAGTTTTCTCATCATGAGTAAAAAGGGTGGCTATGTCATTCAACTTAGTAAGATGTGCCACAATAGTTTCAGTTTCATAACCATGGAAAGGAGCAGATTCACCCAAAGTAATTAACTCTGGGTCGACAGAGAATTCATAATCCTTATCATCAATAAATATAGGTGAAGTAGCAAACTTAGGATCACATTTCATTCTAGCATTCAGAGATTTTTCTTTATACTTGCATAAATAATTTTTCTAGATCATCACTCTCCTTACAAGAAAGAATATCTCTAGTTGTCTCCTCATTCATAACATAACCTTCCGGTACCTTTGGCAATTCATATCTAGGAGGGCTAGTCCTAGTAGGTGTTTCAAGATTTTCAGTTTCAACCTCATCATCAGTTTCAACAATAGCATGCTCTGTTACTCTAGCAATTTGTTCATCATGAAATTCACCTAGTGGCACATCATCATCAAGCAAGGTACTAGCATCATCATAAGTATCATTCATGGCAGAAGTAGCATCATCAACAACTTGCGACATATCAGGATTAATAGCATGTGGTGGTGGTGTTGGGGACGTAGTAATTTGAAAAAAATTCCTAAGATCACGCAAGATCTAACTAGGAGATGCATAGCAACGAGAGGGGAGAGTGTGTCCACATACCCTCGTACACCGAAAGCAGAAGCAGTATGTAACGCAGTTGATTTAGTCGAACGTCTTCACAATCCAACTGATCCAAGTACCGAACTTACGACACCTCCGTGTTCACCACACGTTCAGCACGATGATGTCCCTTGAGCTCTTGATCCAGTAGATGGTCGAGGGAGAGTTTTGTCAGCATGACGACATGGCGACTATGTTGGTGATGTGATCTGCGTAGGGCTTCACCTAAGCACTACGACAATATGACCGAGGTGGTAAACTATGGAGGGGGGCACCGCACACGGCTAAGAGAAATCTTGGTGTGCCTTTGGGGTGGCCCCGGTCCCCGTATATAAAGGAGGGGAGGGGGAGGTGTCCGGCCGAAGGGGGGCGTGCCAAGGGGGAGTCCTACTTGGACTCCTAGTCAAGTAGAATTTGGCCCCCCTCCTTCCAACTAACGGAAAGGGGAAAGGGGAAAGAGCGGAAAGGGAGAAGGAAAGGGGGGGCCACGCCCCCAACCCTGGTCCAATTCGGTTTGGGCTTGGGGGCGCGCCCCACCTCTTGTG
>NC_041386.1:509695575-509714921 GCF_002162155.2 Triticum dicoccoides | reverse complement strand
GGTCTGGTAGCCTCCCGGTACTCCGAAAAATCCCTGAGACTTATCGGAACCATTCTGGTGTCCGTATATAACCTTCCAATATATCAATCTTTACCTATCGACCATTTCGAGACTCCTCTTCATGTACATGATCTCATCCGGGACTCCGAACAAAAGTTGGTCACCAAAACACATAAGTCATAATACAAATCGTCACCGAACGTTAAGCGTGCAGACCCTATGGGTTCGAGAACTATGTAGACATGACTGAGACACATCTCTGGTCAATAACCAATAGCGGAACCTGGATGCTCATATTGGCTCCTACATATTCTACGAAGATCTTTATCGGTCAACCGCATAACAACATACGTTATTCCCTTTGTCATCAGTATGTTACTTGCCCGAGAATCGATCATCGGTATCATCATACCTAGTTCAATCTCGTTACCGGCAAGTCTCTTTACTCGTTCTGTAATGCATCATCCCGTAACTAACTCATTAGTCACATTGCTTGCAAGGCTTATAGTGATGTGCATTACCGAGAGGGACCAGAGATACCTCTCCGATACTCAGAGTGAAAAATCCTAATCTTGATCTATGCCAACTCAACAAACACCATCGGAGACACCTGTAGAGCATCTTTATAATCACCAAGTTATGTTGTGATGTTTGATAGCACACAAAGTGTTCCTCCGATATTCAGGAGTTGCATAATCTCATAGTCAGAGGAATATGTATAAGTCATGAAGAAATCCATACCAATGAAACTAAACGATCATAATGCTAAGCTGACGGATGGGTCTTGTCCATCACATCATTCTCTAATGATGTGATCTTGTTCATCAAATGACAACACATGTTTATGGTCAGGAAACTTAACCATATTTGATTAACGAGCTAGTCAAGTAGAGGCATACTAGGGACACTCTGTTTGTCTATGTATTCACACATGTACTAAGTTTTCGGTTAATACAATTCTAGCATGAATAATAAACATTTATAAGGAAATATAAATAACAACTTTATTGTTGACTCGAGGGCAAACTTCCTTCAGTCTCCCACTTGCACTAGAGTCAATAATCTAGATTACATAGTAATGACTCTAACACCCATGGAGTCTTGGTGCTGATCATGTCAATGGGTCTGCAACATTCAGATCCGTGTGTATTTTGCAATCTCTATCTCTCCCTCCTTGACTTGATCGCGGATGGAATTGAAGCGTCTCTTGATGTGTTTGGTTCTCTTGTGAAATCTGGATTCCTTCGCTAAGGCAATTGCTCCAGTATTGTCACAAAATATTTTCATTGGACCCGATGTACTAGGTATTACACCTAGATCGGATATGAACTCCTTCATCCAGACTCCTTCATTTGCTGCTTCCGAAGCAGCTATGTACTCCGCTTCACACATAGATCCCACCACGACACTCTGCTTGGAACTGCACCAACTTACAGCTCCACCATTCAATATAAATACGTATCCGGCTTGTGACATAGAGTCATCTGGATCAGTGTCAAAGCTTGCATCGACGTAACCATTTACGACGAGCTCTTTGTCACTTCCATAAACGAGAAACATATCCTTAGTCCTTTTCAGGTATTTCAGGATGTTCTTGACCGCTGTCCAGTGATCCACTCCTGGATTACTTTGGTACCTCCCTGCTAAACTTATAGCAAGGCACACATCAGGTCTGGTACACAGTATTGCATACATGATAGAACCTATGGCTAGGGCTGGAATTTGAGCCGAGTCGAGCCAGCTCGGCTCGACTCGCTAGAGCTCGTTTCGTTAACGAGCTAGCTCGACACGACTCGTTATCATTAACGAGCTCAAATCCAAGATTGGCTCGACTCGTATAACTCGCGAGTTGGCTCGTTTAGCTTGTTAAGCTCGTTAAAGATATGAACATAAAACCCTCAAACATTATAAAAATTATTATGTATATATTAAACATATATATCACTAAACAATAGTAATTTCCTTGTAACGCGTGAGTCTCCTAGGCGGTTGGGCCTTCAACGGCTAGGCCTTGTGTTGTGCGCCTGGGACATAGGGTGTTGAGTGGCTGATCTTTTTTTATGTTGGAAGTAGCTGATCTTTTGTACCAAGCCTAACGAGTTAAACGAGTACTCGTGAGATTGGCTCGTTTAACTTGGTCTATAAACGATCTTGAACTAAAGCTCGGCTCGACTCATTATTCTTCGAGTTCGAGTCAATTCGAGCCGAGTCACGAGCTACTCATTTAGCTCACGAGCTTCGAGCTTTTTTCCAGCCCTACCTATGGCTGAGGCATAGGGAATGACCTCCATTTTCTCGCTATCTTCTGTAGTGGTCGGGCATTGAGTCTGACTCAACTTGACACCTTGTAATACAAGCAAGAACCCTTTCTTTGACTAATCCATTTTGAACTTCTTCAAAACTTTACCAAGGTATGTGCTTTGTGAAAGTCCAATTAAGCGTCTTGATCTATCTCTATAGATCTAGATGCCCAATATATAAGCAACTTCACAAAGGTATTTCATTGAAAAATTCTTATTCAAGTATCCTTTTATGCTATTCAAAAATTCAATATTATTTCCAATCAACAATATGTCATCCACATATAATATTAGAAATTCTATAGAGCTCCCACTCACTTTCTTGTAAATACAGGCTTCTCCAAAAGTCTGCATAAAACCATATGCTTTGATCACATTATAAAAGTGTATATTCCAACTCCGAGAGGCTTGCACCAGTCCATAAATGGATCGCTGGAGCTTGCACACTTTGTTAGCACCTTTAGGATCGACAAAACCTTCTGGTTGCATCATATACAACTCTTCTTTAAGATATCCATTAAGGAATGCAGTTTTGACATCCATTTGCCAAATTTCATAATCAAAAATTGCGGCAATTGCTAACATGATTCGGATAGACTTAAGCATCGCTACGGGTGAGAAGGTCTCATCGTAGTCAACTCCTTGAACTTGTTGAAAACCTTTTGCAACAAGTCGAGCTTTGTAGGTAGTAACATTACCGTCAGCGTCAGTCTTTTTCTTGAAGATCCATTTATTCTCTATTGCTTGACGATCATCGTGCAAGTCAACCAAAGTCCACACTTTGTTCTCGTACATGGATCCCATCTCAGATTTCATGGCCTCAAGCCATTTCGTGAATCTGGGCTCATCATCGCTTCCTCATAGTTCGTAGGTTCGTCATGGTCTAGTAACATGACCTCCAGAACAGGATTACCGTACCACTCTGGTGTGGATCGTACTTTGGTTGACCTACGAGGTTCTGTAGTAACTTGATCTAAAGTTTCATGATCATTATCATTAGCTTCCTCACTAATTGGTGTAGGAATCACTGGAACTAATTTCTGTGATGAACTACTTTCCAATTCGGGAGAAGGTACAATTACCTCATCAAGTTATACTTTCCTCCCACTCACTTCTTTCGAGAGAAACTCCTTCTCTAGAAAGGATCCATTCTTAGCAACGAATATCTTGCCTTCAGATTTGTGATAGAAGGTGTACCCAACAGTCTCCTTTGGGTACCCTATGAAGACACATTTCTCTGATTTAGGTTCGAGCTTATCAGGCTGAAGCTTTTTCACATAAGCATCACAGCCCCAAACTTGAAGAAACGACAGCTTAGGTTTCTTGCCAGACCATAGATCATATGGTGTCGTCTCAATGGATTTAGATGGTGCCCTATTTAACGTGAATGCAGCCGTCTCTAAAGCATAACCCCAAAATGATAGTGGTAAATCGGTAAGAGACATCATAGATCGCACCATATCTAATAAAGTACGGTTACGACGTTTGGACCCACCATTACGCCGTGGTGTTCCAGGTGGCGTGAGTTGCGAAACTATTCCACATTGTTTCGAATGAAGACCAAACTCATAACTCAAATATTCACCTCCACGATCCGATCGTAGAAACTTTATTTTCTTGGTACGATGATTTTCCACTTCACTCTGAAATTCTTTGAATTTTTCAAATGTTTCAGACTTATGTTTCATTAAGTAGATATACCCATATCTACTCAAATCATTTGTGAAGGTCAGAAAATAACGATACCCGCCGCGAACCTCCACACTCATCGGACCGCATACATCAGTATGTATTATTTCCAATAAGCCAGTTGCTCGCTCCATTGTTCCGAAGAACGGAGTCTTAGTCATCTTCCCCATGAGGCATGGTTCGCAAGCATCAAGTGATTCGAAAAGCCCATCAGTATGGAGTTTCTTCATGCGCTTTACACCAATATGACCTAAACGGCAGTGCCACAAATAAGTTGCACTATCATTATTAACTTTGCATCTTTTGGCTTCAATATTATGAATATGTGTATCACTACAATCGAGATTCAATAAAAATAGACCACTCATCAAGGGTGCATGACCATAAAAGATATTACTCATATAAATAGAACAACCATTATACTCTGATTTAAATAAATAATCGTCTCGCATTAAACAAGATCCAGATATAATGTCCATGCTCAACGCTGGCACCAAATAACAATTATTTAGGTCTAAAACTAATCCCGACGGTAGATATAGAGGTAGCATGTCGACGGCGATCACATCGACTTTGGAACCATTTCCGACGTGCATCGTCACCTCGTCCTTAGCCAATCTTCCTTTAATTTGTAGCCTCTGTTTCGAGTTGCAAATATGAGCAACATAACCAGTACCAAATACCCAGGTGCTACTACAAGCATTAGTAAGGTACACATCAATAACATGTATATCAAATATACCTTTCACTTTGCCATCCTTCTTATCTGCCAAATACTTGAGGCAGTTCTGCTGCCAGTGACCAGTCCCTTTGTAGTAGAAGCACTCAGTCTCAGGCTTAGGTCTAGACTTGGGTTTCTTCCCTTGAGCAGCAACTGGCATGTTGTTCTTCTTGAAGTTCCCCTTCTTCCCTTTGCCCTTTTTTCTTGAAACTAGTGGTCTTGTTAACCATCAACACTTGATGCTCCTTCTTGATTTCTACCTCCGCAACCCTTAGCATCGTGAAGAGCTCGGGAATTGTCTTTTCCATCCCTTGCATATTATAGTTCATCATGAAGCCTTTATAGCTTGGTGGCAGTGATTGAAGAACTCTGTCAATGACACTATCATCAGGAAGATTAACTCCCAGCTGATTCAAGTGGTTGTGGCACCCAGACATTCTGAGTATGTGTTCACTGACAGAACTATTCTCCTCCATTTTGCAGCTATAGAACTTGTTGGAGACTTCATATCTCTCAACTCGGGCATTTTCTTGAAATATTAACTTCAACTCCTGAAACATCTCATATGATCCATGATGTTCAAAACATCTTTGAAGTCTCGATTCTAGGCCATAAAGCATGGCACACTAAACTATCGAGTAGTCATCGGCTTTGCTCTGGCAGACATTCATAACGTCCGGAGTTTCTCCTGCAGCGGGTCTTGCACCTAGCGATGCTTCCAGGACGCAATTCTTGTGTGCAACAATGAGGATAATCCTCAAGTTACAGACCCAGTCTGTGTAGTTTCTACCATCACCTTTCAACTTAGCTTTCTCTAGGAACGCATTAAAATCCAAGGGAACGGTAGCACGGGCCATTGATCTACAACAACATAGATATGAAAAAACTATCAGGTACTAAGTTCATGATAAATTAAAGTTCAATTAATCATATTATTTAAGAACTCCCACTTAGATAGACATCCCTCTAGTCATCTAAATGATCATGTGATCCATATCAACTAAACCATGTCCGATCATCACGTGAGATGGAGAATTTTTCAATGGTGAACATCACTATGTTGATCATATCTACTATATGATTCACGTTCGACCTTTCGGTCTCAGTGTTCCGAGGCCATATCTGCATATGCTAGGCTCGTCAAGTTTAACCCAAGTATTCTGCACGTGCAAAACTGGCTTGCACCCGGTGTATGTGAACGTAGAGCTTATCACACCTGATCATCATGTGGTGTCTCAGCACGACGAACTATAGCAATGGTGCATACTCAGGGAGAACACTTATACCTTGAAATTTAGTGAGGGATCATCTTATAATGCTACCGACATACTAAGCAAAATATGATGCATAAAAGATAAACATCACATGCAATCAAAATATGTGACATGATATGGACATCATCATCTTGTGCCTTTGATCTCCATCTCCAAAGCACTGTCATGATCTCCATCGTCACTGGCTTGACACCTTGATCTCCATCGTAGCATCGTTGTCGTCTCGCCAACTATTGCTTCTACGACTATCGCTACCGCTTAGTGATAAAGTAAAGCAATTACATGGCAATTTCATTTCATACAATAAAGCGACAACCATAAGGCTCTTGCCAGTTGCCAATAACTTTTACAAAATATGATCATCTCATACAACAATTTATATCTCATCACATCTTGACCATATCACATCACAAAATGCCCTGCAAAAATAAGTTAGACGTCCTCTACTTTGTTGTTGCAAGTTTTATGTGGCTGATACGAGCTTCTAGCAAGAACCGTTCTTGCCTACGCATCAAAACCACAATGATTTTTCGTCAAGTGTGTTGTTTTAACCTTCAACAAGGATCGGTCGTAGTCAAACTCGATTCAACTAAAGTTGGAGAAACAGACACCCACCAACCACCTGTGTGCGAAGCACGTCGATAGAACCAGTATCATGAACGCGGTCATGTAATGTCGGTTCGGGCCGCTTCATCCAACTATACTGCCGAATCAAAGTAAGACGTTGGGGGTAAGCAGTATGACTATCCTTGCCCACAACTCTTTGTGTTCTACTCATGCATATAACACCTACGCATAGACCTAGCTCGGATGCCACTGCTGGGGACGTAGTAATTCAAAAAAAATCTGATGATCACGGAAAATCTAACTAGGAGATGCATAGCAATGAGAGGGGAGAGTGTGTCACCCTCGTAGACCGAAAGCGGAAGCATTATGTAATGCGGTTGATGTAGTCGAACGTCTTCACGATCCAACTGATCCAAGTACCGAACGTACGGCACCTCCGTGTTCATCACACATTCAGTATGATGACATCCCTCGAGCTCTTGATCCAGTAATGGGTCGAGGGAGAGTTCTATCGGATGTGGGGTTCTGGCTAACCCTTAAGGTTCGAACACTGGGATGCGCGTGAAGTCTTTCCCTCCTACCGATCTACGCTCTAGCTCGCTAGATCTCGCGGACGAACTCGACGAACTCGCAACACAAAAAGACACGGGGTTTATACTGGTTTGGGCCACCATTGTGGTGTAATACCCTACTCCAGTGTGGTGGTGGTGGATTGCCTCTTAGGCTGACGATGAACAATACAAGGGAAGAACAGCCTCCTGAGGTTGTGGTGTTCTTGTGCATATGAACTTGTGGTGTGTAGGTTCCCTCAAGCTAAGGTGAGATGCCCCTACTATGGTGGTGGCTAGTCCTATTTATAGAGGCCCTGGTCCTCTTCTCAAATATTGAGCGGGAAGGGAGCCAACAATGGCGGGCAAATTTTAAGGGGGACAGCTAGTACAAGCTATGACAAAAGTGGTCTTTGCCTACACAAAGCTCTGGTGGTGACGCCATCTTGGGCTCCACGATGACCTCCATCTTGCAGTCCACGGTCTTGGTCTTGTTGCACCGAAATGGCAACCTTTGCCTGATGCCTCGGTACTCTGTGGCTGCGCTTGCCTCCTTTGCACCAAAGAGGAAACAAGGACGCTGCGCGCGCTAGCGCCCGCGTGGTGTCGATAGTCATGACTCACGTCACGAGAGCCTCGCGAGATTCGCCCCGCCTTGATATCTCCGCCCCTCGAGAGCCTGCCTGACTAGGCCGCTCGGGAGGAGGTCTTGCGTCATCCGCCTCGTGAGGCTTGGACCCTCGCGAGGGTCTTGGATGCTTTGTTGATGAAGATGGGTCGTATGGCCTGCTGGCTCAGCCATGCCATGGGCCACAGGCAGGCAGGTCTGGGGACCCCCATTCCCAGAACGCCGACAGTAGCCCCCGGGCCCAAGGTGCGCTCAGGCTTGGCTTCGCGGCGAAGCCAAGGGTCATGTTTGGAGCACCGCGGGCCCCCAAAAGCCTGCGGCCTCGGTCGACGCGTGGCGGTTGATTGGACGTGGGCGTATCCCCTTCCCCACGTTGCCTCGGCAACTGCTTGACCTGACAAAAGGCTGGCGCGGGTGGTACTTGCCTTCATTGCTTCTTCCTTGCCTCGCTCCAGATCCCCTTTCTCGCTCTTTGCCGCCGCTACCTACAGATCTGCTCCAGCCTTGCTCTGCATCTGCCGCCCATGGCGCCGCGCAAGGTCAAGACTTCCTTGGCTCCGGCTTGGTACGAGCCCGCTCTTGAGGCGCCCACTATCACGGAGAAGAGCCTTGCCTCCGTGCGCCTGCTGACGGCGGGAGAGAGCAATGAGTGGGGGAAGACGGAGCTCCGGCTTGCCTCCGACGAGTCGGAGCCTGAGGGGAGCACCTTCTTTCCCTTCTTTTCAAGCAGCATTACCGTTGGGTTGGTTCCTCACTTCTCTGATTTCTTTTATGAAGTCCTCGATCACTATGGGCTACAAGCGTTGCATCTCCATCCCAACTCTGTCCTCCTCCTGTCCATCTTTGCCTACTACTGTGAGGCGTACCTGGGCGTGATGCCGTCTGTGGCGCTCCTGCGCCATTTCTTCTTCCTCCGCGTCAGCGAGGGTCACATCTCTGGATGCGCCAACTTCGTTGCGTCTGGCAAGGCCAACTCAATCTCGAGCACCGGGAAGAGGGCCGACAACATTCGATCCAAATGGGTCATGATGGACGCCAAGCTCGCCCATCTGTGCCTGGCGTTGCCGACGGAGGCGCCCCGACAAGGCAAGGAGTGGCCCAGGGCAGAGCTTGTCGACGAGCGGGCATCGTCAGTGTTGGGGCAGATGATGAATGACCTAAAGCCAGGCAATGCGAGGGCGGCCAAAATAATGGGAGCGATGCTCATGAGGGAGTTCTTGACGCTACGGGTTGCCCCGCTCCAGGCACGTGCGCCCCCCTTCTGGGAGCTTGAAGGAGGGGAAAACAAGGCCCGCTTGAGGCCGGGGGACCTGCCTGATGAAGAACCGGACGCCGTCCTATGTCTCATAGTCGGAGACAACCAGGAGTACCCGCTTAGGGCCTTCGTTCCCCTATTTCAATGCAGGGACCGGGAGGAATTCGTCGCCTCCAGGCCGACTTTTGATGCGCGCGGGCTGGTGCCGCCGGTGTTTTCGAGAGCTCCTACGGCGCAGAAACCGGTGGAGGTGTCTTCTGGCGAGTCCCGCGGAGAGGGGGAAGAGGAGGTGGACTCGGAGGAGACCCCGGAAGAGGTGGGGGAGACCTCCCCTCCGAGCAAGGCCGAGATTCTCCACGCCCTTCCTGATGATGCCGAGGCCGACGCCTACCAAGGAGGGAAGGAGCAACCCCTCGTCTCGACGAAGGGTAGGTCGTCGTTGGTGGACCGTGGTGCCGCCTCCACCCCAACGCCTCCTGGGGCTGGATCCGGTTCTGCCTCCGCACCGCATGGCACCACCGGAGCCCGAATGCCTGCCCCTCAGGCCCTGATGCTGTTAGGCCTCAAGCTTCACAAGCGAAAGGTGGTGTACTTTGCGGTGGACTGGTAGGTGTCTCGAACTTCGCTTTGTCCCTGCTGGTACTTGTTATTTCCTGACGCTCGCCTTTGGTTGATCAGGCCGACATCTTCGGCGAAGAAGAGGAAGGAGGGTACGGCGGCTGTGCCTCCCTCCGCAGAGCAAGGAGGCAACATCGCCCGTCTCTCCCCAACCCGGTCGTCCTCGCAGGGCCAAGAGGAGCATCGCCGCGTGGAGTCAGCCCCCACGGCCCTGCTGGCTCCGGAGGTGCCGGTACTTGGCGCGGCTGATGAGGTCCCAGCTGCTCCGGAACCTGCGGTCTCCCAAGCCCTGGTGATGATGTCGCTTCCTCCTACTGCTGCATCTCCACTTCCTGGTCCTTCTGCTCCTGCTACCATCTTGGAGTGTGCCCTTTCAGAGATGACCCAACTGCAGGCGGATCTCCTGAGCGTTGACCCGTGCCTGGTGGCCGGGCGTCTGGAGTTGGCCTCCGGCTGGCTTCATTCTGACATGGCGGTACGCGCGGTGCTGGGCCAGGCTGTTGCGGCTTCCGAGAGGGAGAAGCAAGGAGCCGCCAGTGCTGCAGCCAATCATGAGGCGGCGCTGAAAGACACCAACGCCGCCCGTGACCGCTGCCAAGTGCTGGAGGGCGAGTTGCAGAGCCTGCGCGACAAGCACGCCGAAGAGGTACGCCGCCACCAAGCAGAGGAGAAGGAGATGAAGGCCCAGGAGGAAGCCGTCAAGAACTGTGATGCTAAGCTGGCGGAGCTGAGGAAGAAGCAGGCTGCCGAGCGCAACCGGTTGGAAGAGTTGGAGCAGAAGATGGGGGCGAGGGAGGCCGATCTTGACGCCAAGGCGCGAGTCCTGGCCGAAGACCGTGTGGCCTTCATCTATCTCGAGAAGAGATCTCGCAAGGCGCTGAGGACGCTCTACGAGCATGGCCTGGAGAAGCCGCTGGACACTAATGAGGACGGCCCCGCCCAACTGCTTCCTCTCATGGTGAAGGCGCTTGAGGAGGTCGTTGAGGGCCTCGGTCCCATGGCGGAGGCAGAAGCTCACGTTCTATCTTTAGCCGCACTGACTCGCGTCCTCAGCCATCTGCACCTCCGCGACCCCAACGCCCACCTTGACGAGCTGCTGGAGCCCGTGGCTGAAGATCTCTGCGAAGCCGCCGCCGCAGCTGTTCAAGGTCAAGTGGAGGCTTTGCTGGGGAAGTTCCGCGGCTTTGTCTCCGATCCTATGTCTGGCGATGCCGCGGATCCTGCGGCTGGTGGTGAAGGTGAGAACATCGTCGCCGATGGGGGAGCACCTTCCGCAGGCGACAACGACATCCAGGGGTGACCTACGGCTATTCTTCTCATTTCATTCCTGCGACATACATCAGGCCTCGTGGAGGTGTTTAGACTTTTCATTTGGTATTGTGAGAACAATATGATTGTAATATTTGTTTCGAGATTTTGCGTTTTCCTTCCTATTTGCCTTGTTCTGCGTCGGCAGAGCTCGGCCCCGCACATACCTCAACCGCCATTGGGCCGACCGGAGACCAGGACGGTCCAAGGAGTGAGGGGCTACGTGACCAGTTAGGCTCCTGAGTCGCGATGCTCAGGAGTCCCCCTTGACGTGCGAACATCATATAGGGAGAGTTCGTGAGGACAGATTAATGTTCTACGTCGGCAGAGCCCGGCCCCACGCATACCTCAACTGTCATTGGGCCGACCGGAGACCAAGGCGGACCAAGGAGTGAGGGGATACGTGACCAGTTAGGCTTCTGAGTCGCGATGCTCAGGAGTCCCCTTGACATTCAAACAATTTCCATACCTGCCCTCGCTGTGGCCTCGGGAGGGGCGCGCGACGCCCAGGTCCGGGGGACCTGGTTGGGTGGCGTGCGCTTGGGCGTGACCCGAGCGCAACCCCTGTGCCCAGCCCCCTCGCGCGACTCTCCCGAGGGGAGGCGTCATGGTGAGGCTGGGCGCAGAGCTCTGGGCTCCCTAAGGTCGGTACGACCGTCGGGTCGCCCTCAGTTGTTTATCACCAGCGCAGAGCATAGTGCTTCCGCTTGTGCATGGGCATAGCCGCTCCTCGGCAGTGTCGACAGCCAGTGCAGAGCATGGAGCTTCCACTTGGGCGTGGGATGGGGCCCCCCTCCGGGAGGAGCCCCCAGGGCATGTACAGCCCCGCCCTGACACGTGGCTTGCACGTCAGGGCTGCGAGGTGTATCTGGGCACTCGTTAGCCAGCGCGGGACTCACGAGGCCCTACCTCAAGGCGGGTTGCACATGGTCTTGAGTCTTGGTGACTGTATGTCCCTGCAAAGCGGTTAGATGCAAGCACTCTACGTGCTCAGGTCCCGGCCCTCGAGCGAGCTCAGCCGCCACTGGTATGCCAGGTCGTGATGCCATGGTAAAGGCCTGGGGGTGAGGGCTGGAGAGCCAGTAAGATCTCCTGAGTCGCGATGCTCAGGAGCCCCCCTTTTAACGTGCAAGAGAATTGCATAGGGTGAACGGACCCATGGCAGGCAGTGATCGAGCGGGCGATAGCAGTTGGTAGGTTAAGCATGGAGAGCAGATCAACTTAGGTAAATGCAGGAAGATACATGCCACCGGGTCCGGCCCGAGCGACTTGGGGATGATGCAGCCCGAGGGGTGCCCCCACAAGGTAAACTAAAGACTTAAGCAAAAGGGATACATGCCACAGGGATGGACCCATGTGGCCTGGGAATAATGCAGCCCGAGTGGCGCTCCCAGCTTAAATGAACTTGGAAGATGTCACCTGGTTCTATAGACGAAGTAGAGTTGGTGCAGCTGAAGCCACGCATTGAAGGAATGGCTCCTCATGAGCCACCGGGACCCTGAGCCTCGGGAGGCTCTAGGGGCTCAGGAGGTTCCCTGAAGAACGTCCCCATCTCCCCCAGAACAGCGTGGAACCTAGCCTCCTGAGCCGCCAGGGCTTGCCGCACGTTGCACTGATAGGACGACGCCACGCTCGGCAAGCCAAAGGGCATGCAAACGTAGTTGTGTGGTGGAACCTCACAGCGGCCCGCATGTGATGGCCAGAAGCGTTCCTGAGATGCGGCCCTATTGAGCCCTGGGATGTCGATGCAGATGCACAGTTCAGCACCCGCGCCTGGATGGTGAGCCGCGGTCAGTGAGCGGTTGTCGTCGCGCATGGCTCTTGCATCTTGTAGCTCTTGGGTGTTCTTGGTGATGAACTCCTGGGTGGTGGGCACTCCTTGCCCTGTGCTCTCCTGAGGAAAGTGTGTCGTGAAGCATGCTTCCAAGTGGTGCCCAAGCGCCTCCCTCATGAGGTTGGCAAGGTCAGAGGCTCTCCAGGAGAGAGCCTCCAAGTCCTGCCTAAGGAGGGCGCCGGGCGTGCTTTCCTATGCGGTGTGATACGTCTCCAACGTATCTATAATTTTTGATTGCTCCATGCTATATTATCTACTATTTTGGACATTATTGGGCTTGATTATCCACTTTTATATTATTTTTGGGACTAACCTATTAACCGGAGGCCAACCCAGAATTGCTGTTTTTTTGCCTGTTTTAGGGTATCGAAGAAAAGGAATATCAAACGGAGTCCAAACGGAATGAAACCTTCGGAAATGTGATTTTCTCATCAGATAAGATCCAGGAGACTTGGACCCTCCGTCAAGAAAGCCACGAGGCGGTCACGAGGGTGGAGGGCGAGCCCCCCCTAGGGCGCGCCCCCTTGCCTCATGGGCCCCTCGAAGCTCCACCGACGTACTTCTTCCTCCTATATATATCCACGTACCCCCAAACAATCAGATACGGAGCCAAAAACCTAATTCCACCGCCGCAACTTTCTGTATCCACGAGATCCCATCTTGGGGCCTGTTCCGGAGCTCTGCCGGAGGGGGCATCGATCATGGAGGGCTTCTACATCATCATCCAAGCCTCTCTGATGAAGTGTGAGTAGTTTACTTCAGACCTACGGGTCCATAGTTAGTAGCTAGATGGCTTCTTCTATCTTTTTGGATCTCAATACAATGTTCTCCCCCTCTCTCGTGGAGATCTATTCGATTAATCTTCTTTTTGCGGTGTGTTTGTTGAGATCGATGAATTGTGGGTTTATGATCAAGTCTATCTATGAATAATATTTGAATCTTCTCTGAATTCTTTTATGTATGATTGGTTATCTTTGCAAGTCTCTTCGAATTATCAGTTTGGTTTGTCCTACTAGATTGGTTGTTCTTGCCATGGGAGAAGTGCTTAGCTTTGGGTTCGATCTTGCGGTGTCCTTTCCCAGTGACATAAGGGACATCAAGGCACGTATTGTATCATTGCCATCGAGGATAACAAGATGGGGGTTTTATCATATTGCATGAAACTATCCCTCTATATCATGTCATCTTGCTTAAGGCCTTACTCTGTTTTTAACTTAATACTCTAGATGCATGCTGGATAGCGGTCGATGAGTGGAGTAATAGTAGTAGATGCAGGCAGGAGTCATTCTACTTGTCTCAGGCGTGATGCCTATATACATGATCATACCTAGATATTCTCATAACTATGCTCAATTCTGTCAATTGCTCAACAGTAATTTGTTCACCCACCATAGAATACTTATGCTCTCGAGAGAAGCCACTAGTGAAACCTATGGCTCCCGGGTCTCTTTCTCATCATCTCAATCTCCATCACTTTATTATTGCTTTGCTTTTACTTTGCTTTTACTGTTTACTTTGCATCTCTATACCAAAAATACCAAAAATATTATTTATCATCTCTATCAGATCTCACTTTCGTAAGTGACCTTGAAGGGATTGACAACCCCTAAGCGCGTTGTTTGCGTTGAGCTATTGTTTTTGTGTAGGTACGAGGGACTCGTGCGTAGGCTCCTACTGGATTGATACCTTGGTTCTTAAAAACTGAGGGAGATACTTACGCTACTTTGCTACATCATCCTCTCCTCTTCGGGGAAATCCAACGCAGTGCTCAAGAGGTAGCAAGAAGAATTTCTGGCGCTGTTGCCGGGGAGTCTGCGCAAAAGTCAACATACCAAGTACCCATCACAATCCCTATCTCCCGCATTACATTATTTTCCATTTGCCTCTCGTTTTCCTCTCCCCCCCAATTCACCCTTGCCGTTTTATTCGCCCTCTCTCTATCTATCCTCCCTCTCCCTCTCTATTTGCCTCTTTTGCCCGTTTGCTTTTTGTTTGCTCGTGTGTTGGATTGATTGTTTGTCGCGATGGCTCTACCTAGATTTGGTGATCTTCACCTTAAAAGGTTAGAGGAGATCGAAGACAACGTTAGGAAGTTTATAGTTTTGCAATTTGAGCATAATAATGTCTTTAGAAATGAGCTTAAGGAACAAAAAAGTTTCATGAATTATATGAATAAAGAGCTCGATGGTATGTCTAAAGAATTTGATGGTATAAGATCCCAAATTGCCCATCTTAAAAAATTAACTGCTGAAATTTTGGATATGCAAGCTACCTTAGTCAATAAGATGGCCGCTAAACCGGATCCCTATGAAAATAATGATGAAGATCTAAAAGTTATTGATGTCTCCCCTATTAAATCTTTGTTTTGCAATATGAATCTTGATAATGATGGGACTGAATATGATCCACCTCTACCTAGAAGGCATTCCAATAATTCTGAATCTTTTGATCTTGATGCTAAATTTGATAAAAGTGGGATTGAAGAAATTAAAACCCTAGATGTTGCTAAATCCACCATTATGGATTTCAAGGAATTTAACTATGAAAATTGCTCTTTGATTAATTGTATTTCCTTGTTGCAATCTGTGCTAAATTCTCCTCACGCTTATAGTCAAAATAAAGCATTTACTAAACATATCATTGATGCCTTGATGCAATCTTATGAAGAGAAACTTGAATTGGAAGTTTCTATCCCTAGAAAAGTTTATGATGAGTGGGAACCTACTATTAAAATTAAAATTAAAAATCATGAGTTTTATGCTTTGTGTGATTTGGGTGCTAGTGTCTCTACTATTCCCAAAACTTTGTGTGATTTGCTAGATTTCGGTAGTTTTGATGATTGCTCTCTAAACTTGCATCTTGCGGATTCCACTATTAAGAAACCTATGGGAAGAATTAATGATGTTCTTATTGTTGCAAATAGGAATTATGTGCCCGTAGATTTTATCGTTCTTGAAATTTATTGCAATCCTTCTTGCCCTATTATTCTCGGTAGACCTTTCCTTAGAATGGTTGGTGCAATTATTGATATGAAGGAAGGGAATATTAGATTTCAATTTCCATTAAAAAAGGGCATGGAACACTTCCCTAGAAAGAAAATAAAATTACTATATGAATCTATCATGAGAGCCACTTATGGATTGCCTACCAAAGATGGCAATACCTAGATCTATTCTTGCTTGTTATGCCTAGCTAGGGGCGTTAAACGATAGCGCTTGTTGGGAGGCAACCCAATTTTATTTTTATTCCTTGCTTTTTGCTCCTATTTAGTAATAAATAATTTATCTAGCCTATGTTTTGGTTGTATTATTTGTGTTTAATTAGTGTTTGTGCAGATGATTAATAGATAAAGTCCTCACGTCCAGCAATTTATTTTAGAATTTTTGGGGTTCCAGATCTTGCGCTAGCTACAGATTACTACAGATTGTTCTGTTTTTGACAGATTCTGTTTTTCATGTGTTGTTTGCTTATTTTGATGAATCTATGGCTAGTAAAATAGTTTATAATCCATAGGGAAGTTGGAATATAGTAGGTATAACACCAATATAAATAAAGAATGAGTTCATTACAGTACCTTGAAGTGGTCTTTTGTTTTCTTTCGCTAACGGAGCTCACGAGTTTTCTACTTTAAGTTTTGTATTGTGAAGTTTTCAAGTTTTGGGTAAAGATTTGATGGATTATGGAACAAGGAGTGGCAAGAGCCTAAGCTTGGGGATGCCCATGGAACCCCCAAGATAATCTAAGGACACCTAAAAGCCAAAGCTTGGGGATGCCCCGGAAGGCATCCCCTCTTTCGATGCCGGTGTCAAAACCGGCGGATCTCGGGTAGGGGGTCCCGATCTGTGCGTCTAGGTGGATGGTAACAGGAGGCAGGGGACACGTTGTTTACCCAGGTTCGGGCCCTCTTGATGGAGGTAAAACCCTACGTCCTGCTTGATTGTTCTTGATGATATGAGTAGTACAAGAGTTGATCTACCACGAGATCAGAGAGGCTAAATCCTAGAAGCTATCCTATGGTATGATTGTTGTTGTTGGTCCTACGGACTAAACCCTCCGGTTTATATAGACACGGGAGGGGGCTAGGGTTACACAGAGTCGGTTACAAGGAAGGAGATCTACATATCCGTATTGCCAAGCTTGCCTTTCATGCCATGGAGAGTCCCATCCGGACACGGGACTAAGTCTTCAATCTTGTATCTTCATAGTCCAACAGTCCGGCCAAAGGATATAGTCCAGCTGTCCGGATACCCCCTAATCCAGGACTCCCTCAGTCTACTTCTATCGGTAACTTTACTTGGAGCTATATTTTTATTCACCACATGATATGTGTTTTGCTTGGAGCATCTTTTATGATTTGAGTCTTTGCTTATTAGTTTACCACAATCATCCTTGCTGTACACACCTTTTGAGAGAGCCATACATATTTGGAATTTGATATAATACTCTATATGCTTCACTTATATCTTTTGAGCTATATAATCTCGCTCTAGTGCTTCACTTATATCTTTTAGAGCACGGTGGTGGATTTGTTTTATAGAAACTATTGATCTCTCATGCTTCACTTAGATTATTTTGAGAGTCTTAATAGCATGGTAATTTGCTTAATAATAAATATGCTTGGTATTCAAGATTTGTAAAACTTTCTTTTGAGTGCATTAAATACTAAGAAAAAATTGATGCTTGATAATTGTTTTGAGATATGAGGATGGTGATATTAGAGTCATGCTAGTTGAGTAGTTGTGAATTTGAGAAATGCTTGTGCTAAAGTTTGTGGTTCCCGTAGCATGCACGTATGGTGAACCGCTATGTGATGAAGTCGGAGCATGATTTATTTATTGATTGTCTTCCTTATGAGTGGCAGTCGGGGACGAGCGATGGTCTTTTCCTACCAATCTATCCCGCTAGGAGCATGCGCGTAATACATTGCTTTGATAACTTCTAGATTTTTGCAATAAATATATGAGTTCTTTATGACTAATGTCGAGTCCATGGGTTATACGCACTTTCCTTCCTTCCACCATTGCTAGCCTCTCTAATACCGCACACTTTTCACCGGTATCATACACCCACCAAATACCTTCCTCAAAACAGCCACCATACCTACCTATCATGGCATTTCCATAGCCATTCTGAGATATATTGCCATGCAACTTTCCACCGTTTCGTTCATTATGGCATGCTCCATCATTATCATATTGCTAGCATGATCATGTAGTTGACATTGTATTTGTGGCAAAGCCACCATTCATAATTCTTTCATACATGTCACTCTTGATTCATTGCATATCCCGGTACACCGCCGGAGGCATTCATATAGTCATATTTTGTTCTAAGTATCGAGTTGTAATTGTTGAGTTGTAAGAAAAATAAAAGTGTGATGATCATCATTTTTAGAGCGTTGTCCCAAGTGAGGAAAGGATGATGGAGACTATGATTCCCCCACAAGCCGGGATGAGACTCCAGACGAAAAAAAGAGGCCATAAAAAAGGCCCAAACAAAAAAATGAGAGAAAAAGAGAGAAGGGACAATGTTACTATCCTTTTACCACACTTGTGCTTGAAAGTAGCACCATGATCTTCATGATAGAGAGTCTCTCATTATGTCACTTCCATATACTAGTGGGAATTTTTCATTATAGAACTTGGCTTGTATATTCCAATGATGGGCTTCCTCAAAATGCCCTAGGTCTTCGTGAGCAAGCGAGTTGGATGCACACCCACTTAGTTTCTTTTGAGCTTTCATATACTTATAGCTCTAGTTCATCCATTGCATGGAAATCCCTACTCACTCACATTGATATCTATTGATGGGCATCTCCATAGCCCGTTGATACACCTAGTTGATGTGAGACTATTTTCCCCTCTTTTTGTCTTCTCCACAACCACCCTTCTATTCCACATATAGTGCTATATCCATGGCTCATGCTCATGTATTGTGTGAAGATCGAAAAAGTTTTGAAAATGTCAAAAGTATGAAACAATTGCTTGGCTTGTCATCGGGGTTGTGCATGATTTAAATACTTTGTGTGGTGAAGATAGAGCATAGCCAGACTATATGATTTTGTAGGGATAGCTCTCTTTGGCCATGTTATTTTGAGAAGACATGATGGCTTTGTTAGTATGGTTGAAGTATTATTATTTTTATGTCAACATGAACTTTTGTCTTGAATCTTTTGAATCTGAATATTCATACCACAATTAAGAAGATTTACATTGAAATTATGCCAAGTAGCACTCCGCATCAAAAATTCTGTTTTTATCACTTACCTACTCGAGGACGAGCATGAATTAAGCTTGGGGATGCTTGATACGTCTCCAACATATCTGTAATTTTGTATTGCTCCATGCTATATTATCTACTATTTTGGACATTATTGGGCTTTATTATCCACTTTTATATTATTTTTGGGACTAACCTATTAACCGGAGGCCCAGCCCAGAATTGTTGTTTTTGACTGTTTTAGGGTTTCGAAGAAAAGGAATATCAAATGGAGTCCAAACGGAATGAAACCTTCGGAAACATGATTTTCTCATCAGATAAGATCCAGGAGACTTGGACCCTCTGTCAAGAAAGCCACGAGGCGGTCACGAGGGTGGAGGGCACC
>NC_041386.1:509686054-509695264 GCF_002162155.2 Triticum dicoccoides | reverse complement strand
ATAGTGGCACCCCCCTGCCTCGTGGGCCCCTCGAAGCTCCACCGACGTACTTCTTCCTCCTATATATATCCACGTACCCCCAAATGATCAGATACGGAGACAAAAACCTAATTCCACCGCCGCAACTTTCTGTATCCACGAGATCCCATCTTGGGGCTTGTTCCGAAGCTCCGCCGGAGGGGGCATCGATCATGGAGGGCTTCTACATCATCATCCAAGCCTCTCCGATGAAGTGTGAGTATTTTACTTCAGACCTACGGGTCCATAGTTAGTAGCTACATGGCTTCTTCTCTCTTTTTGGATATCAATACAATGTTCTCCCCCTCTCTCGTGGAGATCTATTCGATGTAATCTTCTTTTTGCGGTGTGTTTGTTGAGACCGATGAATTGTGGGTTTATGATCAAGTCTATCTATGAATAATATTTGAATCTTCTCCGAATTCTTTTATGTATGATTGGTTATCTTTGCAAGTCTCTTCAAATTATCAGTTTGGTTTGTCCTACTAGATTGGTTGTTCTTGCCATGGGAGAAGTGCTTAGCTTTGGGTTCGATCTTGCGGTGTCCTTTCCCAGTGACAGAAGAGGCAGCAAGACACGTATTGTATTGTTGCCATCGAGGATAACAAGATGGGGTTTTATCATATTGCATGAAACTATCCCTCTACATCATGTCATCTTGCTTAAGGCGCTACTCTGTTTTTAACTTAATACTCTAGATGCATGCTGGATATCGGTTGATGAGTGGAGCAATAGTAGTAGATGCAGGCAGGAGTCGGTCCACTTGTCTCGAACGTGATGCCTTTATACATGATCATACCTAGATATTCTCATAACTATGCTCAATTCTGTCAATTGATCAACAGTAATTTGTTCACCCACTGTAGAATACTTATGCTCTTAAGAGAAGCCACTAGTGAAACCTATGGCCCGCGGGTCTCTTTCTCATCATATCAATCTCCATCACTTTATTATTGCTTTGCTTTTACTTTTATTTTACTTTTTTACTTTGCATCTCTATACCAAAAATACCAAAAATATTATTTATCATCTCTATCAGATCTCACTTTCGTAAGTGACCGTGAAGGGATTGACAACCCCTAAGCGCGTTGGTTGCGTTGAGCTATTATTTTTGTGTAGGTACGAGGGACTCGTGCGTAGCCTCCTACTAGATTGATACCTTGGTTCTCAAAAACTAAGGGAAATACTTACGCTACTTTGCTGCATCATCCTCTCCTCTTCGGGGAAATCCAACGCAGTGCTCAAGAGGTAGCACAGTGGAGGGAGGCACCCCTGGAGCGGGCGCTGAACCTGACGAGGCTCCTGGCGCGATGCCATCTTCTTGGGGTCCTGCGTGGCACGGCAGCTTCTTCTTGGGGATGGTCTCCGGAGGGCCTTCACTTCTGCTGTCAGGGTTGTCGATTACTACGGCTTGGAAGGCGCGCTCAAGGGAGCACACCGCATCCCTTTCTTCACATGGGATCGTGATGATTCCCCCGCTTTCTGGCATCTTGAGAACATTGTAGCCACGGTGAGTGACTACCATGAACTTGGCCAGGGCTGGATAGCCGAGGATGGCATTGTACGGTAGGCGGATGTGCGCGACATCGAAGTCGATGAGCTTGGTGCGGTAGTTCTTGCGCTCCCCGAAGGTGACAGGCAGGCGGACTTTCCCTATCGATGTGGTGGAACCGTCAGTCACTCCTGAGAAAGGCTTGGTTGGCTGGAGATGCTCATAGGGCACTTGGAGGTTGTCGAACGTGTCGACAGATAGGGCGTTGAGCCCTGCACCGCCGTCGATGAGAGTCTTGGTGACTTGCACATTGCTGATGACTAGGGAGCACATCATAGGGTGTGTGCCAGCGGTGGCCGCGCACTTGAGCTGGTCGGCCGAGTCGAAGGTGATGGCGCATTGGGGCCACCTGAGCGGGCGCGTGGCCTCGAGCTTGGGGAGCGCCGCATTCACCTCGCGAGCGAACTATTTGAAGATGCGCTGAGAAGCTGGGGCCTGAGCACCACCCAAGATGCAAGCGACAGCACGCGGCTCCTGGAAGCCCCCAGCCCCCTCGTCCTGGTGGTGGTCGTCGTTCCTTCTCGATGACGGCAACGGGGGAAGACCAGCGTTGCCCTGGGGGCGATCCTCACGAGGCCGGTCTCTCCAGGCGCCCTCGTGAGGTTGGTCCTGCCAGCGGTCCTCACGAGGCCGGTCGCCCCACTCCTGGTGCGGGCCACAGTCGTCCCAGTGTCCGCCTCCACGTCCTCCTCCACGGTCGTAGCCCCGGTCGTTGCGCTCGGGGCATCGACCGAAGCGTCCTTCCCGTATTGCTCTGAGCTCTTGGCAGCCGCTGGTGTTGTGAGTGTTCAGGTTATGGAAGGCGCAGAACGGTCGGCCGTTCTTGGATGACTCAGGCTGATCTCTGCCTCGCTTGGTGTCGGGCTCCGCTACGAGCACTACTGCCTCTTTGCGCTTCACGTCCTTGGCCTTGGCCTTCTTCTCCTCCACTCCTGCAGCTGGCAGCTCAAGGAGAGAGAGGCGCCCCTCCTCAACTCTTGCGCACTTGGTCGCCAGGTTGAACAGCTCCTGAGATGTGCAAAGCTCCTCGTGGATAGCCAGCTCTTCCTTCATCTTGACGTCACCGACGCCGTCTGAGAACGCGGAGATGATGGCTTCGTCCGTGACCTTGGGGATCTTGAGGCGGGTGTTGTTGAAGTGCTGGATGTACTTCTGGAGGGTCTCTCCTGGTTGTTGCTTGATGCGGCGTAGATCGCCTGTGGCCGGTGGGCATTCGCAAGAGCCCTGGAAGTTGGCGACGAAGCGGTCGCGCATCTCGTCCCAAGAGGAGATCCAGCTGTGTTGCAGGTTCAGGAGCTAGGAGCGGGCCCCATCCTTGAGAGCCATGGGAAACCAGCTCGCCATGACTTTTTCGTCGCCATTGGCCGCTTCGATACTCAGCTCATAGAGCTGTAGGAACTCCACGGGGTCGGCGGTGCCATCGTATCGAGGAGGTAGATCTGGCTTGAACTTGCGTGGCCAGGCGACGCTACACAGTTCGGGGGTGAAGGCACGGCAGCCAGCCGTGGTCGCCGGGGCCTGCTTCTGAGGCGGAGCTTGGTCTTGGCGAGGTCCGCGTTGCGCCACTGCAGGAGGCACGCGGTCTTGACGAGGTGGCGCGGGGAGCGCCGGTGCAGCTTCTCGCGGCCGCGGAATTTCTTAGCAGCTTCTTTCTTCACGCGCGAGCGTTGGGCGCGGTGGATCACGCTGCGGAGGCGCGTGCCTTGGTGCCAAGGCACCGTCTTGGGTCGAGGAGGTGGAGGCACGCCATGAGCCCCATCGCCCGCGGCTGGTTGAGGAGGCAGAGAGTGGGACGTCATTAGAGAGCCCCCCCGCGGCACGGACGAGCTCGGCGACGCGGTCGAGCCACTCCTCATAGAGGTCGTCGACGGGGCGGTAACGCAGGAGCTCATTCGCCGCGATGAGCGTGGCCCGTGCCTCCATGGGAGCACAGTGCGCGTGAGACGAAGAACCGGCAGGGGTGAGTGATGGAGTTGCGGTGCGGCCGTCCTGCCACACTGAAGGATGCAGCGAGGACGCCTGCTGCTCGTTCCCCACCGGGCCGGTGGCAGCATTGGTGGCGGGGGACGAAGAACAACAAGGTGGCCCGCCGACGGGAGCCGTCTGAGCGACCCGGGCAGCGAGGGCAGCCCGGCGCTCAGCTCGAGCACGGCGAGCATCCGACATGGAGATGACGGAGCGACGGACTGACGGAAAGGAAGCTACGGCGCACCCCTACCTGGCGCGCCAAATGTCGGATGTGGGGTTCCGGCTAACCCTTAAGGTTCAAACACTGGGGTGCGCGCGAAGTCTTTCCCTCCTACCGATCTATGCTCTAGCTCGCTAGATCTCGCGGATGAACTCGACGAACTCGCAACACAGAAAGACACGGGGTTTATACTGGTTCTGGCGACCGTTGTGGTGTAATATCCTACTCCAGTGTGGTGGTGGTGGATTGCCTCTTAGGTTGATGATGAACAATACAAGGGAAGAACAACCTCCTGAGGTTGTGGTGTTCTTGTGCGTATGAACTTGTGGTGTGTAGGTTCCCTCAAGCTAAGATGAGATGCCCCTACTATGGTGATGGCTAGTCCTATTTATAGAGGCCCTGGTCCTCTTCCCAAATATTGAGCGGGAAGGGAGCCAACAAAGGCGAGCAAATTTGAAGGGGGACAGCTAGTACAAGCTATCCTGACAAAAGCGGTCTTCGCCTGCACAAAGCTCTGGTGGTGACGCGTCTTGGGCTCCATGATGACCTCCGTCTTGCAGTCCACGGTCTTGGCCTTGTTGCACCGAAATGGCAACCTTTGCCTGATGCCTCGGTACTCCGCGGCTGCGCTTGCCTCCTTTGCACCAAAGAGGAAACAAGGACGCTACGCGCGCTGGCGCCCGCCCGGCGCCCGCCTGGTGTCGATCGTCATGGCTCACGTCACAAGAGCCTCATGAGGTTCGCCCCGCCTTGATATCTCTGCCCCTCGCCAGCCTGCCTGACTAGGCCGCTCGGGAGGAGGTCTTGCATCGTCCGCCTCGCGAGGGTCTTGGATGCTTTGTTGATGAAGATGGGTCGTACGGCCTGCTGGCTCAGCCACGCCATGGGCCGCAGGCAGGCAGGTCTTGGGACCCCCGTTCCCAGAACGCCGACAAGTTCCATCAGCACTATGGCGTGGCGATGGTGTTGGTGATGTGATTTGCGCAGGGCTTCACCTAAGCACTACGGCAAATATGACTGAGGTGGTAAACTGTGGAGGGGGGCACCGCACACGGTTAAGAGAAATCTTGGTGTGCCTTTGGGGTGCCCGCGGCCCCTGTATATAAAGCAGGGAGGAGGAGGTGTTCATCCCAAGGGGGGCGTGCCAAGGGGGGAGTCCTACTTGGACTCCTAGTCCAAGTAGGATTCGCCCCCCTCCTTCCAACTAACGGAAAGGGGGAAGGAGAAAGAGGGGAGAGGGAGAAGGAAAGGGGGTCGCGCCGCCCAACCCTAGTCCAATTCGGCTTGGGCTTGGGGGGGCGCCTCACCTCTTGTGGCAACCTCCCTCTCTCCACTATGGCCCAATAGGCCCATTAACTTTCCTGGGGGGTCCGGTAGCCTCCCGGTACTCCGAAAAATCCCTGAACCTTATTGGAACCATTCTGGTGTCCGTATATAACCTTCCAATATATCAATCTTTACCTCTCGACCATTTCGAGACTCCTCTTCATGTCCTTGATCTCATCCGGGACTCCGAACAAACTACAGTCATGAAAACACATAATTCATAATACAAATTGTCATCAAACATTAAGCGTGCAGACCCTACAGGTTTGAGAACTATGTAGACATGACCGAGACACATCTCCGGTCAATAACCAATAGCGGAACCTGGATGCTCATATTGGATCCTACATATTCTACGAAGATCTTTATCGGCCATACCGCATAACAACATACGTTATTCCCTTTGTCATCGGTATGTTACTTGCCCGAGATTCGATCGTCGGTATCATCATACCTAGTTCAATCTTGTTACCGGCTAGTCTCTTTACTCGTTCCGTAATGCATCATCCCGTAACTAACTCATTAGTCACATTGCTTCCAAGGCTTATAGTGATGTGCATTACCGAGAGGGCCCAGAGATACCTCTCCGATACTCGGAGTGACAAATGCTAATATTGATCTATGCCAACTCAACAAACACCATCGGAGACACTTGTAGAACATCTTTATAATCACCCGGTTATGTTGTGATGTTTAATAGCACACAAAGTGTTCCTACGGTATTCGGGAGTTGCATAATTTCATAGTCAGAGGAATATGTATAAGTCATGAAGAAAGCAATGCCAATAAAACTAAGCGATCGTAATGCTAAGCTAACAGATGGGTCTTGTCCATCACATCATTCTCTAATGATGTGATCCCGTTCATCAAATGATAACACATGTCTATGGTCAGGAAACTTAACCATCTTTGATAAACAAACTAGTCAAGTAGAGGCATACTAGGGGCACTCTATTTGTCTATGTATTCACACATGTACTAAGTTTTCGGTTGATACAATTCTAGCATGAATAATAAACATTTATAAGGAAATATAAATAACAACTTTATTATTGCCTCTAGGGCAAATTTCCTCCAGGTGTTGCAAGTTTACTTATAACAGAAGGTGAATCTAAAGCAGAGCTAGATGGCAGTTCCTTACCTCCCCTCATCTTAGAGGGAAAATCTTGGTCTTAGCATCCTTCAGATTCTTCATAGTGATACATTGATAATAATCCCAAGTGACTCAACAAATATAGCTATGCTCCCCGGCAACGGCGCCAGAAAAAGCTCTTGATAACCCACAAGTATAAGGGATCACAACAGTTTTCAAGGGTAGAGTATTCAACCCAAATTTACAGATTCAACACAAGGGGACCCAAAGAATATTTGTAAGTATTAGCAACTGAGTTGTCAATTCAGTCACATCTGGAGATTAATTATCTGCAGCAAAGTGATCAGTGCTACCTCTTGAGCATGCGTTGGTTTTCCCTTGAAGAGGAAAGGGTGATACACCTAAGTAGCGTAAGTATTTCCCTCAGTTTTGAGAACCAAGGTATCAATCCAGTAGGAGGTAACACACAAGTCACCTAGTACCTGCACAAACAAACAAGAACCTCACAACCAACGCGATAAAGGGGTTGTCAATCCCTTCACGGTCACTTACGAAAGTGAGATCTGATAGAGATAATAAGATACATATTTTTGGTATTTTTGGTGTATAGATTGGAAAATAAAGATTACAAAATAAAAAATGATAAAAATAGTAAATAGATAGGAAAATAATATAATGGAAGATAGACCCGGGGCCCATAGGTTTCACTAGTGGCTTCTCTCAAGATAGCAAATTCTACGGTGGGTGAACAAATTACTGTCGAGGAATAGATAGAAAAGCGCATAGTTATGAGAATATCTAGGCATGATCATGTATATAGCATCACGTCCGTGACAAGTAGACCGAAACGATTCTGCGTCTACTACTATTACTACACACATCGACCGCTATCCAGCATGCATCTAGAGTATTAAGTTCATAAGAACAGAGTAACGCATTAGGCAAGATGACATGATGTAGAGGGATAAGCTCAAGCAATATGATATAAAGCCCATCTTTTTATCCTCGATGGCAACAATACAATACGTGCCTTGCTGCCCTTGCTGTCACTGGGAAAGGACACCGCAAGATTGAACCCAAAGCTAAGCACTTCTCCCATTGCAAGAAAGATCAATCTAGTAGGCCAAACCAACTGATAATTCGAAGAGACTTCCATCATGCATAAAAGATTTCAGAGAAGAATCAAATATTGTTCATAGATAATCTTTATCATAAACCCATAATTCATCGGATCTCGACAAACACATCGCAAAAAGAATTACATTGTTCTCTTGGAGAACTTTGTATTGAGATCCAAAGAGAGAGAAGAAGCCATCTAGCTAATAACTATGGACCCGAAGGTCTGTGGTAAACTACTCACACATCATCGGAGAGGCTATGGTGTTGATATAGAAGCCATTCGTGATCGATTCCCCCTCCGACAGAGCGCCAGAAAAGGCCCCAAGATGGGATCTCATTGGTACAGAAGGTTGCGACGGTGAAAATAGGGTTTTGTGGTGCTCCTGGATGTTTTCGGGGTATATGGGTATATATAGGAGGAAGAAGTACATCGGTGGAGCTGCGAGGGGCCCACGAGGGTGGGGGCGTGCCTACCCCCTGGGTGCACCCTCCTGCCTCGTGGCCTCCTCGCTTCTTTCTTGATGTCCACTCCAAGTCTCCTGGATCACGTTTGTTCCAAAAATAACTCTCCTGAAGGTTTCATTCCATTTGGATTCCATTTGATATTCCTTTTTCTGCGAAACACTGACATAGGCAAAAAAATAGCAATTTGCACTGGGCCTTTGGTTAGTAGGTTAGTCCAAAAAATAATATAAAAAGGTATATTAAAGCCCATTAAACATCCAAAACATATAATATAATAGCATGGAACAATCAAAAATTATAGATACGTTGGAGACGTATCAAGCATCCCCAAGCTTAATTCGTGCTCGTCCTTGAGTAGGTAAATGATAAAAACAAAATTTGTGATGTGGAATGCTACCTAGCATAACTCTCAATGTAATTTTCTTTATTGTGGCATGAATGTTCAGATCCGAAAGATTGAAGGAAAAAGTTTAATATTAACATAAAAATAATAATACTTCAAGCATACTAGCAAAGCAATCATGTCTTCTCAAAATAACATGGCCAAAGAAAGTTATCCCTACAAAATCATATAGTCTGGCTATGCTCTATCTTCACCACACAAAATATTTAAATCATGCACAACCCCGATGACAAGCCAAGCAATTGTTTCATATTTTTGATGTTCTCAAACTTTTTCAATCTTCACACAATACATGAGCGTGAGCCATGGACACAGCACTATAGGTGGAATAGAATGGTGGTTGTGGAGAAGACAAAAAGGAGAAGATAGTCTTACATCAACTAGGCGTATCAACGGGCTATGGAGATGCCCATCAATACATATCAATGTGAGTGAGTAGGGATTGCCATGCAATGGATGCACTAGAGCTATAAGTGTATGAAAGCTCAACAAAAGAACTAAGTGGGTGTGCATCCAACTCGCTTGCTCACGAAGACCTAGGGCATTTTGAGGAAGCACATCGTTGGAATATACAAGCCAAGTACTATAATGTAAAATTCCCAATAGTATATGAAAGTGACAACATAGGAGACTCTCTATCATGAAGACCATGGTGCTACTTTGAAGCACAAGTGTGGTAAAAGGATTGTAGCATTGTCCCTTCTCTCTTTTTCTCTCATTTTCCCCATTTTTCTCTTTTTTTATAGAATTTGTCCGGAGTCTCATCCCGACTAGTGGGGGAATGATACGTCTCCAACGTATCTATAATTTTTGATTGCTCCTTGCTATATTATATTCTGTTTTGGACATTATTGGGCTTTATTATTCACTTCTATATTATTTTCGGGACTAACCTATGAACCGGAGGCCCAACCCAGAATTGTTGTTTTTTTTGCCTATTTCAGAGTTTCGCAGAAAAAGAATATCAAACGGAGTCCAATCGGAATGAAACCTTCGGGAACGTGATTTTTGGAACGAACAAGATCCACGAGATTTGGACCCTACGT
>NC_041386.1:509663626-509685756 GCF_002162155.2 Triticum dicoccoides | reverse complement strand
CACCCTTGTGGCCCCCCCGTTGCTCCACTGACGTACTCCTTCCTCCTATATATACCTACGTACCCCCAAACGATCAGATACGGAGCCAAAATCCCTAATTCCACCGCCGTAACTTTCTGTATGCACGAGATCCCATCTTGGGGCCTGTTCCGGAGCTCCGCCGGAGGGGGCATCAATCATGGAGGGCTTCTATATCAACACCATAGCCTCTCCGATGAAATGTGAGCAGTTTACCTCAGACCTTCGGGTCATAGTTATTAGCTAGATGGCTTCTTCTCTCTTTTTGGATCTCAACACAAAGTTCTCCCCCTCTCTTGTGGAGATCTATTCGATGTAATCTTCTTTTGCGGTGTGTTTGTTGAGACCGATGAATTGTGGGTTTATGATCAAGTTTATCTATGAACAATATTTGAATCTTCTCTGAATTCTTTTATGTATGATTGGTTATCTTTGCAAGTCTCTTCGAATTATCAGTTTGGTTTGGCCTACTAGATTGATCTTTCTTGCAATGGGAGAAGTGCTTAGCTTTGGGTTCAATCTTGCGGTGTCCTTTCCCAGTGACAGTAGGGGCAGCAAAGCACATATTGTATTGTTGCCATCGACAATATCAAGATGGTTTTTTTTATCATATTGCATGAATTTATCCCTCTACAACATGTCATCTTGCTTAAAGCGATACCCTGTTCTCTTGAACTTAATACTCGAGATGCATGCTGGATAGGGGTCGATGTGTGGAGTAATAGTAGTAGATGCAGGTAGGAGTTGGTCTACTTGTCTCAGACGTGATGCCTATATACGTGATCATACCTAGATATTCTCATAACTATGCTCAATTCTGTCAATTGCTCAATAGTAATTTGTTCAGCCACCGTAAAATACTTATGCTCTTGAGAGAAGCCACTAGTGAAACCTATGGCCCCCGGGTCTATCTTCATCATATTAATCTTCTAGCACTTAGTTATTACCTTTGCTTTTTACTTTGCTTTTATTTTACTTTGCATCTTTATCATAAACATACCAAAAATATTATCTTACCATATCTATCAAATCTCACTCTCGTAAGTGACCATGTAGGGATTGACAACCCCTTATCGCGTTGATTGCGAGGATTTATTTGTTTTGTGCAGGTGCGAGGGACTCGCGCATAGCCTCCTACTGGATTGATACCTTGGTTCTCAAAAACTGAGGGAAATACTTACGCTACTTTGCTGCATCACCCTTTCCTCTTCAAGGGAAAACCAACGCAGTGCTCAAGAGGTAGCAAGAAGGATTTCTAGCGCCGTTGCCGGGGAGGTCTACGCAAAAGTCAACATACCAAGTACCCATCACAACCCTTATCTCCCGCATTACATTATTTGTCATTTGTCTCTCGTTTTCCTCTCCCCCACTTCACCCTTGCCGTTTTATTTGCCCTCTCTCTCTATCCTCCCTCTCTTTCTCTATTTGCGTCTTTTTTGCCCGTTCCTCGTTTGCTTGTGTGTTGGATTGCTTGCTTGTCACGATGGCTCAAGATAACACTAAATTGTGTGACTTTACCAATACCAACAACAATGATTTTATTAGCACTCCGATTGCTCCTCTTAACGATGTTGAATCTTGTGAAATTAATGCTGCCTTGCTGAATCTTGTCATGAAATATCCGTTTTCCGGCCTTCCTAGTGAAGATGCCGCTACCCATCTAAATAGCTTCGTTGATTTGTGTGATATGCAAAAGAAGAAAGATGTGGACAATGATATTGTTAAATTGAAGCTATTTCCTTTTTCGCTTAGAGATCGTGCTAAAGCTTGGTTTTTGTCTTTGCCTAAAAATAGTATTGACTCTTGGAATAAGTGCCAAGATGCTTTTATCTCTAAGTATTTTCCTCCCACTAAGATCATCTCTCTTAGAAACGATATTACGAATTTTAAGCAACTTGATCATGAACATGTTGCATAAGCTTGGGATAGGATGAAATTAATGATACATAATTGCCCTATGCATGGTTTGAATTTGTGGATGATTATACAAAAAAATTATGCCGGATTGAATTTTGCTTCTAGAAATCTTCTAGATTCGGCCGCGGGAGGCACTTTTATGGAAATCACTTTAGGAGAAGCTACTAAACTCCTAGATAATATTATGGTTAATTATTCTCAATGGCACACTGAAAGATCTACTAATAAGAAAGTGCATGCGATAGAAGAAATTAATGTTTTGAGTGGAAAGATGGATGAACTTATGAATTTATTTTCTAATAAAAGTGTTTCTTATGATCCTAATGATATGCCTTTGTCTACTTTGATTGAGAATAATAATGAATCTATGGATGTGAATTTTGTTGGTAGGAACAATTTTGGTAACAATGTGTATAGAGGAAACTTTAATCCTAGGCCTTATCCTAGCAATTCCTCTAATAATTATGGTAATTCCTACAACAATTCTTATGGAAATTATAATAAGATGCCCTCTGATTTTGAATCTAATATTAGAGAATTTATTACTTCGCAAAAGAATTCCAGTGCTTTGATTGAAGAAAAATTGCGTAAGATTGATAAATTGGCTAGGAACGTTGATAGAATTTCTCTTTATGTTGATTCTTTAAAATTTAGATTTATTCGTCCTAAGCATGATATCAATGAGTCTCTCAAATCCATGATAATTTCCATTGATGAGTGCAAAGAAAGAACTGCTAGGATGCGTGCTAAGAAAGATTCCTTTATAAGAGTGTGTTCTTCTAGTTTCCATGATAATAAAGATGAAGATCTGAAAGTTATTGATTTGTCCCCTATTAAATCTTTGTTTTGCGACATGAATCTTGATAAGTATGGGACTGAATATGATCTACCTTTACCTAGAAGGTGTTCCAAAAATTCGGAGTTTTTAGATCTTGATGCTAAAATTGATAAAAGTGGGATTGAAGAGATCAAAACTCTAGATGTTAATGAACCTAATATTTTGTATTTCAAGGAATTTAATTATGATAATTTCTCTTTGATAGATTGTATTTCCTTGTTGCAATCCGTGCTAAATTCTCCTCATGCTTATAGCCAAAATAAAGCTTTTACCAAACATATCGTTGATGCTTTGATGCAATCTTATGAAGAAAAACTTGAGTTGGAAGTTTCTATCCCTAGAAAACTTTATTATGAGTGGTAACCTACTATTAAAATTAAAATTAAAGATCATGAATGTTATGCTTTGTGTGATTTGGGTGCTAGTGTTTCCACGATTCCAAAGACTTTGTGTGATTTGTTAGGTTTCCGTGATTTTGATGATTGCTCTTTAAACTTGCACCTTGCGGATTCCACTATTAAGAAACCTATGGGAAGAATTAATGATGTTCTTATTGTTGCAACTAGGAACTATGTGCCCGTAGATTTATTGTTCTTGACATAGATTGCAATCCTTCATGTTCTATTATTCTTGGTAGACCTTTCCTTAGAACGATTGGTGCAATTATTGATACGAAGGAAGGAAATATTAGATTCCAATTTCCATTAAGGAAAGGCATGGAACACTTTCCTAGAAAGAGAAATTAAATTACCTTATGAATCTATTATGAGAGCCACTTATGGATTGCCTACCAAAGATGGCAATACCTAGATCTATCCTTGCTTTTTATGCCTAGCTAGGGGCGTTAAACGATTGCGCTTGTTGGGAGGCAACCCAATTTTATTTTTATTCCTTGATTTTTGATCCTGTTTAGTAATAAATAATTTATCTAGCCTCTGTTTTGGTTGTGTATTTTGTGTTTAATTAGTTTTTGTGCCAAGTAGAACCGTTGGGAAGACTTGGGGAAAGTCTTGTTAATCTTGCTGTAAAAAACAGAAACTTTAGCGCTCATGAGAACTGCTGCCATTTTTATTTTGAAAGTGATATTTAGTTAATTACTTTTTAAGATGATTAATAGATAAATTACTCACGTCCAGCAATTTATTTTAGAATTTTTGAGGTTCTAGATCTTGCGCTAGCTACAGATTACTACAGACTGTTCTGTTTTTGACAGATTCTATTTTTCGTGTGTTCTTTGCTTATTTTGATGAATCTATGGCTAGTAAAATAGTTTATAAACCATAGAGAAGTTGGAATACAGTAGGTTTAACACCAATATAAATAAATAATGAGTTCATTACAGTACCTTGAAGTGGTGTTTTGTTTTCTTTTGCTAACGAAGCTCACGAGATTTTCTACTTTAAGTTTTGTGTTGTGAAGTTTTCAGGTTTTGGGTAAAGATTTGATGGATTATGGAACAAGGAGTGGCAAGATCCTAAGCTTGGGGATGCCCATGGCACCCCCAAGATAATCTAAGGACACCAAAAATCCAAAGCTTGGGGATGCCCCGGAAGGCATCCCCTCTTTCGTCTACTTCCATCGGTAAACTTTACTTGGAGCTATATTTTTATTCACCAGATGATATGTGTTTTGCTTGGAGCGTCTTGTATGACTTGATTATTTGCTTTTTAGTTTACCACAGTCATCTTTTACATACACACCTTTTGAGAGAGACACACATGATTCGGAAATTATTAGAATACTCTATGTGCTTCACTTATATCTTTTGAGTTATATAGTTTTGCTCTAGTACTTCACTTATATCTTTTAGAGCACGGTGGTGGATTGCTTTTATAGAAACTATTGATCTCTCATGCTTCACTTAGATTATTTTGAGAGTCTTAAATAGCATGGTAATTTGCTTAAATAATCCTAATATGCTAGGTATTCAAGATTAGTAAAAACTTTCTTATGAGTGTTTTGAATACTAGGAGAAGTTTGATGCTTGATGATTGTTTTGAGATATGGAGGTAGTGATATTAAAGCTGTGCTAGTTGAGTAGTTGTGAATTTGTGAAATACTTGTGTTGGAGTTTTCAAGTCCCGTAGCATGCACGTATGGTAAACATTATGTAACAAATTTGAAATATGAGGTGCTCTTTGATTATCCTCTTTATGAGTGGCGGTCGAGGACGAGCGATGGTCTTTTCCTACCAATCTATCCCCCTAGGAGCATGTGCGTAGTGCTTGGTTTTTGATGACTTGTAGATTTTTGCAATAAGTATGTGAGTTCTTTATGACTAATGTTGAGTCCATGGATTATACGCACTCTCACCTTTCCATCATTGCTAGCCTCCTCTGTACCGTGCATTGCCTTTTCTCACATTGAGAGTTGGTGCAAACTTCGTCGGTGCATCCAAACCCCGTGATATGATACGCTCTTTCACACATAAACCTCCTTATATCTTCCTCAAAACAGCCACCATACCTACCTATTATGGAATTTCCATAGCCATTCCGAGATATATTGCCATGCAACTTTCCACCATCATGTTTATCATGACACGTTCATCATTGTCCTATTGCTTTGCATGATCATGTAGTTGACATCGTATTTGTGGCAAAGCCACAGTTCATAATTTTTCATACATGTCACTCTTGGTTCATTGCATATCCCGGTACACCGCCGGAGGCATTCATATAGAGTCATACCTTGTTCTAGTATCGAGTTGTAATCATTTAGTTGTAAATAAATAGAAGTGTGATGATCATCATTTAATAGAGAATTGTCCCAATAAAAAAAGAGAAAGGCCAAAAAAAGAAGGCCCCCCAAAAAAATAAATGAAAATGGACAATGCTACTATCTATTTTTCCACACTTGTGCTTCAAATTAGCACCATGATCTTCATGATAGAGAGTCTCTTGTTTTGTCACTTTCATATACTAGTGGGAATTTTTCATTATAGAACTTGGCTTGTATATTCCAACAATGGGCCTCCTCAAGTGCCCTAGGTCTTCATGAGCAAGCAAGTTGGATGCACACCCACTAGTTTTTTTGTTGAGCTTTCATACATTTATAGCTCTAGTGCATTCGTTGCATGGCAATCCCTACTCCTTGCATTAACAGCAATCGATGGGCATCTCCATAGCCCATTGATTAGCCTCGTTGATGTGAGACTTTCTCCTTTTTTGTCTTCTCCACATAACCCCCATCATTACACTCTATTCCACCCATAGTGCTATATCCATGGCTCACGCTCATGTATTGCGTGAAGGTTTATAAAGTTTGAGATTACTAAAGTATGAAACAATTTCTTGGCTTGTCATCGGGGTTGTGCATGATGAGAGCATTCTTGTGTGACGAAACTATATGATTTTGTAGGGATGAACTTTCTTTGGCCATGTTATTTTGAGAAGACATAATTGCTTAGTTAGTATGCTCGAAGTATTATTATTTCTATGTCAATATTAAACTTTTATCTTGAATCTTTCGGAT
Source organism: Triticum dicoccoides (assembly GCF_002162155.2). Taxonomy (NCBI): domain Eukaryota; kingdom Viridiplantae; phylum Streptophyta; class Magnoliopsida; order Poales; family Poaceae; genus Triticum; species Triticum dicoccoides. Next base: position 509,679,509 of record NC_041386.1, on the reverse strand, counting down.
CTGAATATTCATGCAACAATTAATAAGAATTATATTGAAATTATGCCTAGTAGCATTCCATATCAAAAATTATGTTTTACCATTTACCTACTCGAGGTCGAGCAGGAATTATGTAACATCCCAAATTTTCAATTTGGAATGTTATACAATAGATCATCATTGCATATCATATTTTATTGCTTTCAGGTTGATCCTAGAAATTCTATGCAACTCAAGGACCCTCGGAGAGAGTTGGGGATTTCGTTATTTTCATATTTGAGTTTTTTTCAAATTTTGAAAATAGGATCATTTGATTTTATTTATTTTATCTTCAATTATTTCTATTATCAAAATAGGAGAAAGGGAATAAAATGACTTTCCCAAAAATAAAGAAATATTGAGGATTTAATAAAAGAATCAAATAAGGTTATATTTTGGTTTTATTTGCTATTTTATTTGAATTTAGGAAAAATTGCATGTTTTCATAAATTGCATTTAGAGCCAAAAAATGTTCATCATGTTCTAAATATTTTATTTAGACGGAGAAAATTTGTTTTGGCATTTTTAGATTTTTATTTATTTTTCTAGAATTTGTTTAGGCGCCGGGAAATTGTTTAAAAAAAGAGAGACCCGCTCCCGACTGGGCCAAGGGCCCAGCCGAGCCAGGCCGGCCCAGCCGCCGCCGCCTTCCCCGCCGGACTCAGGAGGAGTCCGAGCCGGAGCCGCCTCGCGCCGCCGACCCCCTTCCCAAGTCAACCCCCCTCCTTTAAATAGCCACCCCGGGGCCCACCTGGAGCCTCGAGTCACCGCCGCCCTGCATCCCCGCCACCAGCCGCCGCACGCCACCGCTGCCCCACGCCGCTGTTGCCGCCGCCCCGCCTAGCCGCCGACCCGCCGGAGCACCGCCGGACCGAACCGAGGTAGCCGCCCCGCCGCCTGGTTTTCTGATAAAAACCGATCTGGTTTTTTTCAAAACCCTAGTTTTCATTTTTTTAATAAATACATCGGTTTTTTTTGGTTTATTTATTTAGGGAGCGCCCGCTTGTCCATTCATTTTAACGAACGTGTTTTTCATTTAGTTTCTGTTAACAATCGTTCATTCGTTAACATGTTCGTCATTTTTCTTTTTCTCGGATTAAATCCGCGGTTTTTCTGATCGCGGTCTCTGATCCGATGTTCGTTCTTGTTTAACTTTTCGCTCATTTATCGGAATCAGGCGATTCAAGCGCTTGGAGTTTCATCTCGAAACCCTCTTTCCGTTTAACCAACTCAAACAAGTTTTTGCCACTGTAAAAAATTGCCCTAGGTCTAGAATAGTAAACGAAGCTTGTTTCTTTTGACGTTTGTCTTTCATTGCTTCGTTCGTTTTGATTCTTTTTACCAACCGGAGTTCTTAAGTTGAACATTTCTGGTTAGACCTCTTGTTCGAGTTTTACCTGTGCATTACTTGAGTACTTATTGTATGCTTGTTTGTTTGCGATAGAGTACCCGGAGTGCGCCGCTTGCTACTTCGAATCACTAGGTTTCCCAGATCATCAGCAAGGCAAGTAACACTTTGATTATATCTCCTACTACCGAGTTTTATTTCATTAGATCAATCCTCACACATTGCATGATTAGGATCTAATTAAATTGTGGGTTTGGGGAGTAGTTGAGGTAGAACCTATTACCTGTTTATTATCAAACCTTTGGGAGTTACTCAACGTTTGCTTATTATTGCTATGCTATGCTAGTAGACGTGGATTGGATGAGTGTATCCATGACAGATGTGAGATTGTTAATTAATGGTTTATCTAAGGTGGCAACCTAAACACACATGTGGGTGGATTGAGGCACCTGGGTTTTCCAGCGATTGCCTGTTTTCTTTTGGACCGCCACCCAGACTCAAAGGGATCATGAGATTATTCATGCTAGAAACTTCCGTGTGTAGCCACAAGCTACTATGGGCTCTAGCATAGTTGACTAAGTCGTGCGAACTCTTACAGTGGTAGACTAGCAGATGTAGGGGATGTAGGTTGGTACGGTCTACATGTTCGTAAGGTGCTAGCGCTTTTGAAAGACTATGTCTCGGTCATCCATTTCTCAAACACCTTGTAGTGCGAGAAATCCAACGGAGGAGATCGGATCTTGTGGGGAAAAGTGCGCAAACCTGTGCAGAGTGTATAAACTAATCATGATTAGCCGTGTCCCCGGTTATGGACATCTTGAGTATCTAGTACCTGGATTATCATGTGAGTCTCATCATGTTACTCTAATTAATTTTTGTTGGGTTTTTAATGATGATGCTTAATTGGGATTGAGAATGTTGTCAACCATTCTCAATGTTTAACAACTACCATGATAGTTAAATAAAATTTATTCCTTTGCAGTAGGGAAAAATTGGCTTTACGTAAAACTGTAACCATAGAGCTTTTCACCAGCCTTATATGCATATAGAATAGCCATATTCTTTTATTACTCTCTATGTGTTACATTGCCAACATATTCCATGTGCTGACCCGTTTCGGGCTGCAACGTTAATGTTGCAGACTTTTCAAACGACGATTAAGGTGCCTTAGGTCGTGGTTCTATACTCAGTGGTGCCGTTGGAGTTGATGGACTCACCTATCTTCCAAGCCTTCCTCTGTTATCGTTATTAGATGCCCTTAAGCCATATTTATTATTATAAGTTCTCTTTTGAGACACTCAATGTAATAGGTGTGTGATTGCTACTCTATTATAAATCCTTCAGGTACTGTGTGGTGTCAGCATTACTGATCCAGGGATGACACCGGAGCACAGAGATTGGACCGTTTGAGGTCTGGTCGCTACAAGATGGTATCAGAGCACACGCTGACTGTAGGACACAACCACTAAGCTAAAGCCCTAGATCACAACTCACTCTTCTCCTTCTGACCTCTCATCTTTTCTACTCTTTTAGGATGGCGGATGCAAGGAACAAGTTCACGCAATCGGATGAAGATACACCCTTTGGACGTCACTTGAAGGAAGTCACTAGATACCTGAACATAGGAGTACCAAGCTTCACCAGAACCTACAATGCCACTCTACCTGAAGAAGAGCCCTGGATGATTCAAGTTCAAGTTCCAGGAAGGATGTTCATGCCAGTCACTGAGCCCATAGAGTTTTCTTTTGATGCACCAACTTGGAGTCTAGGAAAGAGCATGGCAGCTCACATCGCCATGGAACGCATTGGAGAAGTTTACCGCAATGATCTCAAGGATACTATCTACCAGATTTGTGGGCGCCGAGATGAGCACTAGGAGATGATCAGCACCAGGAAGGATAGATCAGTTGCAGCTTTTATCTAGGAGTTAAACCAACACATTCAACGTCAGGAGAACCAGATGTGCGCCGACATGATAGATTTGAAGAAGGCGAGGACAAGAATCAAGGAACTGGAAGAAGAACTCAAGGCTACACGTGAAGATTATGAAGAGGAAATCGAAGTATTAGTGGAGAAGAATGACGATCTGATCAAGAAGATTGGAATATTTATGGGAGGCCCTACACCAGTAGAAGAAGACGAAGAACCCAAGGAGATTTGCCCGGAAGACTACATCATCATCGACGACACCGACTCGGATCCAGATGATAGCGACGATGACTATATTGATGAAGCTGGAGCAGATATCATGGAGTCTGCAACCGAAGAATATTTCTAGTACACCACCCCATCAGTAGTAGTAGTCCACCATGTAAATATAGTAGTTCGAGCACTTTTGCGATAGTTAGATCGATTGTATGCCCTTGTTTGATTGATTGAATGAAGTGAATTGTTTGCGTTTGTCTCATGTGCATATGGGCAGTGTTTTCTCTTTAGAACCCCTCCATTCTCAAATCTCATCTTTTCTAAACCCTCAGATGCCTCTGAGACGTGACCCCAGATTTACCTTCCCACCGGAGCTCACCCAGTTGATCCAGCAGCAGAACACGTTGATCCAGTTGCTAGTCCAGAATCAGAATCAGGGGAACAACAACAACAACCCACCACCACCACCTGTTGACCACTTAGCCCGTTTTCTTAGGCTGAATCCGCCGGTGTTTTCCAGTAGCACCGAGCCGATAGTAGCAGATGATTGGCTCCGCAAGACAGCAAGAGAGTTGACCACAGCAAGATGCACATATGCGGAAAAGGTGAAGTTTGCCGCACATCAGCTGGAAGGACCTGCAGCATCATGGTGGGTGAATTTCACAGCCACTTTCCCTGTCGACACTGTCACGTGGGACCAGTTTCAGCAGGCTTTTCATACTGCCCATGTTTCATCAGGAGCTATGTCCATGAAGAAGTGAGAGTTTCGCAACTTGCGCCAAGGAGGACGGACAGTTGGCCAGTATGTGGAGGACTTTAGTAAGCTAGCACGTTATGCCCCAGATGACATTGCTACGGATGCAGCTAAGCAGGAGAACTTTCTGGAAGGATTGAATGATGAGTTGAGCATGCAGTTGATGGTAGCAACCTTCAACAACTACCAGGGGTTGGTAGATCATGCTCTCGTGATTGAAGGGAAGCAGCAGCAGATTGAGAATCGCAAGAGGAAGTATGGACAAGGGAAGTGCAATTCAGGAGCTCAGCAGAAGCCACATTTTACCCCTAGACCGGGAGGACATTTTCAGCATACCCATGGAGGAGGTAGCTCGCACAATCACAATGGCCCCAAGAATGGTAATGGGAATGGAGGAAGCAACGGCCAGAACCGCACCAACCCATCAACCCTAGCCAAGAAAGACCTGAGCCAAGTCACTTGCTTTAAGTCCCAGAAGACCGGACATTATGCCAACGAATGTCCTGAATCCCGGAATGGAAATGGCAATGGAAGCTGTAGTAAGAAGCCGAACCCTTTCAACAGGGGATAGGTGAACCACGTTAACGTGGAGGAGGTTGAAGAGCAGCCGGATGCAGTAATCGATAAGTTTTTGGTTAAGTCATTTACTGCACTCGTTCTTTTTGATACTGGTGCATCGCATTCATACATATCAATGGGATTTGTGGATAAGTATAAACTGCCAACCCAAGCCCTTAGGTCACCCATGTTAGTAACCTCGCCTGGAGCAGAGTATATGGCTAGCCTATGGTGTGATCGGTTACCATTAAGGATTGGTAACTACGTATTTCCCTCAGACCTAATAGTGTTGGAATCTCAAGGATTGGATGTGATATTAGGCATGGATTGGTTGTCAAAGTATGAAGGTAATATTGAATGTGCCAGTAAGTCAATTTTGATTACCACCCCAGAAGGAAGAAGGATCAAGTATGTATCACGGCATGTGCCAAAGAGGACTCAAGTAAATTGTTTAACAGGAGTTGTGCAGGATGAAGTACCAGTGGTGAAGGATTTCCCGGGTGTATTTCCAGAGGAATTGCCAAGCATGCCACCGGATAGAGATATTGAGTTTTTGATTGAGATTTTGCCAAGCACAGGGCCAATATCAAAGAGACCATATAGGATGCCCGCAAAGGATTTGGTGGAGATTAAGAAGCAGATTAAGGAGTTACTGGATAAAGGATATATTTGCCCAAGTTCTTCACCTTGGGGATCGCCAGTACCTCTAGTGGAAAAGAAGGATGGATCGTTAAGGATGGTTGTTGATTACCGAGGATTAAATGAAGTAACCATCAAGAACAAGTACCCACTACCAATGATCAATGATCTGTTTGATCGATTGCAAGGAGCTAAGGTATTTTCCAAGATCGATCTGCGATCAGGATACCACCAATTGAAGATTCGAGAACAGGATATACCTAAGACGGCTTTTACCACCAGGTATGGGCTGTACGAGTATACCGTTATGTCATTTGGTCTGACTAACGCACCTGCATATTTCATGAACATGATGAACAAGGTGTTTATGGAGTTGCTGGATAAGTTCGTTGTAGTGTTCATTGATGATATCCTGGTTTACTCCAAGAACGAAGAGGAGCATAAGGAGCATTTGCGTTTGGTACTTGGAAAGCTCAGAGAACATCAATTATATGCCAAGTTTAGCAAATGTAAGTTTTGGTTGAAGGAAGTTAGATTTCTCGGACACGTTATATCGGGAGAAGGTATAGCAGTAGATCCCACTAAAGTTGACACCGTGACCAATTGGGAAGCGCCAACAACAGTTGGAGAGATCTAGAGTTTTCTTGGACTCGAGGATACTACCGGAGATTCATTGAGAATTTCTCAAAGATTGCGCAGCCTATGACGGAGTTGTTGAAGAAGGATACCAAGTTCAAATGGACCGAGGAGTGTGAGGCTAGTTTCCAGGAGTTGAAGAAACGTCTGGTTACATCACCTGTGTTGATTTTGCCAGATCAGACCAAGGATTATGAGATGTATTGCGACGCTTCACGTCGAGGACTTGGAGCAGTGCTTATGCAGGAAGGAAGAGTTGTTTCATATGCCTCACGACAGCTTAAGCCTCATGAGTTGAGTTATGCTACACATGATTTGGAGTTAGCAGCCATAGTGCATGCATTGAAAACTTGGAGACACTTTCTCATTGGAAACCATTGTGAGGTGTACACGAATCACAAGAGTTTGAAGTATATTTTCACGCAGAAAGAGTTGAATCTCAGGCAAAGAAGATGGTTGGAGCTCATCAAGGATTATGATATGAGATTACATTATCACCCCGGAAAGGCTAACGTAGTAGCTGACGCGTTGAGCCGTAAAAGCCATGTCAACACCTTAATGACGGGAGATTTACCAAGGGAGTTAACTGAAAATCTTCATGAACTATGTTTGGAGATAGTTCCGAGAGGATATGTAGCAGCATTGGAGATTCAGTCTACCTTGATGGATAAGATCAGAGAAGCTCAAAGGACTGACAAGGAGATTACCTCTATTAAGGAGAAAATGAGCAAAGGAAAAGCTAAGGGATTTCGTGAGGACGAGCATAATACCCTATGGTTTGAAGACCGTGTTTATGTGCCTAATGATTTGGAGATCAGGAAGTTAATTCTGCAAGAGGCACATGATTCACCATATTTGATTCACCCAGGAAATACCAAGATGTATTTGGATTTGAAGGATACTTTCTAGTGGACCGGAATGAAGAAGGATATTGCGGAGTATGTAGCAGTTTGTGATGTATGTCAGAGAGTAAAGGCAGAGTGTCAGAAGCCAGCAGGGTTGCTACAGCCATTGCCGATACCCGAATGGAAGTGGGATAAGTTAGGCATGGATTTTATTACGGGTTTACCCAGAACTCATTCAGGCTATGACTCAATATGGGTTGTAGTCGATCGTTTGACAAAGGTAGCTCATTTCATTCCAGTGAAGACTACCTATACCAGTGCAAAGTTGGCAAAGATATACATGACCAGAATCGTATGTCTGCATGGAGTTCCAAAGAGCATTGTATCAGATAGAGGAACCCAATTTACCTCAAAGTTCTGGAATCAGTTGCATGAAACTTTGGGTACCAGACTAGAGTTTAGTACAGCTTTCCATCCGCAGACAGATGGACAGACCGAGAGAGTCAATCGGATTTTGGAGGATATGTTAAGAGCTTGTGCGCTAGATTACGGATCTAGTTGGGACGAGAATTTGCCATATGCAGAGTTCTCTTACAACAACAATTATCAATCCAGTTTGAATATGGCCCCTTTCGAAGCCTTGTACAGAAGGAGGTGCAGGACCCCATTGTCTTGGGATGAAGTTGGAGACCGCCAGCTGTTTGGACCGGATCTGATTAAAGATTCTGAATAGAAAGTAAAATTGATTCGTGATAGGCTCAAGGTAGCCCAATCCAGGCAGAAGAGTTATGCAGATTCTAAACGCAAGGAGACAGTTTACTAAGTCGGAGACCGAATTTATCTTCGAGTATCACCACTTCGAGGAGTTAAGCGCTTTGGAGTTAAGGGAAAGTTAGCGCCAGGTTTTGTAGGCCCATATAAAGTTTTGGAACGTATGGGAGAAGTAGCCTATAAGTTGGAATTGCCCGAAGGATTGTCAGGAGTTCATGATGTGTTCCACGTTTCCCAGTTGAAGAAGTGCCACGAAGAGATGGCTGATATACCATTGAGAGATACAGTGCCACTGGAAGCGGTTCAGTTGGACAGTGATTTGACCTATGAGGAGAAACCAGTCAAGATTCTAGAGTATGCCAGTCGAGTCACCCGCAGCAAGGTTATGAAGTTTTGCAAGGTTTAGTGGAGCCACCACACGGAGGATGAAGCCACTTGGGAGCGAGAGGAAGAATTGCTGAAGGACCACCCTCACCTATTTTCTAGCCAACCCGAATCTTGAGGGCGAGATTCATCTTAAGGGGGTAGGTTTGTAACATCCCAAATTTTCAATTTGGAATGTTATACAATAGATCATCATTGCATATCATATTTTATTGCTTTCTGGTTGATCCTAGAAATTCTACGCAACTCAAGGACCCTCGGAGAGTGTAATGCCCCGAGACCGATGTGCCAGGTGTCCTCCAGTTATTCGCTGTTGTTGCCTTGTCATTGCTTGCGTATCATGCATTGCATATCATGTTATCATGTGCATTTCTTTTGCATACATGTTCGTCTCATGCATCCGAGCATTTTCCTCGTTGTCTGTTTTGCATTCCGGCGCTCCTATGTCACCCGGTGTCCCTTTCTACCTTTTTTCATGTGCGGGTGTTAAACGTTTTCGGATTGGACCGAGACTTGCCATGCGGCCTTGGTTTACTACCGGTAGACCGCCTGTCAAGTTTCGTGCCATTTGGACTTCGTTTGATACTCCAACGGTTAACCGAGGGACCGTAAAGGCCTCTTGTGTGTGTTGCAGCCCAACACCCTTCCAATTTGGCCCAAAACCCTCCGAAACCTCCTCCATCATCTCAGTCGTTCGATCACGATCGCGTGGCCGAAAACCGCACATCATTTGGACTCTCCTAGCTCCCTCTACCTATATATATGTGCCCCTCTCCAAATTTCGCGGTCTAACCCTAGCCCCCTCCCTTTCCTCGCGCGCCGGACATTTATCCCGTGCCGGACATGTCCGCTGCCTCCGCCACCTCACTCCGCCCAATAGCGTCACGACACGTCACCCGCCGCTGCCTCCTGCGCCAATCAACACCCGCCACCTGTCCGGATCCGGTGCCCACTTCGTCGCGGCCCGCGGAGCCCATCACGGGCCCGCGCGGGCCCAGATCTCGCCGCCGCCCGGCCCGCTCTGCCGCGTCGTGCGCCGCCGCCGCCCTCGCCGTCCGGCCACCGCCACCTCCCCGCGTGCTCGCTGCTGACCGCCGCCGCGCCCCGTCAACCTTGTCGCGCCGCCCTGCGCCATCGTCCCCGCCGCCTCGCTCGTGTCACAGCGCGGAGCCGCCACCACCACCCGCATCGGCTTCCCTGCGAGCTCGCCGCTCCACCACGGGAGCTCGTCGCCGGCCAACTCCAGCCGCGCCTTGCCTCGCCACCGGACCTTCGCTTCCTCGCCTTGGCCGGATCCGGCACCGGCCTCTCCGGATCCTCGCACCCGCGTCGCCTTGTTCCACCATCCTGCTTCGCCGTCATGGCCGCGACCAACTCTGGCAACCCCGTCGCCGTTCTTCTCCGCCGTCCAGTCCACACGGTTCTTCCCGGTCCGCCTGGTTCGGGCGGTTCTTCTCTTGCTTCCGGTTTTCGCTGAACCAGCCCGACCCGCGATCTGGTTTTCCACCTCAGACCCGAATAGGCCCACGGGCCGCAAGGTGAGCTCCAGCCCACTAAATCCCGCCCAGCCGTGTCATAGCTATCTAACGCTCATTTTCAGATCTGGAATTTTGGCTAAGTCTGATATTCCTATTATTTTTATGCATCCTTCATCATGCCATAACTCTGCACCCATGGCTTCGTTTTGGGCGTGTAGCATATCAAAATGTTCGTCTCAACGAGTATATCATTTCATCTCATTGCATCATTTTCATTTGAGCTCATCTTGACGCCCAAAATGCTGTTGGAAGAGGGCTATGTGAGTAATTTGTTAGATCTGTTTCAGCAAATGGCATTTTGTCATTTTTGCCATGATTAATGTGTGCATGCTATGATCCTGAGCTCTACATGTGTTTTGTTATATGCCATGCCATCTTTACAGAGGTGCTTACCATGTATTTATGTGATATTTGTGGTGACTAGCACAAGCTTGCAAAGTAGCGTAATCGGTAATGCTGATTTCAGAGACTTAGAATTTTACCAAGTCCTTGTCCTGATTTTGTTGATATGCCATATGTTCATGTTGTTTCCTAGTGATCCGTGCCTCTTTTGAGGATGATCAGTAAGGATGTTTTGTTAACATTGTGGTGCTCTATCCATCCATGTCTTTGTTTGCATTTATGGAGCACCCTAGCTTGAGTCAATCGAGCTCTACTTTTGCTATATCGTGAATCTTGGCAGATTGTTGACTTGTTAGCCATTTTGCCGAGGATGTTGCTATTGATCCGTGCATGCTATGTTGTTGTTCTTGCCATTTCTAGCTTCTGTGTCATGTATTCTTGATGGGTGTATGCTTAGTTTGTCATGCCATGCTCTGTAGTGAGTGCATCGAGCTCGTAAACATGCCTACTCGTTAACTGTTTTGCATGCTCCAGTTTTTCTCTAAGTCTGAATCTGTTTATGTTTTTGCCATGTTCACATGCTTGCAATTGTATTTTCTGAACCCTTTTGGCTCAAGGTCACTAAGGGACTTTTGTTAAGTGCTTTGAGTAGCTTCATTCCATGCCTTGATTTGCCATGATATGTTCCTGTAGCATATAGTTTTCATGCTCTAAAGTGTGCTTCCTGATGATAAATTCCTGACCTCTTGTTTTTTCACTAAGTCTGAAACCTGTTATCATTTGCACTTTTGCCATGCTTGTTTGATCCTGTTAATGAGTGAATTAGCCGTAGCTCAGTGTTCATCTTTTTTCAAGAATCGTGAGTGGATCCATGCCATGTATTTTGTTGTCATGTTTGAGTGTTGTAGCATATTTATTTTGATGCATTTAGATGGCTACTTGTTGTTTATCGCAGACCGGTGCCATATTTGTTTTGCTCGCCATTTCCAAACCATGCATCCGATTCCGGTGATCTTTATATCGATTTCAACCGAAATCACCCCACCTTTTCAGTGGAACTCTTGGATTTCCAAGTTGAGGCCAGGTTCAATCATTCCTTTGCAAATCATGCATATGCATCACATACCGCATCCCGCATATCATATCATGTTCATGTGTTGGTTGTTTACTATGTTGTGTGCTTCTTTCCGGTGTTTGCATCTCCGGGTTGGTTCCGATAACGTCGCGTTTGTGAGGACCCGTTCGTCTATGTCCGTTTGTCTTCTTCATGGACTCGTTCTTCTTCCTTGCGGGATTTCAGGCAAGATGACCATACCCTCGAAATCACTTCTATCTTTGCTTGCTAGTTGATCGCTCTTTTGCTATGCCTATGTTGCGATACCTACCACTTGCTTATCATGCCTCCCATATTGTTGAGCCATGCCTCTAACCCACCTTGTCCTAGCAAACCGTTGTTTGGCTATGTTGCCGCTTTGCTCAGCCCCTCTTATAGCGTTGTTAGTTGCAGGTGAAGATTGGAGCTTGTTCCATGTTTGGAACATGGATTTTTGTTGGGATATCACAATATCTCTTATTTAATTAATGCATCTATATACTTGGTAAAGGGTGGAAGGCTCGGCCTTATGCCTGGTGTTTTGTTCCACTCTTGCCGCCCTAGTTTCCGTCATATCGGTGTTATGTTCCTGGATTTTGCATTCCTTACGCGGTTGGATTATAATGGGAACCCCTTGACAGTTCTCTTTGAATAAAACTCCTCCAGCAAGGCCCAACCTTGGTTTTACCATTCACCACCTAGCCTTTTTCCCTTGGGAGTCGCGCATCCCGAGGGTCATCTTTATTTTAACCCCCACCCCCCACCCCCCGGGCCAGTGCTTGTCTAAGTGTTGGTCCAAACTAGAGCCCCTTGCAGCGCCACCTCGGGGAAACTCGAGGGCAAGTTTTAGTTGTACGGATTGCTTATCCGGTGTTGCCCTGAGAACGAGATATGTGCAGCTCCTATCGGGATGTCGGCGCATCGGGTGGTCTTGCTGGACTTGTTTTACCATTGTCGAGGATGTCTTGTAACCGGGATTCTGAGCCTGATCGGGTCTTCCCGCTAGAAGGAATATCCTTTGTTGACCGTGAGAGCTTGTGATGGGCTAAGTTGGGACACCCCTGCAGGGATTTGAACTTTCGAAAGCCGTGCCCGCGGTTATGGGCAGATGGGAATTTGTTAATGTCCGGTTGTAGAAAACCTGAAGTTGATCTTAATTAAAATACATCAACCGCATGTGTAACCGTGATGGTCTCTTTTCGGCGGAGTCTGGGAAGTGAACACGGTGTTGGAGTTATGTTTGACGTAGGTTGTTCTAGGATCACTTCTTGTTCATAGTTTCTCGATCGCGCTTTGCCTTCTCTTTTCGCTCTCATTTGCGTAAGTTAGCCACCATATATGCTAGTCGCTTGCTGCAGCTCCACCTCATAACTTTGCCTTACCCATAAGCTTAAATAGTCTTGATCGCGAGGGTGTGAGATTGCTGAGTCCCCGTGACTCACAGATACTTCCAAGACCATCTTGCAGGTGCCGAGGATACCGTCCAGATGACGCAACCGAGCTCAAGGAGGAGCTCGTTGAAGATCTTGTCCTTTGTGTTGTTTCGTTCTAGTCGATCGGTAGTGGAGCCCAGTTGGGGTTGATCGAGGATCTGTGTAGCATTTGGGGTAGTCTTTTTTTATTTTGGTTCCGTAGTCGGACCTTGATTGTATCTGGTTGATGTAATGCTTTATTCATGTAATTGTGTGAAGTGGCGATTGTAAGCCAACTATGTACCTCTTTCCCTTATGTATTACATGGGTTGTGTGAAGATTACCTCACTTGCGACATTGCTTTCAATGCGGTTATGCCTCTAAGTCATGCTTCGACATGTGGGAGATATAGTCGCATTGAGGGCGTTACAAGTTGGTATCAAAGCCTTTCCCGACCTTTGGAGCCCCCTGCTTGATCGAATCGCTGGCGTTATTGAGTCTAGAAATGTTTTGAGTCATTTAGGAATTATATATATCGGAGAGTTAGGACTTCTTTTTACTCCTCGGTCCCTTCATCGCTCTGGTGAGGCATCCTGACGTAGAGTTTTGACTCTTCTCTTCTCAAATTTCACTAAAAAAATTAGGATCACGCGGGTATCTTGGAATCGTTCCGATGGTTTTGTGACGAGAACATTGTTCTTGGTGCCTCCTGAGATTTAGGGGTTGTGGCAGTGTCCTGGGGAGTTGAGCTCTAAGGTGCTGTCATCACAATTTTATCGTTGCAGTTCTGGAATACGTGAGTTTAGTTTCGCCGACATCAAAAATCTCCTTTATGTAGTTGTTGGTGAGATAACCTCGACGCCACCCAGTACTGGGGCGGGAGTTCGGGAGTATTCCCATAACTCATATAACGGATGCTTTTTGAAGGTTGAGGTAGACGATTTCCGAAGGTTTCTTGGTTATGTGTTGAAGGATGGATACAGCTGGATGTAGGATTTGCTAGTTTTGGGTGAGATATTATGCTTCCCCTGTATCCCCAACACCTGATTGCATAACCGGAAAGTTTCGGGAGTTTATAAGTGGGAATTCAAGTAGCTCTTAGGATATCTTTCCGACAGATGTATGATATGAAATTGGGGTTCGACGTCTAGTGGTCCGCCTATCCACGATTGGTTTTATAGTGGTCTCGTTGTGTCTTAAAGAGTCCTTGGCTATGCCGACTCGGGGACGCTTCGTATGTCATGTGCACTGCCTTGTACATGATGGTGTTGTACGATCGAGCCCGTGTAGGCCCCACCACAAAAACTTCGGACGAAATCTCTATCATATGTTTGTTCCGGCTTATTCTGCAAGCCAATCCTTGTTTTTGTTTTGAGTTGGGGTATTCGAGTTGCTTCGAAGTCAAATGTTGATTCCATACCTTTTATAAGTGGTGTTCTCGTATTCCTACTGGAGTACTAATCCTTCATGATAATCGACATTGTCATGTCAATCCTTTTCAACCGATGTGTTTCTCTTCAAGCGGATACGTTCATTTTCAATATCTGCAAGATTCAATCTCAGCTTTCTCAACGGTGTTCGTTTCATCCATCCCAAGTTGCCTTTGTTTTTCCCGCCCTCCCACCCTTGTTTCTTCAAGGACTAAGATTTCTTCATCAAGTATATATCTTATGATTATGAAGTCTCTCCATTCTTTTCCATCAATGTCCTTACCCGGCGGTTCTCATGAAGATGCTCTTCAAGTTCGTTATTCTTCATTCTTTTTCTTCTCCGGTGGATTCAATTCAAGTTTTCTGTGTTGATCACATCCTTTCCTCGTTTTAAATGTCTTCTCTTGCCAGCGTACCTCTCAATCATTCCCCATTTGCTATTCAATTGTTCCAGAGTGCTGAAGATGTCTCGAAGATTCGTGCTTCCACTCTGCATTCGTTCAAGCTCTTTCGAGGATGTTCCCTCATTCAAGTCATTTAATTCAACCGGTGCTTTCTCTCTTTTGAATCGTTCTACGATGTTTCTTTTGAGTGGGCCCTAACCCACAGGTCTTTTCCAGGATCTTACCTGACTCTTCTAATTCTCCCAGAGGTATCCTTAAAATTCTTTTCGAAGTTTGACGTAAGAATGAATTGCCATCAGTCAAATGTCTTTCTCCCAGATCTTTCAAATTCTTTTCATCGTTGGCTCAACCTTTCTATTTCTTTCTTCCGGAGGCATTGCGACATTGTTCTTTTCACCCATCATCTCGTTTTTTCAAAGATCATATTCTTTTCATGCCTATCCATTTAACCGGAGAGTTGTGCCCTCGGCTCAAGTTCTTTTCATCTTATCAAGCCTTGCATCCCTTCACAACTGGAGTGCTGCCCAAAGTTGTTCTTCCTTGTTCCTCTTTGCTAACGGAGTGCTTTCAACTTCATTTATCTCCATTGTATTCTTTTCTCGATATGGCTTAACCTTTTCAAGGTTCTTTGGTTTCACTCGTTTGTCAAACGAGCAACTTAGTTTTACCTCCTCTCTTTCTTTTCCGTTGTTCCTCCGGTGCCATTCTAGATCTCGGGACGAGATCCTCTCGTAGTGGTGGAGTGTTGTAACACCTCGATACCGATGTGCCAGGTGTCCTCCAGTTATTCGCTGTTGTTGCCTTGTCATTGCTTGCGTGTCATGCATTGCATATCATGTCATCATGTGCATTTATTTTGCATACATGTTCGTCTCATGCATCCGAGCATTTTCCCCGTTGTCTGTTTTGCATATCGGCGCTCCTATGTCACCCGGTGTCCCTTTCTACCTTTTTTCATGTGCTGGTGTTAAACGTTTTTGGATTGGACCGAGACTTGCCATGCGGCCTTGGTTTACTACCGGTAGACCGCCTGTCAAGTTTCGTGCCATTTGGACTTCGTTTGATACTCCAACGGTTGACCGAGGGACCGTAAAGGCCTCGTGTGTGTTGCAGCCCAACACCCTTCCAATTTGGCCCAAAACCCTCCTAAACCTCCTCCATCATCTCGGTCGTTCGATCATGATCGCATGGCCGAAAACCGCACCTCATTTGGACTCTCCTAACTCCCTCTACCTATATATACGTGCCCCTCTCCAAATTTCGCGGTCTAACCCTAGCCCCCTCCCTCTCCTCGCGCGCCGGACATTTATCCCGCGCCGGACATGTCCGCTTCCTCCGCCACCTCACTCCGCCCAATAGCGTCGCGACACGTCACCTGCCGCCGCCTCCTGCGCCAATCAACAACCGCCACCTGTCCGGATCCGGTGCCCACTACGCCGCGGCCCGTGGAGCCCATCATGGGCCCGCGCGGGCCCAGATCTCGCCGCCGCCCGGCCCGCTCTGCCGCGCCGTGCGCCGCCGCCACCCTTGTCGTCCGGCCACCGCCACCTCCCCGCGTGCTCGCCG
>NC_041386.1:509657551-509663459 GCF_002162155.2 Triticum dicoccoides | reverse complement strand
CCGCCGCCGACCGCCGCCGCGCCCCGTCAACCTCGTCGCGCCGCCCTGCGCCATCGTCCCCGCCACCTCGCTCGCATCGCAGCGCGGAGCCGCCGCCACCACCCGCATCGGCTTCCCCACGAGCTCGCCGCTCCGCCACGGGAGCTCGTCGCCAGCCAGCTCCAGCCGCGTCTTGCCTCGTCGCCGGACCTTCGCTTCCTCGCCCTGGCCGGGTCTGGCACCGGCCTCCCTGGATCCGCGCGCCCACGCCGCCCTACTCCACCATCCTGCTTCGCCGTCATGGCCGCGACCAACTCCGGCGACCCCGCCGCCGTTCTGCTCCGCCGTCCGGTCCACACGGTTCTGCCCGGTCCGCCCGATTCGGGCGGTTCTTCTCTCGCTTCCGGTTTTCGCTGAACCAGCCCGACCCGCGATCCGGTTTTCCACCTCAGAACCGAACAGGCCCACGGGCCGCAAGGTGAGCTCCAGCCCACTAAATCCCGCCCAGCCGTGTTATAGCTATCTAATGCTCATTTTCAGATCTGGAATTTTGGCTAAGTCTGATATTCCTGTTATTTTTATGCATCCTTCATCATGTCATAACTCTGCACCCATGGCTCCGTTTTGGGCGTGTAGCATATCAAAATGTCCGTCTCAATGAGTACATCATTTCATCTCATTGCATCATTTTCATTTGAGCTCATCTTGATGCCCAAAATGCTGTTGGAAGAGGGCTATGTGAGTAATTTGTCAGATCTGTTTCAGTAAATGGCATTTTGTCATTTTTGCCATGATTAATGTGTGCATGCTATGATCCTGAGCTCTACATGTGTTTTGTTATATGCCATGCCATCTTTACAGAGGTGCTTGCCATGTATTTTTGTGATATTTTTGGTGACTAGCACAAGCTTGCAAAGTAGCATAATCGGTAATGCTGATTTCAGGGACTTAGAATTTCACTAAGTCCTTGTCCTGATTTTGTTGATATGTCATATGTTCATGTTGTTTCCTAGTGATCCGTGCCTCTTTTGAGGATGATCAATAAGGATGTTTTGTTAACATTGTGATGTTCTATCCATCCATGTCTTTGTTTGCATTTATGGAGCACTCTATCTTGAGTCAATTGAGCTCTACTTTTGCTATATCGTGAATCTTGGCAGATTGTTGACTTGTTAGCGATTTTGCCGAGGATGTTGCTATTGATCCGTGCATGCTATGTTGTTGTTCTTCCCATTTCTAGCTTCTATGCCATGTATTCTTGATGGTTGTATGCTTAGTTTGTCATGTCATGCTCTGTAGTGAGTGCATCGAGCTTGTAAACCTGCCTACTCGTTAACTGTTTTGCATGCTCCAGTTTTTCTCTAAGTCTGAATCTGTTTATGTTTTTGCCATGTTCATATGCTTGCAATTGTATTTTCTGAACCCTTTTGGCTCACGGTCACTAAGGGACTTTTGTTAAGTGCTTCGAGTAGCTTCATGCCATGCCTTTCTTTGCCATGATATGTTCCTGTAGCATATAGTTTTCATGCTCTAAAGTGTGCTTCCTGATGATAAATTCCTGACTTGTTGTTTTTTCACTAAGTCTGAAACCTGTTATCATTTGCACTTTTGCCATGCTTGTTTGATCCTGTTAATGAGTGAATTAGCCGTAGATCACTGTTCATCTTTTGTCAAGAATCATGAGTGAATTCCTGCCATGTATTTTTTTGTCATGTTTGAGTGTTGTAGCATATTTATTTTGATGCATTTAGATGGCTACTTGTTGTTTATCGCAGACCGGTGCCATATTTGTTTTGCTCGCCATTTCCAAACCATGCATCCGATTCCGGTGATCTTTATATCAATTTCAACCGAAATCACCCCACCTTTCTAGTGGCAATCTTGGATTTCCAAGTTGAGGCCAGGTTCAATCATTCCTTTGCAAATCATGCATATGCATCACATACCGCATCCCGCATATCATATCATGCTCATGTGTTGGTTGTTTACTATGTTGTGTGCTTCTTTCCGGTGTTTGCTTCTCCGGGTTGGTTCCGATAACGTCACGTTTGTGAGGACCCATTCGTCTACGTCCGTTTGTCTTCTTCATGGACTCGTTCTTCTTCCTTGCGGGATTTCAGGCAAGATGACCATACCCTCGAAATCACTTCTATCTTTGCTTGCTAGTTGCTCGCTCTTTTGCTATGCCTATGTTGTGATACCTACCACTTTCTTATCATGCCTCCCATATTGTTGAGCCAAGCCTCTAACCCACCTTGTCCTAGCAAACCATTGTTTGACTATGTTACCGCTTTGCTCAGCCCCTCTTATAGCGTTGTTAGTTGCAGGTGAAATTTGAGCTTGTTCCATGTTTGGAACATGGATTTTTGTTGGGATATCACAATATCTCTTATTTAATTAATGCATCTATATACTTGGTAAAGGGTGGAAGGCTCGGCCTTATGCCTGGTGTTTTGTTCCACTCTTGCCGCCCTAGTTTCCGTCATATCGGTGTTATGTTCCCGGATTTTGCGTTCCTTACGCGGTTGGGTTATAATGGGAACCCCTTGACAGTTCGCCTTGAATAAAACTCCTCCAGCAAGGCCCAACCTTGGTTTTACCATTCACCACCTAGCCTTTTTCCCTTGGGAGTCGCGCATCCTGAGGGTCATCTTTATTTTAACCCCCTCGGGCCAGTGCTTGTCTAAGTGTTGGTCCAAACTAGAGCCCCTTGCAGCGCCACCTCGGGGAAACTTGAGGGCTGGTTTTAGTTGTATGGATTGCTTATCCGGTGTTGCCCTGAGAACGAGATATGTGCAGCTCCTATCGGGATGTCGGCGCATCGGGTGGTCTTGCTGGACTTGTTTTACCATTGTCGAGGATGTCTTGTAACCGGGATTCCGAGCCTGATCGGGTAGTCTTCTTTTATTTTGGTTCCGTAGTCGGACCTTGATTGTATTTGGTTGATGTAATGCTTTATTCATGTAATTGTGTGAAGTGGCGATTGTAAGCCAACTATGTACCTCTTTCCCTTATGTATTACATGGGTTGTGTGAAGATTACCTCACTTGCAACATTGCTTTCAATGTGGTTATGCCTCTAAGTCGTGCTTCGACACGTGGGAGATATAGCCGCATCGAGGGCATTACAGAGAGAGTTGGGGATTTCGTTATTTTCATATTTGAGTTTTTCTCAAATTTTGAAAATAGGATCATTTGATTTTATTTATTTTATCTTCAATTATTTCTATTATCAAAATATGAGAGAGGGAATAAAATGACTTTCCCAAAAATAAAGAAATATTAAGGATTTAATAATAGAATCAAATAAGGTTTTATTTTCGTTTTATTTGCTATTTTATTTGAATTTAGGAAAAATTGCACATTTTCAAAAATTGCATTTAGAGCCAAAAAAAATGTTCATCCTGTTCTAAATATTTTATTTAGACGGAGAAAATTTGTTTTGGCATTTTTAGATTTTTATTTATTTTCCTAGAATTTTTTTAGGCGCAGCGAAATTGTTTAGAAAAAGAGAGACCCGCGCCTGCCTGGGCCAAGGGCCTAGCCGAGCCAGGCCGGCCCAGCCGCCGCCGCCTTCCCCGCCGGACTCGGGAGGAGTCCGAGCCGGAGCCGCCTCGCGCCGCCGACCCCCTCCCCAAGTCAACCCCCCCTCCTTTAAATAGCCACCCCGGGGCCCCCTGGAGCCCCGAGTCGTCGCCGCCCCGCCTAGCCGCCGACCCGCCGGAGCCCCACCGGACCGAGCCGAGGTAGCCGCGTCGCCGCCCGGTTTTCTGAGAAAAACCGATCTGGTTTTTTTGAAAACCCATGTTTTCGTTTTTTTAATAAATAGATCGGTTTTTTCCGATTTATTTATTTAGCGAGCGCCCGCTTGTCCGTTCGTTTTAACGAACGCGTTTTTCGTTTAGTTTTTGTTAACGAACGTTCGTTTGTTAACCTGTTCGTCGGTTTTCTTTTTCTCGGATTAAATCCGTGGTTTTCTGATCGCGATCTCTGATCCGATGTTCGTTCTAGTTTAACTTTTCGCTCGTTTATCGGAATCAGGCGATTCAAGCGCCTGGAGTTTCATCTCGAAACCCTCTTTCCATTTAACCAACTTAAACAAGTTTTTGCCACTGTAAAAAATTGCCCTAGGTCTAGAATAGTAAACGAAGCTTGTTACTTTTGCCGTTTGTCTTTCGTTGCTTCGTTCATTTTGATTCTTTTTGCCAGCCGGAGTTCTTAACTTGAACTTTCTGGTTAGATCTCTTGTTCGAGTATTACCTATGCATTAGTTGAGTACTTCTTGTATGCTTGTTTGTTTGCGATAGAGTACCCAGAGTGCGCCGCTTGCTACTTCGAATCACTATGTTTCCCGGATCATCAGCAAGGCAAGTAACACTTTGATCATATCTCCTACTACCCAGTTTTATTGCATTAGATCAATCCTCACACATTGCATGATTAGGATCTAATTAAATTGTGGGTTTGGGGAGTAGTTGAGGTAGAACATGTTACCTGTTTATTATCAAACCTTTGGGAGTTACTCAACATTTGCTTATTATTGCTATGCTATGCTAGTAGACGTGGATTGGGTGAGTGTATCCATGACAGATGTGAGATTGTTAATTAATGGTTTATCTAAGGTGGCAACCTAAACACACATCTGGGTGGATTGAGGCACCTGGGTTTTCCAGCGATTGCCTGTTTTCTTTTGGACCGCCACCCAGACTCAAAGGGATCATGAGATTATTCATGCTAGAAACTTCTGTGTGCAGCCACAAGCTACTATGGGCTCTAGCATAGTTGACTAAGTCGTGCGAACTCTTACAGTGGTAGACTAGCAGATGTAGGGGATGTAGGTTGGTACG
Source organism: Triticum dicoccoides (assembly GCF_002162155.2). Lineage (NCBI taxonomy): Eukaryota > Viridiplantae > Streptophyta > Magnoliopsida > Poales > Poaceae > Triticum > Triticum dicoccoides. The sequence goes on along the minus strand of NC_041386.1, from coordinate 509,658,634 downwards.
GTCTACATGTTCGTAAGGTGCTAGCGCTTCTGAAAGACTATGTCTCGGTCATCCGTTTCTCAAACACCTTGTAGTGCGAGAAATCCAACGGAGGAAATCGGGTCTTGTGGGGAAAAGTGTGCAAACCTCTGCAGAGTGTATAAACTAATCATGATTAGTTGTGTCCCCGGTTATGGACATCTTGAGTATCTAGTACCTGGATTATCATGTGAGTCCCATCATGTTACTCTAATTAATTTTTGTTGGGTTTTTAATGATGATGCTTAATTGGGATTGAGAATGCTGTCAACCATTCTCAATGTTTAACAACTACCATGATAGTTAAATAAAATTTATTCCTTTGCAGTAGGGAAAAATTGGCTTTACGCAAAACTGTAACCATAGAGCTTTCCACCAGCCTTATATGCATATAGAATAGCCATATTCTTTTATTACTCTCTATGTGTTACATTGCCAGCATATTCCATGTGCTGACCCGTTTCGGGCTGCAACGTTAATGTTGCAGACTTTTTAGACAACGATTAAGGTGCCTTAGGTCGTGGTTCTATACTCAGTGATGCCGTTGGAGTTGATGGACTCACCTATCTTCCAAGCCTTCCGATGTTATCATTATTAGATGGCCTTAAGCCATATTTATTATTATAAGTTCTCTTTTGAGACACTCGATGTAATAGGTGTGTGATTGCTACTCTGTTATAAATCCTCCAAGTACTGTGTGGTGTCAGCATTACTAATCCAGGGATGACACCGGAGCACAGAGATTGGACCGTTTGAGGTCTGGTCGCTACAAATTAAGCTTGGGGATGCTTGATACGTCTCTAATGTATCTATAATTTTTTATTGCTCCATGCTATATTATCTTCTATTTTGGATGTTATTGGGCTTTATTATTCACTTTTATATTATTTTTGGGACTAGCCTATTAACCGGAGGCCCAGCCCAGAATTGTTTTTTTTCCTATTTCAGAGTTTCACAAAAAAAAATATCAAACGGAGTCCAAACAGAATGAAACCTTCGGGAACGTGATTTTTGGAACGAACAAGATCCAGGAGACTTGGACCCTACATCAAGCAATCAACAGGG
>NC_041386.1:509646680-509657348 GCF_002162155.2 Triticum dicoccoides | reverse complement strand
CCCTCCACCCTCATGGGACCCCTGGTGCTCCACCGATATACTCCTTCCTCCTATATATACCTACGTACCCCCAAACGATCAGATACGGAGCCAAAAACCCTAATTCCACCGCCGTAACTTTCTGTATCCACGAGATCCCATCTTGGGGCCTGTTCCGGAGCTCCACTGGAGGGGGCATCGATCATGGAGGCCTTCTACATCAACACCGTAGCCTCTTCGATGAAGTGTGAGTAGTTTACCTCAGACCTTCGGGGCCATAGTTATTAGCTAGATGGCTTCTTCTCTCTTTTTGGATCTCAATACAAAGTTCTCCCCCTCTCTTGTGGAGATCTATTCGATGTAATCTTCTTTTGCGGCGTGTTTATTGAGACCGATGAATTGTGGGTTTATGATCAAGTTTATCTATGAACAATATTTGAATCTTCTCTGAATTCTTTTATGTATGATTGGTTATCTTTGCAAGTCTCTTCGAATTATCAGTTTACTTTGGCCTACTAGATTGATCTTTCTTGCAATGATAGAACTGCTTAGCTTTGGGTTCAATCTTGCGGTGTCCTTTCCAAGTGACAGTAGGGGCAGCAAGCCACGTATTGTATTGTTGCCATCGAGGATAACAAGATGGGTTTTTTATCATATTGCATGAATTTATCCCTCTACCTCATGTCATCTTGCTTAAAGCGTTACTCTGTTCTCTTGAACTTAATACTCTAGATGCATGCTGGATAGCGGTCGATGTGTGGAGTAATAGTAGTAGATGCAGGCAGGAGTCGGTCTACTTGTCTCGGACGTGATGCCTATATACATGATCATACCTAGATATTCTCATAACTACGCTCAATTCTGTCAATTGCTCAACAGTAATTTGTTCACCCACCATAAAATACTTATGCTCTTGAGAGAAGCCACTAGTGAAACCTATGCCCCCCGGGTCTATCTTCATCGTATTAATCTTCCAACACTTAGTTATTTCCTTTGCTTTTTACTTTGCGTTTATTTTACTTTGCATCTTTATCATAAAAATACCAAAAATATTATCTTATCATATCTATCAGATCTCACTCTCGTAAGTGGCCTTGTAGGGATTGACAACCCCTTATCGCGTTGGTTGCGAGGATTTATTTGTTTTGTGCAGGTGCGAGGGACTCGCGCGTATCCTCCTACTGGGTTGATGCCTTGGTTCTCAAAAACTGAGGGAAATACTTATGCTACTTTGCTGCATCACCCTTTCCTCTTCAAGGGAAAACCAACGCAGTGCTCAAGAGGTAGCAGGGAATCATAGTCTCCATCATCCTTTCCTCACTTGGTACAATGCTCTAATAATGATGATCATCACACTTTTATTTACTTACAACTCGAAAATTACAACTCGCTACTAGAACAAAATATGACTCTATGTGAATGCCTCCGGCGGTGTATCGGGATGTGCAATGAGTCAAGAGTGACATGTATGAAAGAATTATCAAGGTGGCTTTGCCACAAATACGATGTCCACAAATACGATGTCAACTACATGATCATGCAAAGCAATATGACAATGATGAAGCGTGTCATAACAAATGGAACGGTGGTAAGTTGCATGGCAATATATGTCGGAATGGCTATGGAAATGCCATAATAGGTAGGTATGGTGGCTGTTTTGAGGAAGATATATGGTGGGTGTATGGTACCGGCGAAAGTTGCGCGGTACTAGAGAGGCTAGCAATGGTGGAAGGGTGAGAGTGCGTATAATCCATGGACTCAACATTAGTCATAAAGAACTCACATACTTATTGCAAAAATCTATTAGTTATCAAAACAAAGTACTACGCGCATGCTCCTAGGGGGATAGATTGGTAGGAAAAGACCATCGCTCGTCCCAGGCCGCCACTCATAAGGAAGACAATCAATAAATAAATCATGCTCCGACTTCATCACATAACGGTTCACCATACGTGCATGCTATGGGAATCACAAACTTCAACATAAGTATTTCTCAAATTCAGAACTACTCAACTAGCATGACTCTAATATCACCATCGTCATATCTCAAAACAATCATCAAGTACCAAACTTCTCATAGTATTCAATGCACTTTTTATGATAGTTTTTATTATACCCATCTTGGATGCCTATCATATTAGGACTAATTTTATAGCCAAAGAAAATTAACATGCTGTTCTAGAGGACTCTCAAAAATATATAAGTGAAGCATGAGAGATCAATAATTTCTATAAAATAAAACCACCACCGTGCTCTTAAAGATATAAGTGAAGCACTAGAGCAAAATTATCTAGCTCAAAAGATATAAGTGAAGCACATAGAGTATTCTAATAAATTCCGATTCATGTGTGTCTCTCCAAAAGGTGTGTACAGCAAGGATGATTTTGGTAAACTAAAAATCAAAGACTCAAATCATACAAGACGCTCCAAGCAAAACACATATCATGTGGTGAATAAAAATATAGCCTCAAGTAAAGTTACCGATAGACGAAGACGAAAGAGGGGATGCCTTCCGGGGCATCCCCAAGCTTAGGCTTTTGGTTATCCTTGAATTTTACCTTGGGGTTCCTTGGGCATCCCCAATCTTAGGCTCTTTCCCCTCTTTATTCCAAAACCCACCAAATCTTTACACAAAACTTGAAAGCTTCACAACACAAAACTCAACAGAAAATATCATGAGCTCCGTTAGTATAAGAAAACAAACCACCACTTCAAGGTACTGTAATGAACTCATTCTTTATTTATATTGGTGTTAAACCTACTGTATTCCAACTTCTCTATGGTTCATACCCCCCGATACTAGCCATAGATTCATCAAAATAAGCAAACAACACACGAAAAACAGAATCTGTCAAAAACAGAACAGTCTGTAGTAATCTGTAGGTTTCGAATACTTCTGTAACCCCCAAAATTCTTAAATAAACTGGTGGACGTGAGGAATTTTTCTATTAATCATCTTCAAAAAGAATCAACCTAATCGAACTCTCCAGTAAAAAATGGCAACAAATATCGTGAGCGCTAAAGTTTCTGTTTTTTACAGCAAGATCGCAAAGACTTCCCCCAAGTCTTCTCAAAGATTCTACTTGGCACAAACACTAATTAAAAACATAAAACCACATCTAATCAGAAGCTAGATGAATTATTTATTACTAAACAGGAACAAAAAACAAGAAACAAAAATAAAATTGGGTTGCCTCCCAACAAGCGTTATCGTTTAACGCCCCTAGCTAGGTATAAAAACAAGAATAGATATAGGTATTGTCATCTTTGGTAGGCAATCCATAAGTGGCTCTCATAATAGATTCATAAGGTAATTTAATTTTATTTCTAGGAAAGTGTTCCATGCCTTTCCTTACGGAAATTGTAATCTAATGTTTCCTTTTTTCATATCAATAATTGCACCAATCGTTCTAAGGAAAGGTCTACCAAGAATAATAGGACAGGAAGGATTGACTTCTATATCAAGAACAATGAAATATATGGGCACATAATTCCTATTTGCAACAATAAGAACATCATTAATCCTTACCATAGGTTTCTTAATAGTGGAATCCGCAAGGTGCAAATTTAAAGAACAATCATCAAATTCATGGAAACCTAACACATCACACAAAGTTTTTGGAATCGTTGAAACACTAGCACCCAAATCACATAAAGCATAGCATTCATGATCTTTAATTTTAATTTTAATAGTAGGTTCCCACTCATCATAAAGTTTTCTAGGGATAGAAACTTCTAATTCAAGCTTTTCTTCATAAGATTTCATTAAAGCATCAACGATATGTTTGGTAAAGGCTTTGTTTTGATCATAAGCATGAGGAGAATTTAGTACGGATTCCAATAAGGAAATACAATCTATCAAAGAGCAATTATCATAAATAAATCCCTTGAAATCCAAAATAGTGGGTTCATTGCTATGTAAAGTTTTGACATCTTCAATCCCACTTTTACAAATTTTTGCATCAAGATCTAAAAACTCCAAATCATTGGGACGCCTTTTAGCTAAAGTTGACTCATCTCCAGTCCCATCATTATTAAGATTCATATTGCAAAACAAAGATTTAATAGGATACACATCAATAACTTTTAGATCTTCATCCTTATTATCGTGAAAACTAGAAGAACAGGCTTTTATAAAGCAATCCTTTTTAGCACGCATCCTAATGGTTCTTTATTTGCACTCATCAGTGGAAATTCTCATGGCTTTGAGAGACTCATTGATCTAAGTTTAGGTGGAATAGATCTAAGTTTCAAAGAATCAACATCAAGAGAAATTCTATCAATGTTCCTAGCCAACTCATCAATCTTAGGCAATTTTTCTTCAAGCAAAGCATTGAAATTCTTTTGCGAAATCATAAATTCTTTAACACTAGTCTCAAAACCAGAGGGCATCTTATTAAAATTTCCATAAGAGTTGTTGTAGGAATTACCATAATTATTATAGGAATTACTAGGGAACGGCCTAGGATTAAAGTTTCCTCTATAAGCGTTGTTACCAAAATTGTTCCTGCCAACAAAATTCACATCCATAGATTCATTATTATTATCAATCAAAGTAGACAAAGGCATATCATTAGGATAAGAAGAAACACTCTTATTAGCAAACAATTTCATAATTTCATCCATCTTTTCACTCAAAACATTAATTTCTTCTATAGCATTAACCTTTTTACTAGTAGATCTTTCGGTGTGCCATTGAGAATAATTAACCATAATATTATCTAGGAGTTTAGTAGCTTCTCCTAAAGTGATTAGCATAAAAGTGCCTCCCGCGGCCGAATCTAAAAGATTTCTAGAAGCAAAATTCAATCCGGCATAAAATTTTTGTATAATCATCCATAAATTCAAACCATGTGTAGGGCAATTACGTATCATTAATTTCATCCTCTCCCAAGCTTGTGCAACATGCTCGTGATCAAGTTGCTTAAAATTCATGATATCGTTTCTAAGAGAGATGATCTTAGCGGGAGGAAAATACTTAGAGATAAAAGCATCTTTGCACTTATTCCATGAATCAATACTATTTTTAGGCAAAGACGAAAACCAAGTTTTAGCACAATCTCTAAGCGAAAACGGAAATAGCTTCAATTTAACAATATAATTATCCACATCTTTCTTCTTTTGCATATCACATAAATCAACAAAGTTGTTTAGATGGGTAGCGGCATCTTCACTACGAAGGCCAGAAAACGGATCTTTCATGACAAGATTCAGCAAAGCAGTATTAATTTCACAAGATTCAGCATCGGTAAGAGGAGCAATCGTAGTGCTAATAAAACCATTACTGTTGGTATTGGAGAAGTCACACAATTTAGCATTATCTTGAGCCATCGTGACAAACAATCAATCCAACACACAAGCAAACAAGAGGCAAGCATAAAGAAGGCGAATAGAAAAAAGGCGAACGGAAAAGAGGGCGAATAAAACGGCAGGGGTGAAGTGGGGGAGAGGAAAACGAGAGGCAAATGGCAAATAATGTAATGCGAGGGATAAGAGTTTGTGATGGGTACTTGGTATGTCTTGATTTGATGCAACCTCCCTGGCAACGGCGCCAGAAATCATTCTTGCTACCTCTTGAGCATGCGTTGGTTTTCCCTTGAAGAGGAAAGGGTGATGCAGCAAAGTAGCGTAAGTATTTCCCTCGGTTTTGAGAAACAAGGTATCAATCTAGTAGGAGGTAACACACAAATCACCTAGTACCTGCACAAACAAACAAGAACCTCACAACCAACGTGATAAAGGGGTTGTCAATCCCTTCACGGTCACTTACGAAAGTGAGATCTGATAGAGATAATAAGATAAATATTTTTGGTATTTTGGTGTATAGATTGGAAAATAAAGATTGCAAAATAAACAGTTGATAAAAATAGTAAATAGATAGGAAAATAATATAATGGAAGATAGACCCGGGGGCCATAGGTTTCACTAGTGGCTTATCTCAAGATACCAAATTCTACGGTGGGTGAACAAATTATTGTCGAGCAATTGATAGAAAAGCGCATAGTTATGAGAATATCTAGGCATGATCATGTATATAGGCAACATGTCCATGACAAGTAGACCGAAACAATTCTGCATCTACTACTATTACTCCACACATCGACCGTTATCCAGCATGCATCTAGAGTATTAAGTTCATAAGAACAGAGTAACGCATTAGGTAAGATGACATGATGTAGAGGGATAAACTCAAGCAATATGATATAAAGCCCATCTTTTTATCCTTGATGGCAACAATACAATACGTGCCTTGCTGCCCTTGCTGTCACTGGGAAAGGACACCGCAAGGTTGAACCCAAAGCTAAGCACTTCTCCCATTGCAAGAAAGATCAATCTAGTAGGCCAAACCAAACTGATAATTCGAAGAGACTTGCAAAGATATTTAAATCATGCATAAAAGATTTCAGAGAAGAATCAAATATTGTTCATAGATAATCTTGATCATAAACCCACAATTCATCGGATCTCGACAAACTCACCGTAAAAAGAATTACATCGAATAGATCTCCAAGAGAATCGAGGAGAACTTTGTATCAAGATCCAAATAGAGAGAAGAAGCCATCTAGCTAATAACTATGGACCCGAAGGTCTATGGTAAACTACTCACACATCATCGGAGAGGCTATGGTGTTGATGTAGAAGCCCTCCGTGATCGATTCCCCCTCCGGCAGAGCGCCGAAAAAGGCCCCAAGATGGGATCTCATGGGTACAGAAGGTTGCGGCGACGGAAATAGGGTTTCGTGGTGCTCCTAGATGTTTTCGGGGTATATGGGTATAAGTAGGAGGAATAAGTACGTCGGTGGAGTTGTGAGGGGCCCACGAGGGTGGGGGCGCGCCTACCCCCCCCTGGGCGCGCCCTCCTGCCTCGTGGCCTCCTCGCTTCTTTCTTGACGTCCACTCCAAGTCTCCTGGATCACGTTTGTTCCAAAAATAACTCTCCCGAAGGTTTCATTCCGTTTGATATTCCTTTTCTACGAAACACTGAAATAGGAAAAAAACAGCAATTTGCACTGGGCCTTTGGTTAGTAGGTTAGTCCCAAAATCAATATAAAAAGGTATATTAAAGCCCATTAAACATCCAAAATAGATAATATAATACCATGGAACAATCAAAAATTATAGATACGTTGGAGACGTATCAATCAGTACACAGTAATATGATAGTTTGATAGTAGTAGCAGTAGCAATAGCAACGGTAACAGTGATAGCAGTGATTTTGTAGCAAGTGCAACAATAACGACAGCAGTAGTAACTTAGCAAGAACAATATAAGAGAAATTTGTAGGCATTGCATCGGTGATTTGTTGGATGATATTCATCATGTGATAGTCATAAGCTAGGGAGATACAACACTAGCTCCAGTTCATAAATATAATGTAAACATGTATTCCGTAAATAGTCATACGTGCTTATGGAAAGAACTTGCATGCCATCTTTTGTCCTACCCGCCCATGGCAGCAGGGTCCTATTGGTAACTAAGGGATATTAAGGCCTCCTTTTAATAGAAAACCGGAACAAAGCATTAACACACGGTGAATACATGAACTCCTCAAACTACGTTCATCACCGGGAGTGGTCCCGACTATTGTCACTCCGGGGTTGCCGAATCATAACACATAGTAGGTGACTATAACTTTCAAGATCGGATCTAAAACGTAGATATAATGGTGATAACATAAATGGTTCAGATCTGAAATCATGGCACCCGGGCCCAAAGTGACAAGCATTAAGCATGGTAAAGTCATAGCAACATCAATCTCTGAATATAATGGATACTAGGAATCAAGCCCTAACAAAACTGACTAGATTACATGATGAATCTCATCCAACTCCTCACCGACCAGCGAGCCTATGAAGGAATTACTCACTCCCAGTGGGAAGCATCATGGAATTGGTGATGGAGAAGGGTTGGTGATAACGAATATCGAAGATCCCCCTCTCCGGAGCCCCAAACGGACTCCGGATATGGCCTCCCGATGAGGAACAGGAGGTGATGGCGGCTCCGTCTCGTGGAATGCGATAATTCTTTTTCCTTGATTTTTGTCTGGAAAAATAGGATTTTATAGCATCGGTTCCAGGGTCTGCGGGGCCACCAGGTGGGGACAACCCACCTGGACGCGCCTGGAGGCGGCGCGCCCTGGTGGGTTGTGCCCACCCAGCTGCCCCCCCCCTGGTGGATTTTGGCTCCAGAAATTCTTTTTATTTGATATAAAAAATCCTCGCAAAGTTTTGTTCCATTCTGAGAACTTTTATTTCTGCACAAAACAACACCATGGTAGTTCTGCTGAAAACAACGTCAGTCCGAGGTTAGTTTCATTCAAATCATGCAAATTAGAGTCCAAAAGAGGAAAAGCGTTAGCAAAAGTAGATACGTTGGAGACGTATCACCACTCCCGAGGACCCTGCCTCGGATCCGCTTCTTGATGTTGACCCAAATGCTTCAGCGGGCCCCGCACCCACCAGCCCGATGGCCTCGCCTTGGATCTGCTTCCTGATGCTGATCCATGCCCTGCAGCGGGCCCCGCCACCCACCAGCCCGATTGCCCCGTGTCATTGGTGGATGCCTCGGAATATTCCACGGGCACCAATGCGCCCCCGGCTACTGGGATTAGTGCGCCAATCGAGGAAGATCTCTCGGTCCCCCCTCCTGACCCGGTCCCCTGCCACCTGGGCCACCCTATTGCCGTGTCTGGTGCGGATCCCCACATTCTGCATGGTCAGGTCACATCCCATGATGATGCGGCCCCATTCGTGCCATGTTGCCCAGGACGGACAGCAACCATGCAGGCTACTGGCACTGTTGGTGTCCCCCCGCCTCTCTTGGGTTTCCTCAACTCGATTAGCAACACCGTCTCTACGATCCTCAGCACGTCGGCGCCGTGACGGGGCAAGGCGGCTATGCCCCTAACTTCATTCCTCGCCGGAGCACCAAGATCGCCAAGGGAGACTGGGGCCTCCACTCTGAGGCCAAGGCTAAGCGTGTCCTCTTCCTCTGCCTAGGCTTGCTCAAGGATGATGAGCCCATCTCAAACGAGATCATGGCCCGCTACAACAAGCTCTTCGATCGCCCCCTAGCTGTTGACGTTGTTCGGGCCTTCACGGATTTCTATGGTTGGCAGGTGTAGCGGTCGGTCCTCGATGGCCTCGCCCCCGTGCCAACCCTGCCATGCCCCATTGCGGGATGATCGATGCGCCCTTCCCCGCCCTTCCCCGAGCCCCCCCCCCCATCCTTCCTATGGATTGCAACCCTAAAGTCGTGTTTTGGAATGTGCGCCGCCTAAACAGCGGTGCTAAGCGCTCCGCCGTCCGCTCTGTGATCACCTCCGTTTTGCCTTGTATTGTTTGTCTTCAAGAATCTAAACTTTCCTACGTCTTGCCGGTCCTTGTTCATGATACCCTCGAGGCCGCCTTCGATGATTTCTTTTGTCTACCCGTAGACGGTATCCGTGGCGGCATAATCCTTGCTTGGTGCAGTGACCGTGTTTCCCTCACTAACCCTATTGTGGGCGACCACCACGTCTCTGTGGTAGTGACCGCCATCTCTGGCGGCGACCATTGGTGGCTAACTGGAGTGTTGAAGGAAATATGCCCTAGAGGCAATAATAAAGTTATTATTTATTTCCTTATATCATGATAAATGTTTATTATTCATGCTAGAATTGTATTAACCAGAAACATAATACATGTGTGAATACATAGACAAACAGATTTCACTAGTATGCCTCTACTTGACTAGCTCATTAATCAAAGATGGTTATGTTTCCTAACCATAGACATGAGTTGTCATTTTATTAACGGGATCACATCATTAGGAGAATGATGTGATTGACTTGACCCATTCCGTTAGCTTAGCACACGATCATTTAGTATTCTGCTATTGCTTTCTTCATGACTTATACATGTTCCTATAACTATGAGATTATGCAACTCACGTTTACCGGAGGAACACTTTGTGTGCTACCAAACGTCACAACGTAACTGGGTGATTATAAAGGTGCTCTACAGGTGTCTCCGAAGGTACTTGTTGGGTTGGCGTATTTCGAGATTAGGATGTGTCACTCCGATTGTCGGAGAGGTATCTCTGGGCCCTCTCGGTAATGCACATCACTTAAGCCTTGCAAGCATTGCAACTAATGAGTTAGTTGCGGGATGATGTATTACGGAATGAGTAAAGAGACTTGCCGTTAACGAGATTGAACTAGGTATTGAGATACCGACGATTGAATCTCGGGCAAGTAACATACCGATGACAAAGGGAACAACGTATGTTGTTATGCGGTTTGACCGCTAAAGATCTTCGTAGAATATGTGGGAGCCAATATGAACATCCAAGTTCTGCTATTGGTTATTGACCGGAGACGTGTCTCGGTCCTGTCTACATAATTCTCGAACCCGTAGGGTCCGCACGCTTAAAGCTTCAATGACAGTTATATTATGAGTTTATATGTTTTGATGTACCGAAGGTTGTTCGGAGTCCTGGATGTGATCCCAGACATGACGAGGAGTCTCTAAATGGTCGAGACATGAAGATTGATATATTGGAAGCCTATGTTTGGATATCGGAAGTGTTCCGGGTGAAATCAGGATTTTATCGGAGTACCGGGAGGTTACCGGAACCCCCGGGGACTTAATGGGCCTTAGTGGGCCAAGGTGGAAGAGAGGAGAGGCGGATAGGGCTGGGCCGCGCGCC
>NC_041386.1:509639547-509646394 GCF_002162155.2 Triticum dicoccoides | reverse complement strand
CCGGTGGGAGTAGGACTCCTCCTGGCGCGCCTCCTCCCTGGCCGGCCACCCCCCTTGCTCCTTTATATACAGGGGCAGGGGGCACCCCATAGACACAACAATTGATCGTTTGATCTTTTAGCCGTGTGTGGTGCCCCCCCTCCACCATAGTCCACCTCGATATTGTTGTAGCGGTGCTTAGGCGAAGCCCTGCGTCGGTAGAACATCAACATCGTCACCACGCCATCATGCTGACGAAACTCTCCCTCGACACTCGGCTGGATCGGAGTTTGAGGGACATCATCGGGCTGAACGTGTGCTGAACTCGGAGGTGTCGTACATTCGGTACTTGATCGGTCGGATCGTGAAGACGTACGACTACATCAACCGCGTTGTGCTAACGCTTCCGCTTTCGGTCTACGAGGGTACGTGGACAACACTCTCCCCTCTCATTGTTGTGCATCACCATGATCTTGCGTGTGCGTAGGAATTTTTTTGAAATTACTACGTTCCCTAACAGTGGTATCAGAGCCAGGTTTTATGCGTAGATGTCGTATGTACGAGTAGAACACTAGTGAGTTGTGGGTGATATAAGTCATACTACTTACCAGCATGTCATACTTTGGTTCGGCAGTATTGTTGGATGAAGCAGCCCGGACCGACATTACGCGTACGCTTACGCGAGACTGGTTCTACCGACATGCTTTGCACACAGGTGGCTGGCGGGTATCAGTTTCTCCAACTTAGTTGAACCGAGTGTGGCTATGCCCGGTCCTTGTGAAGGTTAAAACAACACCAACTTGACAAACTATCTTTGTGGTTTTGATGCGTAGGTAAGAACGGTTCTTGCTAAGCCCGTAGCAGCCACGTAAAACATGCAACAACGAAGTAGAGGACGTCTAACTTGTTTTTGCAGGGCATGTTGTGATGTGATATGGTCAAGACATGATGCTAAATTTTATTGTATGAGATGATCATGTTTTGTAACCGAGTTATCAGCAACTGGTAGGAGCCATATGGTTGTCGCTTTATTATATGCAATGCAATCGCCCTGTAATGCTTTACTTTATCACTAAGCGGTAGCGATAGTCATGGAAGCATAAGATTGGCGAGATGACAATGATGCTACGATGGAGATCAAGGTGTCGCGTCGGTGATGATAGTGATCATGACGGTGCTTCGGGGATGGAGATCACAAGCACAAGATAATGATGGTCATATCATATCACTTATATTGATTGCATGTGATGTTTATCTTTTATGCATCTTATCTTGCTTTGATTGACTGTAGCATTATAAGATGATCTCTCACTAAATTTCAAGATAAAAAAGTGTTCTCCCTGAGTATGCACCATTGCCAAAGTTCGGCGTGCCCAGACACCACGTGATGATCGGGTGTGATAAGCTCTACGTCCATCTACAATGGGTGCAAGCCAGTTTTGCACACGCAGAATACTCAAGTTAAACTTGATGAGCCTAGCATATGCAGATATGGCCTCGGAACACTGAGACCGAAAGGTCGAGCGTGAATCATATAGTAGATATGATCAACATAGTGATGTTCACCATTGGAAACTACTCCATTTCACGTGATGATCGGTTATGGTTTAGTTGATTTGGATCACGTGATCACTTAGAAGATTAGAAGGATGTCTTTCTAAGTGGGAGTTCTTAAGTAATATGATTAATTGAACTTAAATTTATCATGAACTTAGTACCTAATAGTATCTTACTTGTCTATGTTTGATTGGTGGATAGATGGCCCGTGCTGTTGTTCCGTTGAATTTTAATGCGTTCCTTGAGAAAGCAAATATGAAAGATGATGGTAGCAATTACACGGACTGGGTCCGTAACTTGAGGATTATCCTCATTGCTGCACAGAAGAGTTACGTCCTGGAAGCACCGCTGGGTGTACCACCTGCACCAGCAACTGCAGACATTGTGAATGCCTGGCAGTCGTGTGTTGATGACTACTCGATAGTTCAGTGTGTCATACTTTACGGCTTAGAACCGGGACTTCAACGACGTTTTGAACGTCATGGAGCATATGAGATGTTCCAGGAGTTGAAGTTAATATTTCAAAAGAATGCCCGGATTAAGAGATATGAAGTCTCCAATAAGTTCTATAGCTGCAAGATGGAGGAGAATAGTTCTGTTAGTAAACATATACTCAAGATGTCTGGGTACTGCAATCACTTGACTCAGCTGGGAGTTAATCTTCCGGATGATAGCGTCATTGGTAGAATTCTCCAATCACTTCCACCAAGCTACAAGAGCTTCGTGATGAACTATAATATGCAAGGGATGGATAAGACAATTCCCGAGCTCTTCGCAATGCTAAAAGCTGCGGAGGTAGAAATCAAGAAGGAGCATCAAGTGTTGATGGTTAATAAGACCACCAGTTTCAAGAAGGGCAAAGGGAAGAAGAAGGGGAACTTCAAGAAGAACAACAAGCAAGTTGCTGCTCAGGAGAAGAAACCCAAGTCTGGACCTAAGCCTGAGACTGAGTGCTTCTACTGCAAGCAGACTGGTCACTGGAAGCGGAACTGCCCCAAGTATTTGGTGGATAAGAAGGATGTCAAGGTGAACAAAGGTATATGTGATATACATGTTATTGATGTGTACCTTACTAGAGCTTGCAGTAGCACCTGGGTATTTGATACTGGTTCTGTTGCTAATATTTGCAACTCAAAATAGGGACTACAGATTAAGTGAACACTGGCAAAGGACGAGGTGACGATGTGCGTGGGAAATGGTTCCAAAGTCGATGTGATCGCAGTCGGCACGCTACCTCTACATCTACCTTCGGGATTAGTATTAGACCTAAATAATTGTTATTTGGTGCCAGCGTTGAGCACGAACATTATATCTGGATCTTGTTTGATGCGAGACGGTTATTCATTTAAATCAGAGAATAATGGTTGTTCTATTTATATGAGTAATATCTTTCATGCACCCTTGAAGAGTGGTCTATTTTTGATGAATCTCGATAGTAGTGATACACATATTCATAATGTTGAAGCCACAAGATGTAGAGTTGATAATGATAGTGCAACTTATTTGTGGCACTGCCGTTTAGGTCATATCGGTGTAAAGCGCATGAAGAAACTCCATACTGATGGACTTTTGGAACCACTTGATTATGAATCACTTGGTACTTGCGAACCGTGCCTCATGGGCAAGATGACTAAAACGCCGTTCTCCGGAACTATGGACAGAGCAACAAATTTGTTGGAAATCATACATACAGATGTATGTGGTCCGATGAATGTTGAGGCTCGTGGCGGATATCATTATTTTCTCACCTTCACACATGATTTAAGCAGATATGGGTATATCTACTTGATGAAGCATAAGTCTGAAACATTTGAAAAGTTCAAAGAATTTCATAGTGAAGTTGAAAATCATCTTAACAAGAAAATAAAGTTTCTACGATCTGATCATGGAGGAGAATATTTGAGTTACGAGTTTGGTCTACATTGGAAACAATGTGGAATAGTTTCGCAACTCACGCCACCCGGAACACCACAGCGTAATGGTGTGTCCGAACGTCGTAATCGTACTTTACTAGATATGGTGCGATCTATGATGTCCCTTACAGATTTACCGCTATCATTTTGGGGTTATGCTTTAGAGACGGCCGCATTCACGTTAAATAGGGCACCATCGAAATCCGTTGAGACGACGCCTTATGAACTGTGGTTTGGCAAAAAAACCAAAGTTGTCGTTTGTGAAAGTTTGGGGCTGCGATGCTTATGTGAAAAAACTTCAACCTGATAAGCTCGAACCCAAATCGGATAAATGTGTCTTCATAGGATACCCAAAGGAGACTATTGGGTACACCTTCTATCACAGATCCGAAGGCAAGACATTCGTTGCTAAGAATGGATCCTTTCTAGAGAAAGAGTTTCTCTCGAAAGAAGTGAGTGGGAGGAAAGTGGAACTTGATGAGGTAACTATACCTGCTCCTCTATTGGAAAGTAGTTCATCACAGAAGCCGGTTTCTGTGACGCCTACACCAATTAGTGAGGAAGTTAATGATGATGATCATGGGACTTCAGATCAAGTTACTACTGAACCTCGTAGATCAACCAGAGTAAGATCCGCACCAGAGTGGTATGGTAATCCTGTTATGGAAGTCATGCTACTAGATGATGATGAACCTACGAACTATGAAGAAGCGATGGTGAGCCCAGATTCCGCAAAATGGCTTGAGGCCATGAAATCTGAGATGGGATCCATGCATGAGAACAAAGTGTGGACTTTGGTTGACTTGCCCGATGATCGGCAAGCAATTGAGAATAAACGGATCTTCAAGAAGAAGACTAACGCTGACGGTAATGTTAATGTCTACAAAGCTCGACTTGTTGCGAAAGGTTTTCGACAAGTTCAAGGGATTTACTACGATGAGACTTTCTCACCCTTAGCGATGCTTAAGTCTGTCCGAATCATGTTAGCAATTGCTGCATTTTATGATTATGAAATTTGGCAAATGGATGTCAAAACTGCTTCCTGAATGGATTTCTGGAAGAAGAGTTGTATATGATGCAACCAGAAGGTTTTGCCGATCCAAAGGGAGCTAACAAAGTGTGCAAGCTCCAGCAATCCATTTATGGACTGGTGCAAGCCTCTCGGAGTTGGAATAAACGCTTTGATAGTGTGATCAAAGCATTTGGTTTTGTACAGACTTTTGGAGAAACCTGTATTTACAAGAAAGTGAGTGGGAGCTCTATAGCATTTCTAATATTATATGTGGATGACATATTGTTGATTGGAAATGATATAGAATTTCTGGATAGCATAAAGGGATACTTGAATAAGAGTTTTCCAATGAAAGACCTCGGTGAAGTTGCTTATATATTGGGCATCAAGATCTATAGAGATAGATCAAGACGCTTAATTGGACTTTCACAAAGCACATACCTTGACAAAGTTTTGAAGAAGTTCAAAATGGATCAAGCAAAGAAAGGGTTCTTGCCTGTGTTATAAGGTGTGAAGTTGAGTAAGACTCAATGCCCGACCACTGCAGAAGATAGAGAGAAAATGAAAGATGTTCCCTATGCTTCAGCCATAGGCTCTATCATGTATGCAATGCTGTGTACCAGACCTGATGTGTGCCTTGCTATAAGTCTAGCAGGGAGGTACCAAAGTAATCTAGGAGTGGATCACTGGACAGCGGTCAAGAACATCCTGAAATACCTGAAAAGGACTAAGGATATGTTTCTCGTTTATGGAGGTGACAAAGAGCTCATTGTAAATGGTTACGTTGATGCAAGCTTTGACACTGATCCAGATGATTCTAAATTGCAAACCGGATATGTGTTTAGATTGAACGGTGGAGCTGTCAGTTGGTGCAGTTCTAAACAAAGCGTTGTGGCGGGATCTACATGTGAAGCAGAGTACATAGCTGCTTTGGAAGCAGCAAATGAAGGAGTCTGGATGAAGGAGTTCATATCCGATCTAGGTGTCATACCTAGTGCATCGGGTCCAATGAAAATCTTTTGTGACAATACTGGTGCAATTGCCTTGGCGAAGGAATCCAGATTTCACAAGAGAACCAAGCACATCAAGAGACGCTTCAATTCCATCCGGGATTTAGTCCAGGTGGGAGACATAGAAATTTGCAAGATACATACAGATCTGAATGTTGCAGACCCGTTGACTAAGCCTCTTCCACGAGCAAAACATGATCAGCACCAAGGCTCCATGGGTGTTAGAATCATTATTGTGTAATCTAGATTATTGACTCTAGTGCAAGTGGGAGACTGAAGGAAATATGCCCTAGAGGCAATAATAAAGTTATTATTTATTTCCTTATATCATGATAAATGTTTATTATTCATGCTAGAATTGTATTAACCAGAAACATAATACTTGTGTGAATACATAGACAAACAGATTTTCACTAGTATGCCTCTACTTGACTACCTCATTAATCAAAGATGGTTATGTTTCCTAACCATAGACATGAGTTGTCATTTGATTAACGGGATCACGTCATTAGGAGAATGATGTGATTGACTTGACCCATTCCGTTAGCTTAGCACACGATCATTTAGTATTCTGCTATTTCTTTCTTCATGACTTATACATGTCCCTATAACTATGAGATTATGCAACTCACGTTTACCGGAGGAACACTTTGTGTGCTACCAAACATCACAACGTAACTGGGTGATTATAAAGGTGCTCTATAGGTGTCTCCGAAGGTACTTGTTGGGTTGGCGTATTTCGAGATTAGGATTTGTCACTCCGATTGTCGGAGAGGTATCTCTGGGCCCTCTCGGTAATGCACATCACTTAAGCCTTGCAAGCATTGCAACTAATGAGCTAGTTGCAGGATGATGTATTACGGAACGAGTAAAGAGACTTGCCGGTAACGAGATTGAACAAGGTATTGAGATACCAACGATCAAATATCGAGCAAGTAACATACCGATGACAAAGGGAACAACGTATGTTGTTATGCGGTTTGACCGATAAAGATCTTCATAGAATATGTGGGAGCCAATATGAACATCCAGGTTCCTCTATTGCTTATTGACCGGAGACGTGTCTCGGTCATGTCTACATAGTTCTCGAACCCGTAGGGTCCGCACGCTTAAAGCTTCGATGGCGGTTATATTATGAGTTTATATGTTTTGATGTACTGAAGGTTGTTCGGAGTCCCGAATGTGATCCTATACATGACGAGGAGTCTCGAAATGGTCGAGACATGAAGATTGATATATTGGAAGCCTATGTTTGGATATCGGAAGTGTTCCGGGTGAAATCGGGATTTTACCGAAGTACCGGGAGGTTACCGAAACCCCCGGGGGCTTAATGGGCCTTAGTGGGCCTAGGTGGAAGAGAGGAGAGGCGGCTAGGG
>NC_041386.1:509611176-509639283 GCF_002162155.2 Triticum dicoccoides | reverse complement strand
GAGGGGGGAGGCGCCCCCCTTCCTTCTTCTCCTCCACTCCTTCCCCCTCCCAAGTCCTAATCCAACTAGGGAAGGGGGGAGTCCTACTCCCGATGGGAGTAGGACTCCTCCTGGGGTGCCTCCTCCCTGGCCGGCCGCACCCCCTTGCTCCTTTATATACAGGGGCAGGGGGAACCCCATAGACACAACAATTGATGTTTTAGCCGTGTGCGGTGCCCCCCTCCACCATAGTCCACCTCGATATTGTTGTAGCGGTGCTTAGGCGAAGCCCTGCGTCGGTAGAACATCAACATCATCACCACGCTGTCGTGCTGACGAAACTCTCCCTCGACACTCGGTTGGATCGGAGTTCGAGGGACGTCATTGGGCTGAACGTGTGCTGAACTCGGAGGTGTCGTACGTTCGCTACTTGATCGGTCGGATCGTGAAGACGTACGACTACATCAACCGCGTTGTGCTAACGCTTCTGCTTTCGGTCTACGAGGGTACGTGGACAACACTCTCCCCTCTCGTTGCTGTGCATCACCATGATCTTGCATGCGCGTAGGAAATTTTTTGAAATTACTATGTTCCCCAACAAGTGTATGGCCCTCATGGGAATGATGCTAAAATCTCCTTCCTCGCTGAGCTCCACGAACTTCGCGAATCTTTTTCTGGCCCTTGGCTGCTAGGTGGAGACTTCAACATGATTTCCTGCACTAGCGACAAGAACAATGGTCGTATCAATAGACGCACGATGAACCAATTTCGGCGCTTTATCTTTGACCATGGCCTCCATGACATCTACCTCCAGGGACGCTGCTATACTTTGTCAAACGAGCAGGATAACCCCACCCTTGGCTACAATGACCGCATCTTGTGCACGCCCTCTTGGGAGCTGGCCAATGCCCACTGTCTTCTTTGGTGCCTCGCCTCCGTAGCCTCGGATCATTGCCCCCTTCTTCTAGACTGCACGACTCGCTCCGGTGGTGGCCGGCGATTCCACTTTCAGCGCCATTGTCCTACTCTCGAAGGCTTCCACCAGGTCATCCAAAGTGCTTGGAAATCTGTCCCGCTGGACTAGGACCCCTTCTGGCGCATGTTTATGCATCTCAGGATAACGGTGTGCAGCTTGCAGCGCTGGAACTCCTGGGTTACCATGAGCATCGCCTCTCATCTCTTGGTCGCTCATGAGCTCATTTCTCGCCTCGATGCTGCCCAAGACTTTCGGCGTCTTTCCACTGCCGAGGTCTGGTTGCGACGCTTGCTCAAACGCAAATATCTTGGGCTCACCTCGCTCGAATGCTCTATCGCACACCAACGTGTTCGCCTCCACTGGCTTTTCGCGGGCGAGCACGCGTCTGCCTTCTCCAAAATTCGTGCCTCCCAAAGAGCCAACAAAAATTGCATGCTCGATCTGCTTGTCGATAGCACGCGCATCTCTGACAAGTCTGACATGGCCGGTGCAGCTTTCTCTTATTTCTCCGGTGTTCTAGGCACGCTGGCGCCGCGGCACGGCACTCTAGACCTGGCCGCAATCAGCCACCGCTCCTTTGATCTCTCCGCGCTCGAGCAGCCATTCACGTCAGACGAAATCTAGGAGGCCATCAAACGCCTTCCCTCCGGCAAGGCGCCCGGCCCCGACGACTTCACTGCAAAGTTCCTCAGAGCCTGCTAGCCCACCATCAAAGATGACCTATGTGATGTCTTCAGCAAGCTTTACTCCCTGAATGTCATGGCCTTTCAGTGGCTTAACGAAGCCCTCATCACCCTCTTGCCCAAGCGCACGGACGCCGCCTCCCTCTCTGACAATCGACCGATCAGCCTCCTACACCTCATCGCCAAGCTTTTTGCTAAGGTTCTCTCTCTATGACTGGCTCCGTGGCTCGGTGAACTAGTCTCCTCCAACCAAAGTGCCTTCATCGCCAGAAGGAGCGTCCACGACAATTTTCTTGGCTGTTGACTCGGTCTTTTGAAGTTGGACATTGAAGTTGGACATTGTGCGAGCTTTTGACTCGGTCTCTTGGCCGTTCCTCATGGAGGTGCTGTAGCACTTGGGTTTTGGCCCAAGATAGTGCGAGTGGGTCTCCATTCTGATCTCTACAACATCCACACGTGTTTTGATCAACGGGACGCCCGGACCTCCCATTCCCCACGGGCAGGGACTTCGGCAGGGAGACCCCATCTCTCCCATGCTCTTTACACTGGTCATTGACACACTCAATACCCTGCTCCAGTTCACAGTCCAGTCCGGCATCATCAAGCGCCTCACGCAATGGCATGCTGCTTCCAGCATTTCCTTATTCGTCGATGATGTGGTTATACTCTACCACCCTGACTCTGCGGAGCTCTCCATGGTCAGCAAGCTTCTGGACCTATTTGGAGCCACCTCCAGCCTGCGCACCAACTTTGCCAAGTGCCTTGCCGCGCCTATTCAATGCCCCGATGACATCTCAAGCTTCATTGGCTCTGCGCTTTCTTGCCTTGTCGTGCATTTCACGATCCAGTACATGGGCCTTCCGTTGTCCATCAAGAAGGTGCCATCCTCCCAGCTCATGCCGATCATTGAGAAGCTCACGCGCAAGCTTGCCACCTAGAAGGCCGCCCTCCTCAATCGTGGTGAGTGTCTCGCCCTGGTCCGCCAGGTCCCGAGTGACATGCCGGTCCATCTGCTCCTGGCCATGGCGATCTCCCCGCCTATACTCAAGAAGGCCAATCGCATCCTTCGTGACTTCCTGTGGCATGGACGCAACGATGCGCGCGCTGGATCCTGTTTGGTCAGTTGGGCGCGCATTTGCCGCCCCCTTGACATGGGCGGCTTGGGCATCCGTGAGCTCTGTTGCATTGGGATCTCCCTACGAGTTCGTTGGCTCTGGCTTCAAGCTACCGACCCCTCTCGGCCATGGGCTCACCTCAAGCTCCCCCACGACCCCGAGGTGCTTCAGTTTTTTGGGCTTCCACAATCTGGACCATAGGTGACGGCACCTCTTGCCACTTTTGGGTTGACCCGTGGCTAGATGGCAAATCCATCCAAGATACTGCTCCACACATCGCTGCTCCCGTGCCTCACAGAGCTCGCAACTCCCGCACGGTGGCGGCTGCTCTTGCAGATCGTCGTTAGATCGATGACATCTAGGGAGCCCTGGGACAGGCGGCCACCATGGAGTATGCCAGCCTTTGGATCCGCCTATAGCACGTTGAGCTCCTCCCTCAGCCTGACTTGATCCGCTGGCGATGGACAGAAAATGGGTCCTACTCGGCCTCTTACTGCTACACCACTCTCTTCCACGGCTCCACTTCCTTGCCTGATAACCCACAAGTATAGGGGATTGCAACAGCTTTCGAGGGTAGAGTATTCAACCCAAATTTATTGATTCGACACAAGGGGAGCCAAAGAATATTCTCAAGTATTAGCAGCTGAGTTGTCAATTCAACCACACCTAGGAACTTAGTATCTGCAGCGAAGTGTTTAGTAGTAAAGTAATATGATAGTGATGGTATCGGTAACAAAAGAGTAATGAAAGCAAAGTAATATTTTTGGTATTTTGTAGTGATTGTAACAATAGCAACGGGAAAGTAAATAAGCGTAAACCAGTATATGGAAAGCTCGTAGGCATCGGATCAATGATGGATAATTATGCCGGATGTGGTTCATCATGTAACAGTCATAACATAGGGTGACACAGAACTAGCTCCAATTCGTCAATGTAATGTAGGCATGTATTCCGAATATAGTCATACGTGCTTATGGAAAAGAACTTGCATGACATCTTTTGTCCTACCCTCCCGTGGCAGCGGGGTCCTAATGGAAACTAAGAGATATTAAGGCCTCCTTTTAATAGAGAACCGGAACAAAGCATTAGCACATAGTGAATACATGAACTCCTCAAACTACGGTCATCACTGGTAAGTATCCCGATTATTGTCACTTCGGGGTTAACGGATCATAACACATAATAGGTGACTATAGACTTGCAAGATAGGATCTAGAACTCTCATATATTGATGAAAACATAATAGGTTCAGATCTGAAATCATGGCACTCGGGCCCTAGTGACAAGCATTAAGCATAGCAAAGTCATAGCAATATCAATCTCAGAACATAGTGGATACTAGGGATCAAACCCTAACAGAACTAACTCGATTACATGATAAATCTCATCCAACCCATCACCGTCCAGCAAGCCTACGATGGAATTACTCACGCACGGCGGTGAGCATCATGAAATTGGTGATGGAGGATGGTTGATGATGATGACGGCGACGAATCCCCCTCTCCGGAGCCCCGAACGGACTCCAGATCAGCCCTCCCGGGAGGTTTTAGGGCTTGGCGGCGGCTCCATATCGTAAAACACGATGCTTTCTTCTCTCCTATTTTTTCTCCCCAAAAGCAGTTATATAGAGTTGGAGTTGGAGTCGGGAGGTCTCCAGGGGGCCCACGAGGTAGGGGGCGCGCCCTAGGGGGGCGCCCCCCACCCTCGTGGCAAGGGTGTGGGCCCCCTGGTCTTCATCTTTGGCGAGGAATTTTTATTATTTATTGTAAGATATTCCGTGGAGTTTCAGGTCATTCCGAGAACTTTTGTTTTATGCACATAAAACAACATCATGGCAATTCTGCTGAAAACAGCGTCAGTCCGGGTTAGTTCCATTCAAATCATACAAATTAGAGTCCAAAACAAGGGCAAAAGTGTTTGGAAAAGTAGATACGACGGAGACGTATCATTGCCCACCGGGCATCTTGCCTGGCAAACCAATGCCATGACCTTGGTGCAATTCTTCGTCTGGCTGGCCTCCCTTAACCATTGCTGGTCCGCGGATCGCCTCGCGCGGCGTGGCTTGCCCCACGAGCTGTCCTGCGTGCTTTGCTTGTAGGAGCCCGAGACTCTACACCACATCCCTGTGGGATGTGTCTTCGCGCGAGCGGCGTGGCATGCCATTCTTTCCTGGTGCTTCCCGACCTCGGCCATCCCGGATGGCACCGTCGGCTTCTTCGATTGGCTCTCCACTGGCCTTCTAGACACTCCGGCACTGAGGCGGCGAGGCCTGGCCACCGTGGCCTCTCTTGTGGCATGGTCCCTCTGGCGGCACCGGAATGCCGTCATCTTCGACAGAATCGCGCCTTCCCTTCCATCACTAATTGTCGCAATCAAGGATGAAGCTCGCTCTTGGGCCATGGCAGGAGCTAGAGGAATGAACACATGACTATCTGTAACCTGAAGTTAATCTTTGGGGGCTGAGCAACCCTCTGTCTTCTGCTCCTTGCGCCATCACAACGTCGCCAATCTTGTGTACGTCGTTGTGGTGCCTTCCCTGTACTTTCTCTCAGTTTCCCCCTATCAATACAATGATACGCCATCTAGGCGTATTTGAGAAAGAAAAAATGATGGTGTCATCTTCACTGAATTTTGCCGGTACACATAAGCATGCAAAACAGATCTTGACGCATGCTTTGGCATTTTTATATACTCGCTCCGTTGCAAAAAGTTATATTAAATTTTTCGCCCGCAAAAAGAAATTGTATTAATTTTCCGAAAAGTCAAGATTCTCTATGTTTAGCTAAGTTTAAGGCATCTCCAACACAGACCCAAAAACCGGACAACGCATCCGTTCGCGGACGGGGAGGGGGGGCAGACTGCGGACACGGATGCGGAAGTCGGCCATCCAAAATTATCCGCATACATTTCAAATTGGCTTCAAACAAACCGGACGAAGTACATGCAAATCCAATAATTTTCATTCAAACAAGACGAAGACACTTATATTTCGGGCATATTTTAACTAAATTATACCGCGCTGCGGTAAAACTAGTCTACAGCTGGCCGCGGTGGATCGCGACTCCCACGACATGTTTTCCCTATCTCCGGCAGCCTGCTCATCGGAATGTAGGATGCCCTGGAGGGTTATGCTTCAGCAAGAGGAGAAGAATAGCCTCCCTTCCCTTCTGTGTTGCTCGAACAGGGTTGATTTTTGGGCGGGCGAAAACGGTCACCGTGGTATACGCCCCCGCTCACTGGGCAAGACACTGGTTGTGTAACCCGGCGACGCGATGGCGGTGGCGGCCTCCCATGATCTTCCTCGCTGGCAGCGGACGTGTCGGCTCCGTTGACATGCCTTCTTTCCCCACCTGGCTTCAGGCGGGAAAGCGAGCGGGCACAGAAAACAAATGTGTCTGGATCGCCAAACGGACTGATGAGGACCGCTGGATGACAAAATACTTTGAGAGTCAGTGTTGGAGATGAGCAAATTTTTAGTAACTACAGTACTAGAGTGGTATAATTAGGCTTAGAATCGTCATGAACTACATTGTCCTATTTTCTTTATTTGGTATTGTAGATGTTGATATAATTTTACATAAACTTGGTTGTACCTAGAAACGTTTTGACCTTTCAAAGTACCAGGAGCAATTGTAGGTGTACACTGTGGATGCCTGGATGGTGTGTGAGCCGACATACATCGGCAAATAATAAGCCTATACGCGTGATGTGTGAACCAACGAACTGTGCGTGTACACGGCTAGAAAATAAAAGTCATCCAACAATAACATAATCCACATCTGCCCACTTGACACATAAAGCACGCACAAAGCCATTTCGTCGGCACTGAATAGCTCGTTTCTTTCAGGTGAGCACCCATTTTTCTCTGTCTTTTGTCACTGAAAACCGCCGTAGTGCAATCGCTGTGGAGTGAAAGCAAAGATTATGAATGATACAGAATCCAATGGAAAAAGAAACCTGTCGTCCCCGACGGGAATTTGTTGCCCGTTTTTCCTCAAGCCATTACGTTCTAGACACCTGGTGGCACCTCAGCCACCTACGTGCACGTAGTAATCACTCTTATCAGTCTATCTAGAAGACTTTGACTTTTTCGATCCTAGCTAAGAAAACGTCATCTCAATTTTTCTGTGTTAAATTCGGTACACAAGTAGAGAAACGGCAAAGAAAATTATATTTAGAACAAAATCCAAAAGTTTAAAAGATGGAGCTTTTATATTCCGATGTAATTTGTTTATTTCTTGTTTTGTTTGTAATTAGTTTCATTTCATCATATACTTTTTTTAGCAATTTCCCAAGGCAACAGGAGTATTTCACCCTGAAAAAAGGCGACAACAGTATTTGTGTACACTATAATCTATATTTTGTAATGAAAGGAATATTTGATGTTTCACCCTATGTCATCCCGGTCCCCGACTTTTAGTAAAGTCTATATACCGCCCCTCGATATTCAATTTAGCTCCCGGGAGCATACGCTTATGCATGACAAAAAAATCATAATTCCTCCTATGCTCAGCTCTTTTTTTAATGTCAAAGAAATAAAGATGTGCGTATTTATGTCCTTCGATTGTTTGCAAATAGGGTGCCGATAACCGTCACACGTGTGGTATATTCGACATGCACCCACACACCGTGTGTGGTGTGAATAGGAGGCAGCCCACACGCGCTGTGTGTGGGCAGACTTAAGAGTTGCCTACACGTGTGGGCGCGGCTACTTCGTGTCACACGTCCAACAAGTACTACTCATCTCCACCTCGTGTGTGTGTGGCATGAAGCAAAAATGCCCACACATTCTGACGCAGCTACGTTAGGTACCCCACGGGATGACAATTTAGTTGCCATCCTGGTTGGCAAATGTAGTTATCCGGGATGGCAAGTGTAGTTGTAAAAGCATGGCAACTCTATCTGTTTTGGTTAACTATAGTTGCCATGTCTAATTTCTGGTAGTTGCGGCATGTAATCAAACCGTAGTTGTCGTGTGTGATTAACTACTTGCCACATATAGTCAAATAGTAATTGTCATGTGTGTTTACCTACTTGCCACGTGTGGCCCAACCATAATTGACATGTATTGTTAATCACAGTTGTCATGTGCGTTTATCTGGTTGCCACGTACGCGCAACTGCAGTTGCCGTCTAGCAAAGAATCACAGTTGCCATGTGTGTTTACCTAGTTGCCACGTTCGCGTAACTGCAGTTGTCGTCCACAACGTATAAGTGTCGTGTGGGCGAAAAGCAGTTCGCCCACATGCGCATGAACTAGGTGGTGGCTGTGTGGGCAGAAACTAGTTCGCCCACACAGCGCAGCTGGCAAACAGCATGGTGCGGGCGTGAAACTCTCCAACACCCACACACCAGCCTCGTCCTATGTGGCACATCAAATTCATCTTTTTATGTTAAGATTCGTGCAAAAGACAGTGAACGACGATTCAGACGTGTGGGCAAGTTAGGGAACGCCCACACGTGTGGACGTTAATATTTCCGTTACAAATATTATGAGAAAACACAAATATTGCGACCTGTCTTACAAAAAATAAGTTGTGTTTTTTTTTTTGCATTTTTAAGACACTAACATGAACGTGTGTAAAAAATAGAAGTTTTAATTTTGCTTTCTGTTTGTTTCAACTTTACTGTTTATCCTGGGAGCATATGCGCCTATGTCCCTCAACCTTAACATAAAGAATCCTACTTTCCATTATTATGAGCCTATGACACATGTCCCCTCGACTATGCCAAAGAGGTTTTGCAATAAAATGGCGTGATTTTGACATTGTGTGCCAACACGTGGATCATAAATGGCTGATATTTTCCACATCATCATTTATTAAAAGCACCGACTCAAAAATATTGGAGTTAATCACCAGTATATTCCAAAAAAAAAAATCACCAATATATTAGAACCTCAAGAGTAAAGTACTAGAGTATCCTAGAAAACCTGGAAATCAAAAAAAAACAATAGATAGGTTGACAAATGTATTTAAAAGACAAGGACAATCGATTTACATATAATCATTCATGAAAATCAAGATCCATGAAAAGTGGATGCATATGAAATAATGTTTTGATTGTTTATTTCTAAAAATATGTATAAATCTCTTATACTCCTCTATAAACTAATATAAAATCATTTAGATCACTAAAGTAGTGATCTAAACGATCTTATATTACTTCACAGAGGGAGTACATGATACCAAATTTCTTGGTTTCTCCCATTTTTCCTCCTAACTATCTATATTTTCTCAGGGAAAACAAATATTATTTTCTATTTTTCATTTCACATGACTTTTGACTTTCGGTATGCATAAGTGTACTTCCAAACTATATGGATTGGGAGATGATCCTGACCGAAAAAGACTCTGGCTTCCGTGGGTGGGGGAGGAGGGGACTAGAAGTGATCAACCTTTCGTCTAGAGCTTCGGACTCCGACTCTGCCTGGCGGTGTGGATTTGGAGAGGATACTGCCCGAAAAGACTCCGACTCTGACTAGATTTCTTAGTTTTATTTTTGAATGGATTAGTTTAGATTCATCTTAGCAATGTAGTTTTAACCGAATTGTGATGTATCCATGTTATGTAATGTAATTTGAATCAATTTGAGCTATTGATGTTTAAATTTGTGTGAACTTTTCTAGGGAGTTAAATTTAAAACTTGGGCTAGGAACCATATTTTTTAACTCCCAAACATAAGTATAAGGAGTTATAGTTTAAGAAGGCATATAAGGGGCAAAATTATAATGCTTCAGCTAGAGATGTCCTAAGATCAACTCTATTTGATCCCCTTAAATTTAGAGGAGTAAACGGACGAGTATCCTTTAGAGGAGTATTTTTACTCCTTAAAAAATAGTCGTTTCTAATCGATCCCCAAAACTTAACGGGGTAAAAAAATGTTTTTCCCAAAACTTTGAATGGCCTCAAAGATTGTATCTTCTCCAATGCGGACAAGGTCCTCAATGTCATCGGCCGAACACCCGTCGGCTAGCACTCGAGCAGTCGCGATACACTTCATCAAAGGGCTCACATTCGTCTCTCTGCATGCATTCCTCCTGAGCTTGAACCAATCATCATGCTTCTCCATGGCAATTGCAATGGTGAGAAAGAGACTTGTGTACATCCAAAATCATTGGCGAAAATACTTCTCCAGATAGGTTGGATTAGGGTCAAAATAATCTCTCATAATCTTGGCATGGCCCTACGCTCTATTACGGTTGAGGAGTATGAGGTTGAACTGTGATCCTCTCCTCAACCACCGAATATCATCACTGAAGATCATGCTAACGACCATTTTCAAAGTCATCGTCATCTTCTTCCTCCTCCGATGACGAAGAGTCCTCGAAGATCATCTCTCTAGGTGTCTTCATCTTCAATTTAATTGACTCGATTCAATTCAATGGACAAAAGAAAAAAGAGATAAAAGGCGAGAAAAATAAATCACCTAGGCAACACTTGGAAGGCGGCGAAGGTGTCACCGCCGACCATCAGCGAGAAAAATAACTCACCTAGGATTTGAGCTTGAGAGAGAAGTTGAGGCTTGTGAGAGATGCAGAGTTCAGGATCACATTGCAGGGCATCAACCTCTTGGATGATGAAGGAAAGAAGTGGTTGGTCCGCATGTAAAAGAGGATCAATGACCGCGACAACTGAAGTCATTGATTTATTCGTCTCTTGCTAATCTATGTATGAGCTATTCAATTTTATTTTGGCATGTAATGGATTGTCGTTTGCTTTGTATTGTTGAATTTGTGATGAATTTGCATTATATGATAAACGTGCATGGAGTTAGGTGCTAAGATATGAGGAGTGTGGTTGTGGAGGAGGACAAATGAGGAGGTGCCCAGTGCTGCCATGGGTCGTCGGGGCACATCCACGAATGTATATGGGCTCGGATTTGCTAATTATGTATGATGTTCTTAGGTGATCGGTTAGGGAATCTCCAAGGCAGGCCCGTAAACTTTCTGCAACCATCCGGACCATGTTGTCCGAACCGCGGAAGCTATCCAATGCGGTCATGTATCGGTCCGCGGGGCGGTTCGGGCGTGACTTCTCCTGCAAAATGAAGACGAAAGTGAGGAAAGTGTGCGGGAGTCCGGACACGCGAAACATACGAATCCGACACCACAGGCCGACCCAAAACCCTTCCTGGACCCCACGACTCCATCCTCCCCATTTTCTCTCCTTCCTTCTTTCTTTCTTCTTGTCGTCGCCGCTCCACCACCCCATCCACCATGCCACACCCCTACCGGAAATATGCGTCTCCGTCACCTCCTGCAATCCAGCAGGGCTCCCTGCCGCTTCTCCTCCGTCTCCGTTCAACCCCCTGTCCTCCGACCGCCCTGCCATATGTACCATCCTCTACCATACCCGGCAACTGTGCGATAATCGTCGGAGCTGAAAACTATTGGAAATATGCCCTAGAGGCAATAATAAATTGGTTATTATTATATTTCTTTGTTCATGATAATTGTCTTTTATTCATGCTATAACTGTATTATCCGGAAATTGTAATACACGTGTGAATACTTAGACCACAATATGTCCCTAGTGAGCCTCTAGTTGACTAGCTCGTTGTGATCAACAGATAGTCATGGTTTCCTGGCTATGGACATTGGATGTCGTTGATAACGAGATCACATCATTAGGAGAATGATGTGATGGACAAGACCCAATCCTAAGCATAGCACAAAGATCGTGTAGTTCGTTTGCTAGAGCTTTGCCAATGTCAAGTATCTCTTCCTTTGACCATGAGAGCGTGTAACTCCTGGATACCGTAGGGGTGCTTTGGGTGTATCAAACGTCACAACGTAACTGGGTGACTATAAAGGTGCACTACAGGTATCTCCGAAAGTATCTATTGTTTTATGCGGATCGAGACTGGGATTTGTCACTCCGTGTAAACGGAGAGGTATCTCTGGGCCCACTCGGTAGGACATCATCATATGCGCAATGTGACCAAGGAGTTGATCACGGGATGATGTGTTACGGAACGAGTAAAGTGACTTGCCGGTAACGAGATTGAACAAGGTATCGGTATACCGACGATCGAATCTCGGGCAAGTAAAATACCGCTAGACAAAGGGAATTGTATACGGGATCGATTGAGTCCTTGACATCGTGGTTCATCCGATGAGATCATCGTGGAACATGTGGGAGCCAACATGGGTATCCAGATCCCGCTGTTGGTTATTGACCGGAGAACGTCTCGGTCATGTCTGCATGTCTCCCGAACCCGTAGGGTCTACACACTTAAGGTTCGATGATGTTAGGGTTATAAAGGAAGCTTGTATGTGGTTACCAAATGTTGTTCGGAGTCCCGGATGAGATCCCGGACATCACGAGGAGTTCCGGAATGGTCCGGAGGTAAAGATTTATATATAGGAAGTCCTGTTTCGGCCATCGGGACAAGTTTCGGGGTCATCGATATTGTACCGGGACCACCGGAAGGGTCCCGGGGGCCCACCGGGTGGGGCCACCTGCCCCGGGGGGCCACATGGGCTGTAGGGGATGCGCCTTGGCCTACATGGGCCAAGGGCACCAGCCCCAAGAGGCCCATGCGCCTAGGGAACCCTAGAGGGAAGAGTCCTCAAGGGGGAAGGCACCTCCGAGGTGCCTTGGGGAGGATGGACTCCTCCCCCCCTTCTTGGCCGCACCCCTTTCTTGGAGTAAGGGGCAAGGCTGCGCCTCCCCCCTCTCCCTTGCCCCTATATATAGTGGAGGGGAGGGAGGGCATCCATACCTGAGCCCTTGGCGCCTCCCTCCCTCCCGTGACACCTCCTCCTCTCCCGTAGGTGCTTGGCGAAGCCCTGCAGGATTGCCACGCTCCTCCATCACCACCACGCCGTTGTGCTGCTGCTGGATGGAGTCTTCCTCAACCTCTCCCTCTCTCCTTGCTGGATCAAGGCGTGGGAGACGTCACCGGGCTGTACGTGTGTTGAACGCGGAGGTGTCGTGCGTTCGGCACTTGATCATCGGTGATTTGAATCACGACGAGTACGACTCCATCAACCCCGTTCACTTGAACGCTTCCGCTTAGCGATCTACAAGGGTATGTAGATGCACTCTCCTTCCCCTCGTAGCTGGTTTCTCCATAGATTGATCTTGGTGATGCGTAGAAAATTTTGAATTTCTGCTACGTTCCCCAACAGTGGCATCATGAGCTAGGTCTATTGCGTAGATTCTTTGCACAAGTAGAACACAAAGTAGTTGTGGGCGTTGATGTTGTTCAATATGCTTACCGTTACTAGTCCAATCTTGTTTCGACGGTATTGTGGGATGAAGCGGCCCGGACTGACCTTACACGTACTCTTACGTGAGACAGGTTCCACCGATTGACATGCACTTGGTGCATAAGGTGGCTAGCGGGTGCCAGTCTCTCCCACTTTAGTCGGAACGGATTCGATGAAAAGGGTCCTTATGAAGGGTAAATAGCAATTGGCATATCACGTTGTGGTTTTGCGTAGGTAAGAAACGTTCTTGCTAGAAACCCATAGCAGCCACGTAAAACATGCAACAACAATTAGAGGACGTCTAACTTGTTTTTGCAGGGTATGCTATGTGATGTGATATGGCCAAGAAGAATGTGATGAATGATATGTGATGTATGAGATTGATCATGTTCTTGTAATAGGAT
Source organism: Triticum dicoccoides (assembly GCF_002162155.2). Lineage (NCBI taxonomy): Eukaryota > Viridiplantae > Streptophyta > Magnoliopsida > Poales > Poaceae > Triticum > Triticum dicoccoides. Next base: position 509,625,911 of record NC_041386.1, on the reverse strand, counting down.
TCACGACTTGCATGTCGATGAGTATGACAACCGGCAGGAGCCATAGGAGTTGTCTTTATTTTTTGTATGACCTGCGTGTCATTGAAGAACGCCATGTAACTTACTTTACTTTATTGCTAAACGCGTTAGCCATAGAAGTAGAAGTAGGCGTTGGCGTGACAACTTCATGAAGACACGATGATGGAGATCATGATGATGGAGATCATGGTGTCATGCCGGTGACGATGATGATCATGGAGCCCCGAAGATGAAGATCAAAAGGAGCAAAATGATATTGGCCATATCATGTCACTATTGGATTGCATGTGATGTTTATCATGTTTATGCATCTTGTTTACTTAGGACGACGGTAGTAAATAAGATGATCCCTTACAAAATTTCAAGAAGTGTTCTCCCCTAACTGTGCACCGTTGCTACAGTTCGTCGCTTCTAAGCACCACGTGATGATCGGGTGTGATGGATTCTTACGTTCACATACAACGGGTGTAAGACAGTTTTACACAGCGAAAACACTTAGGGTTAACTTGACGAGCCTAGCATGTGCAGACATGGCCTCGGAACACGGAGACCGAAAGGTCGAGCATGAGTCGTATAGTAGATACGATCAACATGAAGATGTTCACCGATGATGACTAGTCCGTCTCACGTGATGATCGGACACGGCCTAGTTGACTCGGATCATGTGATCACTTAGATGACCAGAGGGATGTCTATCTGAGTGGGAGTTCATAAGATGAACTCAATTATCCTGAACATAGTCAAAAGACCTTTTGCAAATTATGTCGTAGCTCACGCTATAGTTCTACTGTTTTAGATATGTTCCTAGAGAAAATATAGTTGAAAGTTGAAAGTAGCAATTATGCAGACAGTAGATAGCTTATGTCCTCAATGCACCGCTCAGTGTGCTGAACCCCAATCGTCGTCTGTGGATGTTGCGAACATCGCACATGCACGTTTTGATAACTACGTGATAGTTCAGTTAGACGGTTTAGAGTAGAGGCACCAAAGACGTTTTTCAAAACGTCGCGGAACATATGAGATGTTTCGAGGGCTGAAATTGGGATTTCAGGCTCATGCCCACGTCAAGAGGTATAAGACCTCCGACGATCTTCTTAACCTGCAAACTAAGGGAGAAAAGCTCAATCGTTGAGCTTGTGCTCAGATTGTCTGAGTGCAACAATCACTTGAATCGAGTGGGAGTTAATCTTCCAGGTGAGATAGTGATGTTTCTCCAAAGTCATTGCCACCAAGCTGCTAGAGCTTCGTGATGAACTATAACATATCAGGGATGGATATGATGATCCTTGAGGTATTCACGATGTTTGACACCGTGAAAGTAGAAATCAAGAAGGAGCATCAATTGTTGATGGTTGATGAAACCACTAGTTTCAAGAAGGGCAAGGGAAAGAAGGGATACTTCATGAAACGGCAAATCAGCTGCTGCACCAATGAAGAAACCCGAGGTTGAACCCAAACCCGAGACTAAGTGCTTCTGTAATAAGGGGAACAACCACTGGAGCAGGATTACCCTAGATACTTGGTAGATGAGAAGGCTGGCAAGGTCGATAGAAGTATATTGGATATACATTATGTTAATGTGTACTTTACTAGTACTCCTAGTAGCACCAGGGTATTAGATACCGGTTCGGTTGCTAAGTGTTAGTAACTCGAAATAAAAGCTACGGAATAAAACGGAGACTGGCTAAAGGTGAGCTGACGATATGTGTTGGAAGTGTTTCCAAGTTTGATGTGATCTAACATCGCACGCTCCCTCTGCCATCAAGATTAGTATTAAACCTGAATAAGTGCTCTTGCACCTAAAGGAATGGTTTATTGAATCTTGATCGTAGGGATACACATTTTCATGCCAAAAGATATAAGATAGTAATGATAGTACCACTTACTTGTGGCACTGCCATGTAAGTCATAATGGTATAAAACGCATGAAGAAGCTCCATGTTGATGGATCTTTGGACTCACTCATTTTTGAAAAGTTTGAGACATGCGAACCATGTCTATTGGTATATATGCATGAAGAAACTCCATGCAAATGGATCGTTTGGACTCACTTGATTTTGAATCACTTGAGATATGCAAATCATACCACATGGACAAGATGACTGAAAAGCCTCACTTTTAGTAAAGTGGAACAAGATAGCAACTCGTTGGAAGTAACACATTTTGATGTGTGCAGTCCAATGAGTGCTGAGGCATGCAGTGAATATCGTTATGTTCTTACTTCACAGATAATTTGAGTAGATGTTGAGTATATTTACTTGATGAATAACGAGTCTGAATTATTGAAAGGTTCAAGTAATTTCAGAGTGAAGTAGAAGATCATTGTGACAAGAGGATAAAATGTCTATGATATGATCATAGAGATGAATATCTGAGTTACGAGTTTTGGCACACAATTAAGACATTGTGGAAATTGTTTCGCAATTAATACCGCCTGGAACACCATAGTGTGATGGTGTGTCCGAACATCATAGTTGCACCCTATTGGATATGGTGCGTACCATGATGTCTCTTATCGAATTACCACTATTTTTCATGGGTTAGGCATTAGAGACAACCACATTCACTTTAAATAGGGCACCACGTAATTCCGTTGAGATGACACCGTATGAATTATGGTTTAGAGAAACCTAAGTTGTCGTTTCTTAAAGGTTTGGGGCTGCGACGCTTATGTGAAAAAGTTTCAGGATTAAGCTCGAACCCAAAGCGGATAAAATGCATCTTCATAGGACACCCAAAACAGTTGGGTATACCTCCTAATTCAGATCCGAAAGCAATATGGATTGTTTCTTGAATCGGGTCCTTTCTCGAGGAAAGGTTTCTCTCGAAAGAGTTGAGTGGGAGGATGGTGGAGACTTGATGAGGTTATTGAACCGTCTCTTCAACTAGTGTGTGGCAGGGCACAGGAAGTTGTTCCTGTGGCACCTACACCAATTGAAGTGGAAGCTTATGATATTGATCATGAAACTTCAGATCAAGTCACTACCAAACCTCGTAGGACGACAAGGACACGTACTACTTTAGAGTGGTACGGTAATCCTGTCTTGGAAGTCATGTTGCTAGACAACAATGAACCTACAAGCTATGGAGAAGCGATGGTGGGCCCGGATTCCGATAAATGGCTTGAGGCCATAAAATCCGAGAGAGGATCCATGTATGAAAACAAAGTGTAGACTTTGGCAGAACGGCTCGATGGTCGTAAGGCTAATGAGTACAGATGGATTTCAAAAGGAAGACGGACAATGATGGTAAATGTCACCATTAAGAAAGCTCGACTTGACGTTAAGATGTTTTCCGACAAGTTCAAGGAGTTGACTACGATGAGATTTTCTCACTCGTAGCGATGCTAAGAGTCTGTTGGAATTATATTAGCGATTACTGCATTATTTATGAAATCTTGCAGATAGGATGTCAAAACATTGTTTCCTCGACGATTTTAATGAGGAAAGGTTGTATGTGATACAACCGGAAGGTTTTGTCAATCCCGAAAGATGCTAATAAGTATGCAAAGCTCCAGCAATCCTTCTAAGGACTGGAGTGAGCATCTCGGAGTTGGAATGTATGCTTTGATGATGATCAAAAATTTTGGGTTTGTACAAAGTTTATGAGAAACTTGTATTTCCAAAGAAGTGAGTGGGAGCACTATAGAATTTCTGATGAGTATATGTTGTTGACATATTGTTGATCAGAAATGACGTAGAATTTCTGGAAAGCATATAGGGTTATTTTGAAAGTGTTTTTCAATGGAAAGCCTGGATTAAGCTACTTGGACATTGAGCATCAAGATCTATAAGGATAGATCAAAATGCTTAATAATACTTTCAAATGAGCACATACCTTGACATGATCTTGAAGGTGTTCAAGATGGACCAGTCAAAGAAGGAGTTCTTGCCTGAGTTGTAAGGTACGAAGTTAAGACTTAAAGCTTGACCACGGCAGAATAGAGAGAAAGGACGAAGGTCGTCCCCTATGCTTAAGACGTAGGCTCTTCAGTATGCTATGCTGTGTACTGCACCTGAAGTGTGCCTTGCCATGAGTCAGTCAAGGGGTACAAGAGTGATCCAAGAATGGCTCACAGGACAGCGGTCAAAGTTATCCTTAGTAACTAGTGGACTAAGGAATTTTCTCGATTATGGAGGTGGTAAAAGAGTTCGTCGTAAAGGTTACGACGATGCAAGCTTGACACCTATCCGGATAGCTCTAAGTAGAGAGACCGGATACATATAATGGAGCAATAATTTAGAATAGCTCCAAGTAGAACAGTTGTTTGGAATAGCTCCAAATAGAGCGTGGTAGCTGCATCTAGGAGATGACATAGAGATTTGTAAAGCACACACGGATCTGAAAGGTTCAGACCCGTTGACTAAAACCTCTCTCACAAGCAACATGATCAAACATAAAACTCATCAAGTGTTAATCACATAGTGATGTGAACTAGACTACTGACTCTAGTAAACTCTTGGGTATTAGTCACATGGCGATGTGACCTGTGAGTGTTAATCACATGGCGATGTGAACTAGATTATTGACTCTAGTGCAAGTGGGAGACTGTTGGAAATATGCCCTAGAGGCAATAATAAAAGTATTATTATTATATTTCCTTGTTCATGATAATTGTCTTTTATTCATGCTATAACTGTATTATCCGGAAATCGTAATACACGTGTGAATACATAGACCACAATATGTCCCTAGTGAGCCTCTAGTTGACTAGCTCGTTGTGATCAACGGATAGTCATGGTTTCCTGACTATGGACATTGGATGTCGTTGATAACGGGATCACATCATTAGGAGAATGATGTGATGGACAAGACCCAATCCTAAGCATAGCACAAAGATCGTGTAGTTCGTTTGCTAGAGCTTTGCCAGTGTCAAGTATCTCTTCCTTTGACCATGAGATCGTGTAACTCCTGGATACCGTAGGAGTGCTTTGAGTGTATCAAACGTCACAACGTAACTGGGTGACTATAAAGGTGCACTACAGGTATCTCCGAAAGTATCTATTGTTTTATATGGATCGAGACTGGGATTTGTCACTCCGTGTAAACGGAGAGGTATCTCTGGGCCCACTCGGTAGGACATCATCATATGCGCAATGTGACCAAGGAGTTGATCACGGGATGATGTGTTACGGAACGAGTAAAGTGACTTGCCGGTAACGAGATTGAACAAGGTATCGGTATACCGACGATCGAATCTCGGGCAAGTAAAACACCGCTAGACAAAGGGAATTGTATACGGGATCGATTGAGTCCTTGACATCGTGGTTCATCCGATGAGATCATCGTGGAACATGTGGGAGCCAACATGGGTATCCAGATCCCGCTGTTGGTTATTGACCGGAGAACGTCTCGGTCATGTCTGCATGTCTCCCGAACCCGTAGGGTCTACACACTTAAGGTTCGATGACGCTAGGGTTATAAAGGAAGCTTGTATGTGGTAACCGAATGTTGTTCGGAGTCCCGGATGAGATCCCGGACGTCACGAGGAGTTACGGAATGGTCCGGAGGTAAAGATTTATATATAGGAAGTCCTGTTTCGGCCATCGGGACAAGTTTCGGGGTCATCGGTATTGTACCGGGACCACCGGAAGGGTCCCGGGGGCCCACCGGGTGGGGCCACCTGCCCCGGGGGGCCACATGGGCTGTAGGGGGTGCGCCTTGGCCTACATGGGCCAAGGGCACCAGCCCCAAGAGGCCCATGCGCCTAGGGAACCCTAGAGGGAAGAGTCCTCAAGGGGGAAGGCACCTCCGAGGTGCCTTGGGGAGGATGGACTCCTCCCCCCCTTCTTGGCCGCACCCCTTTCTTGGAGTAAGGGGCAAGGCTGCGCCTCCCCCCTCTCCCTTGCCCCTATATATAGTGGAGGGGAGGGAGGGCATCCATACCTGAGCCCTTGGCGCCTCCCTCCCTCCCGTGACACCTCCTCCTCTCCCATAGGTGCTTGGCGAAGCCCTGCAGGATTGCCACGCTCCTCCATCACCACCACGCCGTTGTGCTGCTGCTGGATGGAGTCTTCCTCAACCTCTCCCTCTCTCCTTGCTGGATCAAGGCGTGGGAGACATCACCGGGCTGTACGTGTGTTGAACGCGGAGGTGCCGTGCGTTCGGCACTTGATCATCGGTGATTTGAATCACGACGAGTACGACTCCATCAACCCCGTTCACTTGAACGCTTCCGCTTAGCGATCTACAAGGGTATGTAGATGCACTCTTCTTCCCCTCGTAGCTGGTTTCTCCATAGATTGATCTTGGTGATGCGTAGAAAATTTTGAATTTCTGCTACGTTCCCCAACAAAAACAGTTGTCTCTTCTTGTTTGTAGCAATGGATTCCGATTTGGAGTACATATACGAACAGTATGTTGAGTCCTCCGGCGGCTCATCAGACGAGGAGTACTCCGATGAGACGGCGATGATGCGGGCGGTCCTTGAAGACGCGGAGCGTGCGGAGGATCATGTTCTCAATTTCAAGGGCTCGATCAAGGGTCATCGAGTGCTCAACTACAACAGGGTGCGCGGGCATTTGACACTGATGGCCGACTACTTTGCCCCCGATGCACTACTCGCTGACCATTTTCGTCGACGTTTACGGATGCGCAAGACTGTCTTCGATCGTTTGCACCATGGCATCCGATCCTACGATGACTACTTCATAATGAAGAAGGATGCCGTGGAAACGATTGGCTTCTCTAGTTACCAAAAGTGCACGGACGCACTCCGGATGCTTGCATATGGCACGGTCGCTGATTCGTGGGACGAGTACCTACGGATGTCCGAGAGCACATGTGGGGATGCCATGATCAGGTTTGCAACTACCGTGGTTGAGGTGTTCGGACCTCAGTACCTAAGAGAACCAATTGTGGCAGACACCGAGAGACTCCTGGCAATCTCAGAAGCAAGAGGGTGGCCAGATTTGCTTGGATCTCTTGACTACATGCATTGGAAATGGAAGAATTGCCCGAAGGCTTTGTAAGGGCAATATCAGGGGCATGTTAAGAAGCCCACCATCATTCTTGAAGCAGTTGCATCACACGATTTTTGGATTTGCACGCTTTCTTTGGCATGCTCAGGTCTCACAATGACATCAATGTGCTGCAACGATCGCCGTTGTTTGCGAGGCTGATTGAAGGAAAAGCTCACTATATTGTCAATGGACATGAGTACAACATGGACTACTATTTGGTCGACGGTATCTATCCTTCATGAGCTACCTTTGTGAAAAACGCTCACTTTACCCAAAGACAAGAAGCAGCTAGAAAGGATGTTGAGAGGGCATTTGGAGTTTTTTAGGCCCGTTTTGTAGTTGTTCATGGACCTGCAAAACAATGAGATCCGGAGACCTTGTGGGAGGTGATGACATGTTGTGTAATCGTGTACAACATGATCATAAAGAATGAGGGTGACAATGCTGCCGCGGCTCTAGAATTTGAGAACATGTATGATCCTATCCAACTTTCGGACCAGAATCCAGCCACATTTGAGGAGTTTATTCAAATGCATCAACATACCGATCAACTCAAGAGCAGCTCAAGGAAGATCTGATTGAGTATCAGTGGGCGGTGAAAGGGGCAACAATATTGGGATGTAAATATTTGAACTTTTTAAATTTTAAACTAGTGTTGCATGTGGCTATTTGAACTTGCGTGCCCTTTGCATACAACTATTTGATCGTGCGGACTGGAGAAAAAAATCCAAAAAATCGGATGTATGCGGCTACGATTGAATGCAGTGGCGGAGCTACGCAAACAAAGTTGGGCGGGCCAGTACAAGGAGAAGGCAACTATTTTTACCAATATGACCTAATTTACTCTCAATACTACATTGTATTTGCTATGTGCAGGGCGGGCCATGACCCATTTTCCCAACACATAGCTCCGCCGGTGATTGAATGTCGACCTCTCACATCTATGGCCGTGGACTGGTCTCTTGTTCGTGGCCGGACGCGGGTTGTTTTTTGCAGGTTTCGTTGAAGATGCCCTTAGACTTTTTCTTTTTTTTTTTTGAGCCGGATGCCCTTAGACTTGCTTAACCGTATCACCGTGGCAACTGGCAAAGGTGGGCCGTGCAACGGCGGCAACGACCTTTAAAGCCAGTGTCCCGTCCGCATTCACTGCGAGCAGCGGTGCGTGCTGTTGGCGCCGAGCACACCTACGCCGTAATTCACCACCACTTCAACGGAGCCTTTAAAGCCCGCAAAAGGCTCGCCGCGAGCAAGCAAACCCCGTACCCACGTACTCGCCCCTCCATCCCTTTCCACACCGCTCTCTCCACCTCTCTCTCATGGCGAGGCGGTCGGTGCATCGGAGGCAGGAGTTCAGCTTCGCGGGGGACTCGCCGACGCCGTCGCCGTCGCGGGGCGCGCTGCCTCCCCGGCCGCCGGTGGCGGCGACGGCGAACCCGATGGCGCCGCGCGCGGGGGAGGAGGACTTCCGCTGGCTGCAGGCGTCGGGGCAAGGCTCGCCCGAGTCCGGCTCCGGCTCCGGCACGCCGTCGCCGCAGCTCTGGGCGCACCGCGAGCAGGACCACCACCACGACCGGCTCTACCCGGCCTCCGCCGGGAGCTCCCCGTCGCGCGCGCAGGCCATCGCCGGCTACCGCCGCGAGATGCTCGACCTCGTCCGCGGCCTCCCCGAGGCCGCCTACGAGCTCTCTCTCCGCGACATCGTCGAGTCCCGGCCATCCCCGCTCCCTCCTCCTCCACCACCACCACCGCCACCCCCGACCCAACCGTACGCCGTCGCTATGCAAGAACGAGGAGGCGGCGAGCCCAAGAAGGACGTCCCTGCGGCAGCCATAGACAACGACGAGGCCAAGAAACCGAGCGACAGCGGTGGCAAGAAACAGGGGAAGGCAAGAAAGCAGAGGACGATGGGGAGGACGCGAAGCCGGAGCATGGAGCGCAGCGTGAGCCTGGACACCGGCCTGCTCATCAAGCTCTTCCTGCCGCTCTCCGGCGGCCGGAAGAAGAAGGTGTCGCCCAAGCCCGCCGCGGTCGCCCCCGCCAAGGACGGCAGGAAGAAGACCAAGACGAAGAAGAAGAAGAAGCAGGGGAAGAAGGAGGAGGAGGAGGAGTGGTGGAAGAAGAGCGAGTTCAGCCAGGCGGGCAGCAGCAGCGGCAGCAGCAACAGCAGCGCCAGCAGGAACAGTGGAATTGGAATTGGAAATGGAAATGGCGGCAGCGATCCAAAAGCTCCGACCAGGAGTAGGAGCAGGTAAACTTTTTTCTACTTGCTTCCTTAGAACTGATTTTTACTTCTGGATCGGTGATAAAAAAATCTACCAACTTTGTTCTTCATTCATCTTTTGTGCAAAATAATAATAACATTTTTTTAATAAATTACTTGTGTTTATGGTCTAGTTACTTAGTTGTTCTTGTCCAGATATGAATTTACCAGTTTCTATAACATAATTTTGGAAGAAGAACACACACACAAAAAAAATCTTAGTTCAGATTCAGAAATGGTAAAATATTACTATCAGATGTAAGCATGTGTCAGCAAACACGTCAATGTGAAAATTTTACAGTATAGGCTGCTAGTGAAAGGCCAAAATTTAAGTGTGCCTTCCTTCTGGAAGTTCAGTGTGAAGTCATGACACTTGTTTGGGGCAGATCGGTCAACACGGCAAAGATAGGTCGTGGTTTGAAGTCCATCTTGTTTCATCACAGACCCAACTTAGCAGTCAATTCATTGTATCCGGCAGCCTTATTGGGCACAAGGAGCCATGACTTCACATGTTCAATTTTTCAAGTCTTCTCTCTGCTTTCTCATTTGTTACTTCCTTTTAGCAACCGACAGGAGCTGAAATATTTGTAATTTGTTACCAACCCCGGTATATTTCATTTTTAGATTGTACCTAGTACAAGAAAAGGCTATTTGTTTGGTCGTGGGCTGTTGAAATATTTGTACTGTCTAATGGACCGTTCAGATTTGCTTGCTCTCTTTACCGAAAAAGGCTTTCGCCCCGCTTTATATTATAAAACAACGGCCCGAGCCAAACATCCAACAAGGTTCAAACACACACACACACATACAAAGGTCTAGTACAGACAGTATACAAAGGGTTACTGCTGAGGGCACAGCTCAACAAGCCTTGAAGGAACACAAAAGGACGCACACTCGGAGTGATCTAAAAAGGCTTGCTTGCTCTCTTTTGAACTCCGGGCATGACATTACTAAGGGCCAGTTCTTCTGGGCTTATGGGTGGTTGCAGAAATAAGTTGTCACATACCCAGCTTATTCTGACAGTCCAACCTTAAATTTTATTCTAGAAGCCTACTCCCTCTGTAAAAAAATATAAAAGCGTTTAGATCACTAAAATGATGATCTAAACGCTCTTATATTTCTTTACGGAGGGAGTACTAATTACGTATAAGCTGAGTAGGCGCTGTCGGTCACCCAAAAGAATTGGCCCTAATAAAAAAGTGTGGCTTGTCATATTTACCCATATAATCTAATTGATTGCTGATTTTGCTTAATTGTGTCTGAATTGTGACACACCTTTGTAGGTTCGTTGTATAGGTTTGGTATTAGGCCAAAGTCACATGGGATCCAATCACACCTAATTTACGATCAAACGGATCTCCTGGGCCTTTCTTCCTATTGCCAACTTTGGCTCTTGTTCCTTTTTGAAAAAACACAAGTCCAGCGTCTTCTCACCTGAATCCCAATCATTGCACAAATGCTTTATGCCCTACTAAGCAACGGTAATTTAATCATCATCTCCCCACTAAGAGATTAGAGCATATATCTAATAACTCAGCTCATGACATGACCTTGATCATACCAAACTACATTATTATTCATTCATGCTCTAACAGACTCCCGTTTGTACTGGTGCAGAAAGAGAATCGGGTGCTATGGTTTCTTCGGGGCAAACAAGGGCAAAAATGGGGTCATCCAGGAATAAAACTAGGCAATTGCCAAGACCACGCGATCAGCTAATATGAACACCGGCATGGCGATCCTAACGACAATCGCTGCACACCTGCTCATGCATGCACAGAAATGGAGCTCATGGAATGGAAGCAAAAGGACTCGACGTGCATGCCTATAAACTGGTGCAAGATCATGATGTGACCACTGCCCGTGCACAGGACAGGTGGATACATCTTGCCCATGGAGAGGGCAGATGAGATCCAACAATGGTAGCACTGAAGTCTTGACTTTGTCACATGTGTTGTGCTTCTTTCTCTTTATTTTGGAGGAATATATGTTGTATTCTCTCAGACAGTCACATCTCTAGCTTGTACTATCCCTTGTTTGTACATGTTTTTATACAGTCCTTTTTTTGTTTTTTGTCTGTAGTAGTCAAACAGAAACAAACGATTCACAGATAAGTGTGGAGGATGATGATGCTCCATGGCACTTGTTTAGTTTTCTTCTCCTTTCGTGGGCCTGCCTCTCTTGACATATGACTTACCAAATGGCCAAAAGATCAATGCCAAGATCCCATCAGATATCCACTGGTTAAAATACGAACGCCTTTTGTTGGACTTATGATTTGTTCAAATGAAACGGAGAGCGGAAAGAGGAGATTGGTCTCTTTTTTATTATAAACAGGGTGGATGGAGAGATTAGTTATTGATCTAGTGCGTGGACCCAAGCAGAATCTAGCCGTTTAGGATTGTAATCATAGCTCAGATGATAAGGAACTTTTAAGTTCTTATTTCCATTTACCTGCCTTTTGAGTTAAGAAACATTACTGGTTTATGGTTGCGCTGGGAGTGCAATAGCAAATACACGAGCATCATGAACCAAAAATTTACCATACGCGGAATATAGCAAATCTATATCTTCAGTTGCAAATATCCTCAAGAAACATGGTAAAGTATATCACATGAGCAATCTTTCAAAAACTATCACCAAAATTTCTACTCTTAAGGAGAAACTTTTTTCGAAGAACTCGACGTAAGGTGCCTTATGGCTAATATTTTGCTAAAATAGCTTTCAAGATGGTAAGCACGCATGAGTTCAGTCATGATAGAAGCAAAAGCAAAAGTTGCGAACCAATTTATGGTTGAATAGTTAGAGGGACAGTGATATCCCAACCCATCAGAGTTCAAATTCTGGTGCTCGCATTATTCTCAGATTTATTTCAAAAATTTCAGTAATGCGCTTTCAATGAGGGAAGACGTTCCCGTCAACGACAAGGCGCATACAGTGACTTCTTAAATCTTATGATATGCCGGTACGATGACTTCATAAATCTTAAGATGATATGCCAGCTCAATCTTTCGAAGATGCTCAGAGGTAAGATGTGCATGTGTGCATTGATAGGCGAGAGTGTATGCGCGTATTTATGAGCGCTTGCGTCTGTACTGTGTTCAGAAAAAGAAGCGGAAGCAAAAGTTAAGAGTCACCGTATTTCATAACAAAATCATGGGGAAGAGGTGAAAAACATTACAAGCTAGTATATCAAACAGAATAGTCTGTGAACAGAGCCTGGAGAAGAGATTGGTATGGGTGCATGAAAAATATGATATTGTGCCATTTATGTCAAGTGAATGTCCGTTTGGAACGTTCTCATGATATACAGTTTCCGCTAGTGAACATAACAGTACTGACATCCGAGAGTTTGGGAATATAAAAATAAAATTTCTCAAAAAGAATTTTAATAATGCCATAGGCAGGAGGTGGCATGTGTGGGCAATTCTCACAAAAGCCTGCACAGTTTCAAGAGGGAAATGGTTAACTCTTAGCATGACAGGTGATGAGATATGCACAGACGCACCGGTAAAGTGATAAAAGCTTGGATCCGATAAATGACCTAAAACAGTCGACAGCAAAAGAAACATCAAACTCACCCTACACGGTTTTTGTCATCTGCGAAGAAGGGCGTTGATGACTGATAATCATCTGTTCCAAAGTATCTATCCCCAAACTCACCCATCCCAGGGATGACACGGAAATCATCATTCAGACCAAGCTCGATCTCTGATGTCACAATCTTGACCCTTGGGAATCTCTTGCTGACTACATGCACCCCTTGGGGAGCCTGGGATAACAGCAAACAGTTTCAGTGGTGAGTTATCTGCTCTTCACCTACTAATGTACTAACTGCAAATGTAATGCGCAAGTCAACATCCCTATCATGTCGACAATGAGAAATTTAACCAGACTGCACTTGATGACATGATATGTCTCTGAAAATAACATATTTCTTCTCCAGGGTCGGCTTTAGTACATTGAAACCATAACCAGCAGTCAATACAAAGTGAAAAGGGCCAAAGGCCAGCAACAGAAGTGAGAACCACCCACTAAACCAGTTTCTAGCCATCATCGTTGTTCTGCTCAATAGTCCGCAGAGCCAATATAAAAGGTTGGCAATTGCACTAGAGATAGTCATTAACTAGCACCTGTAGAGACCTAATTGCTTGTGCAATGTATAAAAGAATTCAAGATGTCTGATATACTCAAATAAAGGAAAAAAAGATACTCCGGACTTCAGAAGACATACTGATATAAGATTGAGGAATATAATATTTGCTTCTTGTACACGCTTCTCCAAGAGAAGAGAGATAGCTTGAACAGCTGAATTTCCTGGCAATGATCAAAAGGGAAAAGATGATTAGATGGGATTAACATCCAGTAGTTGAGCACGTGTGCTTAATTGACCAATATCCTTCCCTCAGTGACACAACTGAAACAAAAGATAGGAGGACTCGGAGTTACGGGGAATCAATTGATGCATGCTACTTACTAGAAATACAGAAAACTTATATTTTTCAAAAATACTTTCAGCCAATCAAAATAGTACATGAATTTATTCTTATAGGAGCAAGAGGTAATTCAAGTTGGAGGAGAGAGGGTGAGCGATCAACTTCACAAATCTTGGAGTGCTATCTTTAGCCAATCAGGCCATTAATTCTTGACTTAAAAATTATGCTTTCACTTCAAGCATGTGCTCGTGCTTAACCAAGTTGAGGTCAGGTAAGAGCTCAAAGGCTTAAATAGCTTGGCCAAGCCAAAGCTTTTCTAAGTTCCCTAGTTGCCAGAACTGATGGGTGGCTGTGACTAGGGGATTGAAGGAAGGGTTCTGCTTTATTTACAGAATAGTTGGACAGTTATATCACACTTGAATGAGCAAGTTAATTGTTAGCTAAATTAAGGGAGACTAAAGTTGTGCAGAAGTTTCCTTTGGACTGTGGTTAAGTGTATTTCAAATATATGATTTTGTGCTAATGGTATCTGAATATTGGGGCTTTGTAGGTGTTATAAAGGGGTTTTGGAAACTTACTCTCTTTATCCAAATAAATATGTAAAGTGTACACTCTCAACTCTCAAGACAGGGTCAACAAGGTATATATTGACTCTCAAGACAAAGTACACACTGAGAACAGCACCAGAGAACAACAACAACAACAAAGCCTTTAGACTGAGAACAGCACCAGAGAACAACAACAACAACAACAACAACAAAGCCTTTAGAGCATCTCCAATAGATGGTCCAAATGTAAAAATAACTAACTTTTGGACCGTCTGGGGCAAAAAACGCTGCTCCAACAGACGGTCCATATGCAAAAAAAAATTGGACCGCGGCCTCCTCGTGATGTAAAATGCAACACCTCGCGATGCAAATATACATCACGAGATGCATCTGGTCCAAAACCAGCTGCCGCCCGCGAACGCCCAACCGCCACTTCATTTCCGTTCCCGCCCGCCCGCGACCTCCCGCCCGTCCGCCGCCCCGCCGCACGCCGCCCACATCAGATCCGGCG
>NC_041386.1:509609251-509610852 GCF_002162155.2 Triticum dicoccoides | reverse complement strand
AGATCCGCCCTGCCCTGCTCCGTCCGCCACCGCCCCGCCCGCCACCACCGCCCCGCCCGCCACTGCCGCCCCGCATTAACGCCCCGCCCGGCTCCGTCCGCCACCGCCCCGGCCGCACGCCGCTCCCGATGGCGCCGAAGAAGACGCCGAAGGGCAAGTCGGGCTTCTTCGGTGTGAGGCAGAAGCCCTCCGGCAACTAGGGTGTGGAGTTCACCGATGCCGGAAGGCGTTGGTGGATCGGCACGTACCCCTCCGCCCACGAGGCCGCGCGTGCCTACGACGTGGCGGTGTGGCGTGCCGAGAGGCCTCGGTCGCACCTCAACTTTCCAGAGATCAAGAGTCAGGCGGAAGCGGAGATGCTTGTGCCGCAGGGCATCAACATGAAGGAGATCACGACGAAGAAGAAGAAGACAAAGAAGCCGGCGGTTGTCGTCAGTGCTGGCGAGACCGATGAGGAGGCGATGGCGAGGTTTGCTCGGGAGCATCCGAAGTACGTCCAGGCCGAGATGGAGTACTACTGGAAGCGTGAGGCGGAGCGGAAGAAGAAGGGGCCGAAGGAGGATGAGGCCGGTCCCTCGACGGTGATCCCCATCGAGTCCTCTTCCGAGGAGGACTGGGCAGGCTTCTTGGAGGAGGAGGAGGAGGAGGAGGAGGGGTGCGACGACCCGACGAAGGAGGAGTTCTGGGAGCAGTTCCGTAGCTCCGATGAGTAGTTTATCTAGTAGTTCTCGGAGTAGTTTATCTAGTAGTTGAAGTTGATGTATGAAACTATGTTGAAGTTGATGTATGAAACTATGTTGAATTTGATGTTTGAACTATGTTGAATGGACTAGTAGTATGTCGTTTTACATCTTCATTTTGGACCATCTATTGGAGTTGCTCTTTTGGACCATCAATTTGGACCATCTGTTGGAGTTGAGCTTTTTTCGGAGCCCCAACACGCACTTTTTGACGGTCCAAATTTTACATCTCCGGTTTTGGACCGCCAAAATTTGGACCATCTATTGGAGATGCTCTAGTGCCAAACAAGGTGGGGTAGGCTAGAGGTGAAACCCATAAGATCTCGTGACCAACTCATGGTTCTGGTACATGGATAGCAAGCTTCCACGCAACCATTGTTTGTTACTTCATCCACAACAAACAAACAAACAACAACAAAGCCTTTAGTCCCAAACAAGTTGGGGTAGGCTAGAGGTGAAACCCATAAGATCTCGCAACCAACTCATGGCTCTGGCACATGGATAGCAAGCTTCCACGCACCCCTGTCCATAGCTAGCTCTTTGTCGATACTCCAATCCTTCAGGTCTCTCTTAACGGACTCCTCCCATGTCAAAATCGGTCGACCCCGCCCTCTCTTGACATTCTCCGCACGCTTTAGCCGTCCGCTATGCACTGGAGCTTCTGGAGGCCTGCGCTGAATATGCCCAAACCATCTCAAACGATGTTGGACAAGCTTCTCCTCAATTGGTGCTACCCCAACTCTATCTCGTATATCATCATTCCGGACTCGATCCTTCCTCGTGTGGCCACACATCCATCTCAACATACGCATCTCCGCCACACCTAACTGTTGAACATGTCGCCTTTTAGTCGGCCAACAC
>NC_041386.1:509608855-509609190 GCF_002162155.2 Triticum dicoccoides | reverse complement strand
CTTTTAGCTTTTGTGGCACTCTCTTGTCACAGAGAATGCCAGAAGCTTGGCGCCACTTCATCCATCCGGCTTTGATTCGATGGTTCACATCTTCATCAATACCCCCATCCTCCTGCAACATTGACCCCAAATACCGAAAGGTGTTCTTCCGAGGTACCACCTGGCCATCAAGGCTAACCTCCTCCTCCTCACAGCTAGTAGTACTGAAACCGCACATCATGTACTCGGTTTTAGTTCTACTAAGCCTAAACCCTTTCGATTCCAAGGTTTGTCTCCATAACTCTAACTTCCTATTTACCCCCGTCCGACTATCGTCAACTAGCACCACATCATCC
>NC_041386.1:509599603-509608766 GCF_002162155.2 Triticum dicoccoides | reverse complement strand
GGACTTTGTGTTTCTCCAAGGCCCACCACATGACATTCCGCGGTATCTTATCATAGGCCTTCTCCAAGTCAATGAACACCATATGCAAGTCCTTCTTATGCTCCCTATATCTCTCCATAAGTTGTCGTACCAAGAAAATGGCTTCCATGGTCGACCTCCCAGGCATGAAACCAAACTGATTTTTGGTCACGCTTGTCATTCTTCTTAAGCGGTGCTCAATGACTCTCTCCCATAGCTTCATTGTATGGCTCATCAGCTTAATTCCACGGTAATTAGTACAACTCTGAACATCCCCCTTGTTCTTGAAGATTGGTACTAATATACTCCGTCTCCATTCTTCTGGCATCTTGTTTGCCCGAAAAATGAGGTTGAAAAGCTTGGTTAGCCATACTATCGCTATGTCCCCGAGACCTTTCCACACCTCAATGGGGATACAATCAGGGCCCATCGCCTTGCCTCCTTTCATACTTCATCCACGTGAGAAGATAAACGAAATAACATGAAAAATAATACTTCATTCACGTGAAATGACATGAAAAATATGTGTTATTTATCTATCACGTGAAATCATCATGTGAAATAAAATAACATGAAATAACATCTTGTTTGTTACTTCATTCATGTGATGGAGTACTACGTATTTACTACTCCTGTGGAGTAACAAACACAAGTTTCCTACTCAAAGTGCTTTACAAAAACAAGATGAGTGCTAACACTTCAACAGGAAGGGTACCGAGAGAGAGAGAGAGAGAGAGAGAGAGAGAGAGAGAGAGAGAGAAAGAATTTATAGTTTCATAATTCATTCACGTGAAAAAATGTGTGCTGCAGTAGACAAATATGTATGAAATATCAACAAACCTGTTCCCAATATGGGGTCCAGCAACAGAACATGCCTTTTTGCGATATCTTTGGGTAAATTGTGATAGATGAGCTGTGAGGACATTTATAAAACTTAGTAACTTGACACGCCTAGCATATAATGCAAAAGTGGATTAAACCAAACCTGTTTCCCATCATCTCCTTCCCTGTGAATAAGAATCTTCCCAATCTTTATACCTTTACAGCATGCCCGCAGAGCATTCTCCATACTTTCGCCACTGGAACACAATTTGTGACGAATCACTAACACAATGATGTTTCATTCAAAGTTGTATCACATGTTTTGTTCATAGATGCCTTATAATAATGGACTGAATTACAGACCATAAGTGGTTTAATAAAGCATGTTTAATTGATAATTCACCTATGAATGAAGGCTCAAACCCATATAGCAAAGCTAAAGGAGACTGAAAACTGAATTCCCAGCATAATAGTCTGGAGCATTCATAAACTACAATTGCATTGTTTTGCACAGACTGTCCCAGGTATACGTATTAAGGAACTTTTGTCTCTGTGTGAGTGCCAAAGTTGTTCGGTCATTTTGAGCCTCAACAAAGCAATGGTTAAAATATTTTGGAAGAGTTGGTACCTCCTAATCACTGATATCCCACATAAACTTTTTGAGAAATCCACACCAGTGTAAACAGATCCTGCATGCATAAGAAAGTGCATAAGGACAAACATATGAACTACTAACAGGAGAGAATGCACATGCAAGTAACTCCAGCAGACAGTATTATTAGAAGAAAAAGGAATTATGGAGATGGATAAACTATTGTCCCTGTACGAGCTAGTAGTATGCATGTTTGTAACAACTAGCAACCATACCGTTGTTCTCCCATAAATGCCAAAACCATGGAACTGCGTGTAAGCAATCATTTGCTAAACAGGGATGATAAATCGCCGGCTAAGTATTTAAGTCATTTCAGATTAAGATAAGATATCAAGACTTGCCTAGTTGGTTGATATCTAGGATAAGTATTACATGAGCTGAGAGATGCGAGCAATGTGGTTACTTTGAAGTCAAATATTTCTACAAGAAACTGAGAGGCATCGCCCATCAGGGGGGTTAGAGGATTTGGTCAGCCTGGATCCCTGTTACAACTAAGATATCCTTGTAGCCAATAAGCAATGGTGCACCTTCTGCGCAGAGAATGGAAAATGACGAATCTTATGTGGTACTAAATTCCCAATGAGGTGCATTTTAAAAGGCAGCTTCGAAGAAGCAATTGCAAGGCGCAGGATTAAATCAGGAGATGGCCCAGAAGGAGCTCCTCCAATATGACCAGGAGATGGCCCGGAGCTTCTTCAGCCATGGTTATACTAGATTGATATCCTAGCATTTCTGTAGAGCTGAAGTTGTTTTTTGTCGGTATTAGAGCATCTCCAATAGACGGTCCAAATGTAAAAATACCTAACTTTTGGACCGTCTGGGGCAAAAAACGCTGCTCCAACAGACGGTCCATATGTAAAAAAAATTGGACCGCGGCCTCCTCGTGATGTAAAATACAACACCTCGCGGTGCAAATTTACATCACGAGGTGCATCTAGTCCAAAACCAGCCGCCGCCCGCGAACGCCCAACCACCAGTTCCTTTCCTTTCCCGCCCGCCCGCGCCCGTCCGCCCGCCACAACCCGCCCGGCCGCCTTCTCCACCGCCGCCGCAGCCGGTGGGCTGACCCACGTGGCCGCCGCCGCAGCCGGTGGGCTGACCCACGTGGCCGCCGCCGCTGCCATCTCGCCCGCAACCGCTGCCATGCCGCCGCCCCCCGCCCGCCACCGCGCCGGCGGCGAAGCCGGCGAAGGGACGAGGCGGCGGAAAACGGCCGGCCAACCGCAGCCGCAACCCGACCGATAGTTTTACGCGGACGGTGAAGGTCTCCAAGGCGGCCGCGGCGGCTCGGGGCGACGACTCGCAACCGGTGCGGCCGGCGGCCTCCTCCAGCAGCCACACATCCATTCCTCAACCTCCCCCGCCGCCACCGCCGGCCGTGGAGGAAGATGTGGCCACGCCGACGGCCACCGCCTCCAACATGTTCGACGAAATGTCGCAAAGGTATAAATTTTCCGGTTGTGCTCTCGTTTGTTGTTTCAAATTGTATGTGTTCTTGATTGTTTGTGCGTCCAATTGTAATCTTGATGATGAAGCTTTCATGCACGCGACAAATGTGGCAAATGATGATTACATGTATGCGTCACAAGAATATGAAACCCAATATGATGATGACAATCTTGATGTGGATGATGAGGGCTTTGTTGTCAAGGGAAGAAGTGGAAATTATACCACCGCGGAGGATGTGTTGATATGCACCACTTGGAAGAAAATCTCTCAAGATGCAAGCGTTGGAAGCGACCAAACGGTGAACACCTATTGGCAACGCATCAAGGAGTACTTCGATGAGCGCAACACAAGTGGTCACTTCCGTTTGAGCGACTCTCTACGCGAACGTTGGTCCACCATCAACGCCGAATGCCAAAAGTGGGCCGGTTGCTTGTCAAACGTTGCTCGCATGAACCCAAGTGGTTGTGATGATCGTACCACGGTTCACAACGCGGTGGTGTTGATGACCCGCATGAGTAATATTCATGTGCATTTCAATTTCTAGGGCAAAAAACTTTGATTGAGACGATGCTCTTTTGGTAGAGGGATTTGATACTATGATGGTGATGCACTTTTGATTGAAACTATGATGATGATGCACTTTATTTTCAAATTTTTGATGCTATTTCAAGGCAAAACCGCGGCTGAACAGTGGCTGGCAGCAGCCGTGCGGCCGTTTTCAGATTTTTACATCTTTGGTTTGGACCATCTATTGGAGTTGCTCTTTTGGAGCATCAATTTGGACCATCTGTTGGAGTTGAGCGTTTTTCGGAGCTCCAAAATGCACTTTTTGGCGGTCCAAATTTTACATCTCCGGTTTTGGACCGCCAAAATTTGGACCATCTATTGGAGATGCTCTTAGGTGTTTTTCCATTGCTCAAAGATAAATGGATAAACAAATCATGAGTAGTTCCAAAAACTCTCAACTAACTAAATGCTTGACACGAATTTTAGCTACGTGGCGAAAACATATACTCACTGCATAATAAAAACAAACAAGAAACGCACTTAAGAAAATGATCACAATGGAAGTTAATAGATGAAATTAATGACTGCAAGCAAGTACAGGATACTCCAAATAATGCGTACTTGAATTAGATGGAAAACTATTATGAAAGAACTTATCCAATGATGTATTTCTAGAAATTCAGTACGTATGCAAACTTCAGTACGTATGCAAACTTGCAGTGAGTAAATCCAAAATGCATTTGAAGAGGCAACTTGCATACACTACAAAAGTACATGGGAAAGACCACCATGCAATACTACTTACCAGTTGGAGTAATGACCTGCTTTTCCCTGAAAGGAAGATGACCAAGGCCATGCTCGACAACCTATTTTACACAGTGAAATTCAAGACACGACTCATACAGAAGAAAAATGTTCACATGCTTGTACATACTAACCAATCGAATTAACCGATCAGCATAAAATATGAAATCGTGTGTCGTAGTGGCAGCATCTCGTATTATTGTGTGCATGCCTCGTATCTGAAGGAAAGAAGCATTAAGATCCAAATAGTTATGCACCATACAAAATAGAGACTTGCAATACACATGCAGTTTATTATGGAGACATCAAAAGGTAAGCACATTAGATACCTGGTAAGTAGTCTGAATAACATATAAATTTGGGTGTATTTTACATAGATCATTTTGACCAAGTTTAGTGCGAATATGCTGAACGATTAGGTCAATTGCCACACTGTTATCTGCGCCTCGTGGGATGATAATATCAGCATACTTCTTTGTGGGGAGAATGAAGTCTTCAAAAGCTGTCTTTACAAACTTCGAGTACTGCCAAAAAAAAGTTGCATGAAATTCCAAAAATGAAATAAATGTACAGAACATGTGTAGTTAGCATAGACACTTTTGTGACACCTTAATTCAAGTAAACTTGTAAACTTACAAGAAAATTTGTTGTAATTAGTGTGCTGAATGTTGCTAAACACAATACCAGTAACATATTATAGACAAGGAAAATGGTGATATCTGAGGCTAAGCAACCTGATCTAACACAGCTATAATATCTCTACCCTTCTCAATGGTATCACGACGGATCCTCCTTGTTAATCGCACATCAGCATCTGAAAGAAAAATGCAAAAACAATACATGATAAACTAACAGGATGGAATGGATAGGGTTACAAAGAAACTGTTTGCGTAAAAAAAAGCTCTACTGATAGAGAATTCAAAGTAGGTTGAACTAAACGCTGGACAACAAATCTCTCGAATTTATCATTTACTGCAACGAAGTGCTAGCCTTGATTATGCACATTGCTGCAGTTTGTGCAGCATGCCCTTGGAGATATTTATGGTGTTAATAACGACTGCTTCTTATTAAATATGCCAACTACTGCAAAACCTTAAGTACGTTGTATATGAAAATAAACAAGAAATTACTCAAAATTTATTGTAAATTGATAAGAAATTAATGATAATTTATACTCCCTCCGTTCCCCTATATAGTGCGCCTTTGCTTATGGCGTTTATACCAAGACGTGTGCTGGCCCTTTTATCTGGACTAGAAATGCCCTTTGCTTTTGTCAGACTGTAACGCATGTGGGTGCATGCAACTTCGCTGCAGTGGTCCAGCAGAGGGATATCTTCGTCCAAAGGTGTTAATGCGCACTACATTCCGGAATTTGATCCAAATTGTTATGCGCACTATAATATGGAACTGAGGGAGTACTAAATTTCCAAATTGAATGGACCAGGAGAGGAACACATGTGTGCCATTAAATATTATGAAATATTGACATTCCACATGAAAAACATGAATGTGAAACTAAATGTCCTGGCCATGAGCCACAGTTGGATGTTGCAAGGCATAAAAGAGACTGATAGAGCAAGATCAGCTTAGGATGCAAATATCAGTACCTGTATCAACGAAGATCTTCATGTTCATTAGATCCCGGACACGTGAATCATGGAAAAGTAGAATTCCTTCCAAAATTATTACATCTGAAGGATTAACCTGACAACAGTCACAAAAGTAGGGATGCTCTCATAAATAAAGTGGTACAGTCGTACAGATATGAATAAGTGGCGTACGATATTTATAAGCACTCAGCAATAAATTAACTTCTTGGAGAGAACATTTCAAGATGAACTCTATGTTATGAAATAAGGTGCTTGCACAGAGTGTGTGAGCTAACACTTACGGCACTACATATTTCACATAATAGTTTTGGGAGGAAATTATTCTGGAGAGACTACAAAATTTCAGTACGATCTGCAAATATTGATTACAAACCTAATTTCATAGTCCGAAGTCTCATAAAGCACAGGACTGGGAGAGCCTCATCCTACCAGGTGAGTATGAATAGCACCATATGTATAAAATTACCTTTCTTGCACATGAGATGCTCTTATGTGTTTTGAAGTCGTAGCTTGGAATGTCAACAGCTTTACCATGTTTCAATTTTTCCATACAAGAGAGTAGTAAATCCGTATCAAATGCATCTGAAATTAGGAAAGGAGCAGCAGCAGTAACAAAGTCAGAGCACATCTCCTGTGAATGGCACAAAAATACATTACGTTCTCATGAAACATGTGTTATACCTGGATGATCAAAGTTATAATCATGAACATGGACCAGTTCCTCATCAGACAGTCCGTAATAAAATGACTCCTGCAACATTTGAGATCAACATTCTTATTGCTTGCAAGATTGTACACAGCGTATGGTGACAATAAAATATCTAGCAAGGGGAAGTGGATAAATAAAAAACTGAATGCATAATTGAGGACACTACACATTTATAAACCAAAAAAAATGAACTATTAGTGACTTTGTTATAAGAAAAAATGGATAGTCGTAATATCACAAGAAGCGCAGTCAGAGCTGTAATACACAAACCTGAGTAACAACAACTACACGCTGATCGCATAGCTGATCGATGATCATTTTGCAAACAGTACTTTTACCTGAAGATGCACCTCCAGCAACACCTTCAACACAAACAAAATTATGGTGAGGCGCATTTGGGGGTAGAAAGGTTGTACTATGTAAGCAACTACAGTTAACTGAATTTCCGCCAGCAAATAGAGAGAGCAGAACCCATAGACTACTAACCAATAACAAATGGTGCCTGGTGTCCATTCTCCAGGCCTGACGTCGTCGGTAGTTCCTCCGCCGACATGGAACCTTTCAGGTCCAGCTCGTGCAAACGGAGTGCTGGATGATGGACGCCAACCGCGGCAGCATTAAGCACTTCACTTGTCGAGTACGATCCCATATAGTGTTACTGTTCAACAAACCTACAGTCACCGGGATGTCAAACATGGAGGTCATCCAAATTTGCAGAAGGTGACAACTAGAAACAGCAAACAGACATGTGCTCACAAATCATAAGAAATGGAGGCTTCACACTATAATGGACTTTTTTAACCAGGGACGAATGTTTTGCTAAACTCTCAAGAGTTTCAACCGATCTATTACCACAAGAAACGCCAGCCTGCTATCCGACAGTTACCCGGTGTTACGAACAATTCAGCCAGCTTATTCACACAATCATATGAACAGGAACTAACTGATTCGTAGCAAGATAGGCACAAAGATCAAACGCAATTTCCCAGATTAAAAAATAATTCAAACGCCGATGCGCCCACACCTACCGCCGAGGGCACATACCGCAATGACAGATCTGCCAACGATTAATTAGATCACTGGGGCGCCATGAACGGACGGATTAGATTATTAGGGGACCACGCCAGCGCACAAATCCGCAAAGAAATGAACGAGGGACGGGAACGGTTGGGCTCTACTGCACGCGGCGACGGGAACGAAAAGATCCCGGAGATCGAGGCGAACTCGTGGAACAACCCCTGGAAGCAATCCAGAGCTACTTACCCAGAGGAGAACAAACCCAATGCGAGCCCGGGCAGACGGATCTCCGCGCCGCGTCAGTGCGGCGCCAGTCGAGTGAGGGCGGGGGCGGGGGCGCGGCGCCGCTCGACGAGGGAAGGCTCCGCCGGTGGAGGGAGGCCTGGCTCGCCGGGTCGGGGTCGCGCCGCCGCCGGCGGGAATCGGGGAGCCCGGAAAGAACAGGCGTCTTCGCGGCGGGATTTGGTGGGGAGATCGGAGAGGAGGAGGAGGGGTATTTGGCTGGCGCAGGGACAAGAACAGTGGTGACGAGGGGAACTTAGATTCTGCTGCGCGTTTTTAATAACCTATCGAGAAGAGATTCCATGTTATACGTGAGATATTTTCACGGGAAAATACGGAGTATGTTCGGTGGAAAACAAATTCGGGAAAATGAGCCCCTGAATGAGATGTGTGCTGGATCTAGACGATCGTCCGTTTGTTCCTTTTCGTGATCTCACCGCAGCCGTCAGGCCGTCTTCCTTCGTCGCCATCTTCCGACGACCTTGGTTGTTGACGATGAAAGAGGTCGTCGGATTCACCCGTGTTGATTTTTTTTAAGTTTTTTTAGTCTGTTCAACTAACAATGGTGTGGTGGTGACGGCATCTTCATGGTGGATTTGTGCCCACGGTATTCGTCGTTGCGAAGGTGTTTGCACTAGCGCCGGCGTGGGGCTTGGGAGGTAGCCCGGTGTAACATTCCAATTTTTAATTTGGATGTTATACATAGGTCATCATATGCATATCATATTTTACTTGCATTTTTTGTGTAATCCTAGAAATATTAAGCAACTCAAGGACCTAAGGAGAGAGTTGGGGATTTCATAAATTTTCATATTTGAATTGTTCTCAAATTAAAAAAAGGATTATTTTGATTTTAATATATTTTTTTCTTCAATTATTTCTAATATTTAAATTAAAAGAAAGAAGATAATATGACTTCTTCAAAAAGAGAGGCAATTTTTTGAAAATTGCATTTTTAGGCCAGAAAAATGTTCACTTTGTTCTAAATAATAGGTTTAGATGGTGAAAATTGTTT
This sequence comes from Triticum dicoccoides, assembly GCF_002162155.2. Taxonomy (NCBI): domain Eukaryota; kingdom Viridiplantae; phylum Streptophyta; class Magnoliopsida; order Poales; family Poaceae; genus Triticum; species Triticum dicoccoides. Next base: position 509,599,881 of record NC_041386.1, on the reverse strand, counting down.
TTGGCATTTTTTAGAAAAAATTTATTTTATTAGGATTTTTTTTCTTCAGGCGAAATTATTTTTTAAAAAAAATTCTTTCCCGCCCGACTGGGCTGAAGCCCAGCCGAGCAGGCCGGCCCGCCTGACGCAGCCGCCTCCCTCCTACGCGAGGAGTCCGCGTCGCCGCCGCCGTTCGAATCCGGCCGAGGCACGCCTCCCGAGGCCGGCCCCGACCCGGCGCCCCCTTCCCCAAGCAGCCCCCCTCCTATAAGTACCCGCCGCCGCCGCCCCCTCCCATC
>NC_041386.1:509575359-509598818 GCF_002162155.2 Triticum dicoccoides | reverse complement strand
GCTGACGCCGCCGCCTCCCGAGCTGCACCGTGCCCCGCCATTTGCCGCGCCGCTGCCTGCTACTCGTCGTTGCCGCAAGCCGTCGCGTCGCCACTTGCCGTCTTGTCGGAGCCCCGCCTCGCCCATGCCGCCGGAGTCGCGACCGCCGCCGTTGACCTCGCCGCCGAGTTGGATCGGTATAAAACCGCCCGGTTCGCTTTTCGATTTTTTCGGTTTTTCGGATTAGGCCGGTTTTTTTAGGTTTGTTATTTTGCGAACGCTCGCTGGTTGGATCGTTTCGACGAACGTTTTCGTTCGTTAGCCTCTGGTAACGAACGTTCGTTCCGTAGCTTTTTATTTATTTATTTTCAGCCAGGGACCTATTTGTGATTATTTTCATCGCAGATTAGCCCCTGATTTTCAAACCTCCACAACTTTTTGCTCGCCCGTCCATATCCAGTGAAACCAACGCCAAATTCTTCGTCTCGAACCCCTCTTTCCAGTTAACCAACTTGAACATGGTTTTGACAATTTAAAATTTGGTTGCAAGCAGATTTGATTTTTGAACTTCTTTGATCGTAGTTTGTGTTTCGTAGCTCCGATTCGATTGTATCTTTTTGCAAATCGAAGCTCTTCACTTGTACTTTCAGGTTGGATCTTTTCATTCGAGTTTTAGCCTTGCATCTATTGCTTGAGTGCTTATCTATGTTACTGTTTGTTTACGATAGAGTTTCTGGAGAACGAAGTGTGCTACTACGAGTCACTAGGGTTTTCAGATCGTCAGCAAGGCAAGTAACACTTTGATCATATCCCTTATTACCCAGTTTTTATGCATTAGTCTCAACCCTCAAACATTGCATGAGTAGGATCTGCTTAACATATGGGTATTGGGAAGTAGTTGTTGAGGTAGTACCTATTGCCCTTTTCATTCAAACCACGGGAGTTACTTCTACGTTATGCTTATACTGCTATGCTATGCTCGTAGACGTGGTTTGGTTCGAGTGATTCATGACAGTTGTGAGTATTATTATGAACTAAGGGTTTATTTAAGGTGGCTACTTTAACACACATCCGGGTGGATTGGTTTGTGGACACCTGGAGTAATCCAGTGTTGTCCAAAGGATAATCCCGGGGTATCCGTGTGATTTTTCCTATGGTTTGTCACCCAGGCTCAAAGGGATCATAAGATTATTCAAGCTAGAAACTTCCATGTGCAGCAACATGCCATTATGGGCTCTGGCATAGTTGAGTAAGTTGTGGGAATCCTTTCCATGATGGGCTAGCAGATGTAGGGGATTGTAGGTGTACAGGCCTATCTATCGGTTAAGGGGACCTCTTCGGAAAGACTGTGTCTCGGTCATCCGTTTCTCAAACATCATGCAGTGCGACAAATTCAACGGAGGAGATCGAGTCTTGTGGGGAAAAGTGTGCAAACCTCTGCAGAGTGTACAAACTGATCATGATTAGCCGTGTCCCCGGTTATGGACATCTTGAGTATCTGGTGCTTGAATTATTATGTTGATCTCATCACTGTACTTAATTAACTTGTTGGGTTAATAATTATTATTTTGGGATTGAGATGGGGTTACCATTCTCAATGTTTTCAACAAACTTTGTAGTTAAATAAAATATATTCCTTTGTTGTAGGGAAAAACTAGCTTTCTGCAAAAATAACCATAGAGCCTCCACCAGCCAAATATGCATATAGTTATAGTTGTTACATGTTAATTGCTCTACGGTGTTATATTACCAACATATTCCATGTGCTGACCCGTTTCGGGCTGCAACGTCTTATGTTGCAAACTTTTCAGACGAAGAGTAAGGTGCACTAGGTCGTTGTCGTGCACTCAGCTATGATGTTGGAGTTGATGGACTCATTTACCTTCGAAGCCTTCCGTTGTTATGTTATTTTAGACGCCTTCAGCCATATTATTGTAATAAGTTCTCTTTTGAGACATTCGATGTAATAAGTCTGCGATTGAACTCTATTATAAATCCTCGAGTACTGTGTGTGTCAGCATTACCGATCCAGGGATGACACTTATGCACAGAGATTTGACCGTTTGAGGTCGGATCGCTACAAGATGGTATCAGAGTACACGCTGACAGTAGGACGTAACCACTAAGATAAGCCATAGGACCCTCTTCTCTACCCATCTCTGACTCTTCTCCACCTTTTACTCTATAGATGGCGGACCCAATGAACAAGTTTGCTCAACCGAATGAAGATACACCTTTTGGACGACACTTGAAGGAGGCCACTAGATACCTGAACATCGTAATACCGAGCTTCACCGGGACCTACACTGCCACTCTACCGAAAGAAGAGCATTGGACAGTTCGAGTACATGTTCCAGGAAGGACTTTCACTCTAGTTACGGAGCCCATAGAGTTTTCCTTTGATGCACCAACCTGGTGTCTAGGAAAGAGCATGGCAGCTCACATCGCCATGGGATGCATCGGCGAAGTTTACCATAAGGATCTTAAGGACACCATATACCAGATATGTGGACGCCAAGATGAGCAATGGGAGATTATCTACACCAGGAGGGACAAGTCCATTGCAGCCTACATCCAGGAGTTAAACCAACACATCCGTCATCAGGAGAACCAGATATGCGCCAGCATGATAGACCTGAAGAAATTAATGACCAGGAACATGGAGCTAGAAGAAGAATTCAAGTCTACGCGCGATGGATATGAAGAGGAAATTGCAGTACTACTGGAGAAGAATGAAGACCTGAAGGAAAAACTAGGAATATTCCTGGGAGACCCTGCGCCAGGAGGTGAAGACCATCCCAAAGACTACATCATCATCGACGACACCGACTCCAACCCCGATAGTAATGATGACTATGAATACGAAGCTGGAGCAGATATCATGGAGTCTTCTTCCAATCAAAATTTCTAGTCGACCACCATATTATCAGTAGTATTCCTCCACATATATAGAATAGTCCGAGTATTTTGTAACGGTAGCTAGATCGATTGTATGCCCTTGTTTGCATTGAGTGGTGTGATTATGATTGTGTGTTTGTCTCATGTGCATATGGGTAGTGATTTTTGTTGGGGAACATAGTAATTTCAAAATAAATCCTACGCACACGCAAGATCATGGTGATGCATAGCAACGAGGGGAGAGTGTGATCTACGTACCCTTGTAGACCGACGGCGGAAGCGTTAGCACAACGCGGTTGATGTAATCGTAACGATCACGAGGATCAACTTGTGTGTCTAGGGGTGCCCCCTGCCCCCGTATATAAAGGAGCAAGGGGAGGAGGCCGGCCGACCCCTATTGGCGTGCCAGGAGGAGTCCTCCTCCTAGTAGGAGTAGGACTCCTACTAGGAGGGGGAAAGAGGTGGGGAGGGAGAAGGAAAGGGGGGCGCCGCCCCTGTTCTCCTAGTCCAATTCGGACTAAGGGGGGGAGGAGGCACGCGGCCCACCCTGGCGCCCTTCTCTCTCTCCACTAAGGCCCATATGGCCCATTACTTCTCCCGGTAGGGTTTCGGTAACCCTCCGGCTCTCCGGTTTTCTCCGAAATCACCCGTAACACTTCTGGTGTCCGAATATAGTCGTCCAATATATCAATCTTTATGTCTCAACCATTTCGAGACTCCTCGTTATGTCTGTGATCACATCCGGGACTCCGAACTAACTTTGGTACATCAAAACTCATAAACTCATAATATATCTGTCATCGAAACCTTAAGCGTGCGGACCCTACGGGTTCGAGAACAATGTAGACATGACCGAGACATGTCTCCGGTCAATAACCAATAGCGGAACCTGGATGCTCATATTGGCTCCCACATATTCTACGAAGATCTTTATCGGTCAGACCGCATAACAACATACATTGTTACCTTTGTCATCGGTATGTTACTTGCCCGAGATTCGATCGTCGGTATCTCAATACCTAGTTCAATCTTGTTACCGGCAAGTCTCTTTACTCGTTTCGTAATACATCATCTCGCAACCAACTCATTAGCTGCAATGCTTGCAAGGCTTATGTGATGTGCATTACCGAGAGGGCCCAGAGATACCTCTCCGACAATCGGAGTGACAAATCCTAATCTCGAAATACGCCAACCCAACATTTACCTTTGGAGACACCTGCAGAGCTCCTTTATAATCACCCAGTTACGTTGTGACGTTTGGTAGCACACAAAGTGTTCCTCCGGCAAACGGGAGTTGCATAATCTCATAGTCATAGGAACATGTATAAGTCATGAAGAAAGCAATAGCAACATACTAAACGATCGGGTGCTAAGCTAATGGAATGGGTCATGTCAATCACATCATTCTCCTAATAATGTGATCTCGTTAATCAAATGACAACACATGTCTATGGTTAGGAAACATAACCATCTTTGATTAATGAGCTAGTCAAGTAGAGGCATACTAGTGACGTTTAGTTTGTCTATGTATTCACACAAGTATTATGTTTCCGGATAATACAATTCTAGCATGAATAATAAACATTTATCATGATATAAGGAAATAAAATAATAACATTATTATTGCCTCTAGGGCATATTTCCTTCAATTTTCTCCTTAGACCTCACTCTATCCTAATCTCTCCCCTCTAAACCTATTCAGATGCCTCTGAGACGTGACCCCGGATTTGTCTTCCCACCGAAGCTTACTTAGTTGATCCAGTAGCAGAATGCCTTGATGCAGTTGCTAGTCCAGAACTAAGGCAACAACAACAACAATAACAACCCACCACCACCACCTCCAATTGACAACTTAGCCTGTTTTTTGAGGTTGAATCCGCCGGTGTTTTCCAGTAGCACTGAGCTGATTGTTGCCGATGAATGGCTCCGCAGGATTGGAAGGGAGCTGACCACCGTGGGTTGCACATATGCTGAGAAGGTGCGTTTTGTCGCACACCAATTGGATGGACCCGCAACCTCTTGGTGAGAGAATTACACAGCCACTTTTCCCATAGCCAATGTCACATGGGATCAATTTCAGCAAGCTTTCCGCACAACCCATGTCTCTACAAGAGAAATGAATATGAAGAAGTGTGAGTTTTGCAACTTACGCTAGGGAAATCGTACTGTGGGGCAGTATGTGGATGAGTTTAGCAAGTTAGCTCGCTATGCCCCAGATGATGTGGCCACAGATGCCGCGAAGCAGGAGAAGTTTATGGAAGGGCTGAATGATGAAATGAGTATGCAGTTGATGGTGGCAACATTTACTAACTACCAGGAGTTGGTAGACAAGGCCCTTATGATTGAAAGCAAACAGCAGCAGATAGAGAGACGCACACAGAAGTATGGACAGGGGAAGTACAATTCTGGAGCTCAGCAGAAGCCTCGCTTTACCCCTAACTCTGAAGGTTACACCCATAATCATGGAGGCCATACTCATAATGGAGGAAGCTCACATAACCACAGTGGGCCTAAGAATAGAAACGGGAATGGGGGAAGTAGCAGCCAGAACCGTTCCACTCCAACAATGCCCGCCAAGAAGGACCTAAGCCATGTTACCTGTTACAAGTGCGGAAAGACTGGACATTACGCTAATGATTGCTTAGAGTTGAAGAATGGCAACGGAAATGGAAACTCTGGGAAGAAGCCCAACCCTTTCATCAGAGGACAAGTGAACCACGTTAACGTGGAGGAGGTTGAAGAACAACCTGATGCAGTTATAGGTAAGTTTTTGATTAAGTCATACATATCAAGGGGATTTATGGATAAATATAAGTTGCCCACCAAAGTTCTTAAGACACCTATGTTAGTAAGCTCACCTGGAGCGGAATATATGTCAAGCAGTGGATGTTTTCAGATGCCATTGACCATAGGTAGGCATGTTTTCCCCTCAGACCTGATAATTTTGGAGTCACATGGATTGAATGTGATATTAGGCATGGATTGGATATCCATGTATGGAGGAAATATCGATTGTGCTAGTAAGTTAATTTTACTCACCACCCCGGAGGGAAAAAGGATCAAGTATGTGTCTAGGCATGCGCCAAGGAGGACCCAAGTAAATTCCCTCTCGAGAGTTGTTCAGGAAGAAGTGTCTGTTGTGAGGATTACCCAGACGTATTTCCAGAGGAACTACCAGGCATGCCGCCAGATCAAGACATAGAGCTTTTGATTGAGCTGTTGCCAGGCACCAGACCAATATCAAAGAGACCGTATCGGGTGCCCGCAAATGATCTAGAGGAAATTAAGAAGCAGATTAAGGAGTTATTGGAGAAAGGTTACATCTGACCAAGTTCATCATCGTGGGAAGCCCCAGTGCTCTTAGTTGAGAAGAGGGATGGATCTTTGAGAATGGTTGTTGATTATCGGACGTTGAATGAAGTAACGATCAAGAATAAGTACCCACTACCGATGATCAATGATTTGTTTGACCAGTTGCAAGGAGCTAAAGTATTCTCCAAGATCGATCTTAGATCAGGTTACCACCAGTTAAAGATTCGGGAACATGATAGACCTAAGACAACTTTTACCACAAGGTACAGGCTATATGACTACACTGTCATGTCTTTTGGATTGACTAATGCCCCTGCCTATTTTTATGAGCATGATGAACAAGGTGTTCGTGGAGTTTTTGGATAAGTTTGTTGTGGTGTTCATTGATGATATTTTGGTGTATTCGAAGAATGAAGAGGAACACAAGAAACACTTGCGCTTAGTTCTCGAGAAGCTCAGGGAACACCAGTTGTATGCCAAGTTCAGCAAGTGTGAGTTTTGGTTGAAGGAAGTTGGATTTCTTGGACATGTTATATCAGGAGAAGGTATAGCCGTAGACCTTACCAAGGTTCAGTCTGTCACTGAGTGGTTGGCACTCACCTCAGTTGGAGAGATCCGCAGTTTTCTGGGACTCGCAGGATATTACAGGAGGTTCATTGAGAATTTTTCCAAGATTGCGAAACCCATGACGGAGTTGTTGAAGAAGGACACCAAGTTCAAATGGACCAAGGATTATGAGGCCAGTTTTCAGGAGTTGAAGAAATATTTGGTTACAGCCCCAGTGCTGATTCTTCCGGATATACGCAAGTATTTCCAAGTGTATTGCGACGCTTCTCGCTTAGGACTTGGAGGTGTACTGATGCAGGACGAAAGAGTTGTTTCATATGCCTCACATCAGCTTCGACCTCATGAGTTGAATTATGTCACGCATGATTTGGAGTTAGCAGCCGTAGTACATGCGCTCAAGACCTGGAGACATTTTCTTATTGGAAACTATTGTGATGTATACACAGATCACAAGAGTTTGAAGTACATTTTCACGCGGAAGGAGTTGAATCTCAGGCAGAGGAGATGGTTGGAGCTCATAAAGGATTATGATATGAAGCTACACTATCACCCAGGAAAGGCCAATGTTGTAGCAGACGCTTTGAGCCGCAGGAGTTAAGTAAATACACTCGTACGCGGAGGATTACCGCAAGAGTTAGTGTTGGGGAACGTAGTAATTTCAAAAAAATTCTACGCACACGCAAGATCATGGTGATGCACAGCAACGAGAGGGGAGAGTGTTGTCTACGTACCCTCGTAGACCGGAAGCGGAAGCGTTATAACAACGCGGTTGATGTAGTCGTACGTCTTCACGGCCCGACCGATCAAGCACCGAAACTACGACACCTCCGAGTTTTTGCACATGTTCAGCTCGATGACGATCCCTGGACTCCGATCCAACAAAGTGTCGAGGATGAGTTCCGTTAGCACGACGGCGTGGTGACGATCTTGATGTTCTACCATCGCAGGGCTTCGCCTAAGCACCGCTACAATATTATCGAGGATTATGGTGGAGGGGGGCACCGCACACGGCTAAGAGATCAATGATCAATTGTTGTGTGTCTGGGGTGCCCCCTGCGCCCGTATATAAAGGAGTGGAGGAGGGGGCCGGCCAAGGAGGGTGGCGCGCCCAAGGGGGGGAGTCCAACTCCCACCGGGAATAGGACTCCCCCTTTTCCTATTAGGAGCACGAGAGGGAAGGAAGAGGAAGGAGGGAGGGAGGAAAGGGGGGGCCGGCCCCCTCCCAATTCGGATTGGGCTTGGGGGGCGCCCCCTCCCTTGCTCCTTTCCCCTCCTTTCCACTAAGGCCCAATAAGGCCCATATACCTCCCGGGGGGTTCCGATAACCTCCGGTTGATCCAGTATTGTCCCAATCTCACCCGGAACCTTTTCGGTGTCCAAATATAGTCGTCCAATATATCGATCTTTATGTCTCGACCATTTCGAGACTCCTCGTCAAGTCTGTGATCACATTCGGGACTCCGAACAACCTTCGGTACATCAAAATATATAAACTCATAATGAAACTGTCATCGTAACGTTAAGCGTGCGGACCCTACGGGTTCGAGAACAATGTAGACATGACCGAGACACGTCTCCGGTCAATAACCAATAGCAGAACCTGGATGCTCATATTGGCTCCTACATATTCTACGAAGATCTTTATCGGTCAGACCGCATAACAACATACGTTATTCCCTTTGTCATCGGTATGTTACTTGCCCGAGATTCGATCGTCGGTATCTCAATACCTAGTTCAATCTCGTTACCGGCAAGTCTCTTTACTCGTTCCGTAATACATCATCCTGCAACTAACTCATTAGTTGCAATGCTTGCAAGGCTTAAGTGATGTGCATTACCGAGAGGGCCCAGAGATACCTCTCCGACAATCGGAGTGACAAATCCTAATCTCGAAATACGCCAACCCAACAAGTACCTTCGGAGACACCTGTAGAGCACCTTTATAATCACCCAGTTACGTTGTGACGTTTGGTGGCACACAAAGTGTTCCTCCGGTAAACGGGAGTTGCATAATCTCATAGTCATAGGAACATGTATAAGTCATGAAGAAAGCAATAACAACATACTAAACGATTGGGTGCTAAGCTAATGGAATGGGTCAAGTCAATCACATCATTCTCCTAATGATGTGATCCCGTTAATCAAATGACAACTCATGTCTATGGTTAGGAAACATAACCATCTTCGATTAACAAGCTAGTCAAGTAGAGGCATACTAGTGACACTTTGTTTGTCTATGTATTCACACAAGTATTACGTTTCCGGTTAATACAATTCTAGCATGAATAATAAACATTTATCATGATATAAGGAAATAAATAATAACTTTATTATTGCCTCTAGGGCATATTTCCTTCAGTCTCCCACTTGCACTAGAGTCAATAATCTAGTTCACATCTCCATGTGATTTAACACCAATAGTTCACATCACCATGTGATTAACACCTATAGTTCACATCGACATGTGACCAACACCCAAAGGGTTTACTAGAGTCAATAATCTAGTTCACATCGCTATGTGATTAACACCCAAAGAGTACTGAGGTGTGATCATGTTTTGCTTGTGAGAGAAGTTTAGTCAATGGGTCCGCCACATTCAGATTCGTAAGTATTTTGCAAATTTCTATGTCAACATGCTCTGCACAGAGCTACTGTTGGAGAACGTAGCAGAAATTCAAAATTTTCTACGGATCACCAAGATCAATCTATGGAGTAATCTAGCAACGAGGGGAAGAAGAGTGCATCTACATACCCTTGTAGATCGCTAAGCGTAAGCGTTCAAGTGAACGGGGTTGATGGAGTCGTACTCGTCGTGATCCAAATCACCGATGATCCTAGTGCCGAACGGACGGCACCTCCGCATTCAACACACGTACAGCCCGGTGACGTCTCCTACGCCTTGATCCAGCAAGGGGAGAAGGAGAGGTTGGGGAAGACTCCATCCAGCAGCAGCACGACGGCGTGGTGGTGATGGAGGAGCGCGGGACTCCAGCAGGGCTTCGCCAAGCACTATGAGAGACGAGGAGGGAGAGGGGTAGGGCTGCACCAACAGGGAGAGAATTCACATGTGTTGGGCAGCCCCAAACCTCAAGTATATATAGGGGGAGGGGAGGGGCTGCGCCCCCACCTAGGGTGGCGGCAGCCCCTAGATCCCATCTAGGGGGCGGCCAAGGGGAGGGGGAGAGGAGGCGCACCAGGCATGGGCCCTAAGGCCCATCTACCCTTAGGGTTTTCCCCCCTCCTCCCCTTTAGGCGCCTTGGGCCCTTGTGGGGGGGCGCACCAGCCCACCTGGGGCTGGTCCCCTCCCACACTTGGCCCATGCAGCCCTCCGGGGCTTGTGGCCCCACTTGGTGGACCCCCGGGACCCTCCCGGTGGTCCCGATACGTTACCGATAAAACCCGAATTTTTTCGGTGACCAAAACAGGACTTCCCATATATAAATCTTTACCTCCGGACCATTCCGGAACTCCTCGTGATGTCTGGGATCTCATCCGGGACTCCGAACAACATTCGGTAACCGCGTACATACTTTCCCTATAACCCTAGCGTCATCAAACCTTAAGTGTGTAGACCCTACGGGTTCGGGAGACATGCAGACATGACCGAGATGACTCTCCGGTCAATAACCAACAGCGGGATCTGGATACCCATGTTGGCTCCCACATGTTCCACGATGATCTCATCTGATGAACCACGATGTCAAGGACTTAATCAATCCCGCATACAATTCCCTTTGTCTAGCGGTACGATACTTGCTCGAGATTCGATCGTCGGTATCCTGATACCTTGTTCAATCTCGTTACCGGCAAGTCTCTTTACTCGTTCCGTAACACATCATCCCGTGATCAACTCCTTGATCACATCGTGCACATTATGATGATGTCCTACCGAGTGGGCCCAGAGATACCTCTCCGTTTACACAGAGTGACAAATCCCAGTCTCGATTCGTGCCAACCCAATAGACACTTTCGGAGATACCTGTAGTGTACCTTTATAGCCACCCAGTTACGTTGTGACGTTTGGCACACCCAAAGCACTCCTACAGTATCCGGGAGTTGCACAATCTCATGGTCTAAGGAAATGATACTTGACATTAGAAAAGCTTTAGCATACGAACTACATGATCTTGTGCTAGGCTTAGGATTGGGTCTTGTCCATCACATCATTCTCCTAATGATGTGATCCCGTTATCAACGACATCCAATGTCCATGGTCAGGAAACCGTAACCATCTATTGATCAACGAGCTAGTCAACTAGAGGCTTACTAGGGACATGGTGTCGTCTATGTATCCACACATGTATCTGAGTTTCCTATCAATACAATTCTAGCATGGATAATAAACGATTATCATGAACAAGGAAATATAATAATAACCAATTTATTATTGCCTCTAGGGCATATTTCCAACAGTCTCCCACTTGCACTAGAGTCAATAATCCAGTTCACATCGATATGTGATTAACACTCAAGGTCACATCCCCATGTGACTAACACCCAAGAGTTCTGGGTTTGATCATGTTATGCTTGTGAGAGAGGTTTCAGTCAACGGATCTGCAGCATTCAGATCCGTATGTACTTCACAAATTTCTATGTCATCTTGTAGATGCAACTACTACGCTACATTTGGAGCCATTTCAAATAACTATTCTACTTGGAGCTATTCTAAATTGTTGCTCCATTATACGTATCCGGTATCTCTACTCAGAGCTACCCGGATAGGTGTTAAGCTTGCATCGACGTAACTCTTTACGTCGAACTCTTTATCACCTCCATAACCGAGAAACATATCCTTATTCCTCTAAGGATAATTTAGACCGCTATCTGGTGATCTACTCCTAGATTACCTTTGTACCCTCTTGCCAGATATGTGGCAAGGCACACATCAGGTGCGATACTCAACATGGCATACCGTATAGAGCCTATGACAAAAGCATAGGGGATGACCTTCGTCCTTCCTCTTTCTTCTGCCGTGGCCGAGCTTTAATTCTTAACTTCATACCTTACAACTCAGGCAAGAACTCCTTCTTTGACCGATCCATCCTGAACACCTTCAAGATCATGTCAAGGTATGTGCTCATTTGAAAGTACCATTAAGCGTTTTGATCTATCCTTATAGATCTTGATGCTCAATGTTCAAGTAGCTTAATCCAGGATTTCCATTGAAAAACACTTTCCAAATAACCCTATATGCTTTCCAGAAATTCTACGTCATTTCTGATCAACAACATATACTCATCAGAAATTCTATAGTGCTCCCACTCACTTCTTTGGAAATACAAGTTTCTCATAAACTTTGTATACACCCAAAAACTTTGATCATCTCATCAAAGCATACATTCCAACTCCGAGATGCTTACTCCAGTCCTTAGAAGGATTGCTGGAGCTTTGCATACTTGTTAGCATCTTTCAGGATTGACAAAACCTTCCGGTTGTATCACATACAACCTTTCCTCAAGAAAACGTTGAGGAAACAATGTTTTGACATCCTATCTGCAAGATTTCATAAATAATGCAGTAATCGCTAATACAATTCCAACAGACTCTTAGCATCGCTACGAGTGAGAAATTCTCATCATAGTCAACTCCTTAAACTTGTCGGGAAACATCTTAACGACAAGTCGAGCTTTCTTAATGGTGATACTTACCATCATCGTCCGTCTTCCTTTTAAAATCCATATGTACCTAACAGCCTTATGACCATCAAGTAGTTCTTCCAAAGTCTACACTTTGTTTTCATATATGGATCCTCTCTCGGATTATATGGCCTCGAGCCATTTTGGAATCTAGGCCCACCATCGCTTCTCCATAGCTCGTAGGTTCATTGTTGTCTAGCAACATGACTTCCAAGACAGGATTACGTACCACTCTGAAGTAGTACGCATCCTTGTCATCCCACGAGGTTTGGTAGTGACTTGATCTGAAGTTTCATGATCACTATCATAAGCTTCTACTTCAATTGGTGTAGGTGCCATAGGAACAACTCCCTGTGCCCTGCCACACACTAGTTGAAGAGACGGTTCAATAACCTCATCAAGTCTCCACCATCCTCCCACTCAATTCTTTCAAGAGAAACTTTTCCTCGAGAAAGGACCTGATTCTAGAAACAATCCCTTATTGCTTTCGGATATGAGACAGGAGGTTTACCCAACTGTTTTTGGGTGTCCTATGAAGATGCATTTATCCGCTTTGGGTTCGAGCTTATCAGCTTGAAACTTTTTTCACATAAGCGTTGCAGCCCCAAACTTTTAAGAAATGACAGCTTAGGTTTCTCTAAACCATAGTTCATACGGTGTCATCTCATCGGAATTACGTGGTGCCCTATTTAAAGTGAATGTGGTTGTCTATAATGCCTAACCCATAAACTATTGTGGTAATTCGATAAGAGACATCATGGTATGCATCATATCCAATAGGGTGCAGTTATGATGTTCGGACACACCATCACACTATGGTGTTCCAGGCTGTATTAGTTGTGAAACAATTTCCACAATGTCTTAATTCTGTGCCAAACTCGTAATTCAGATATTCATCTCTATGATCATATCATAGACATTTTATCCTCTTGTCACGACGATCTCTCACCTTCACCCTGAAATTACTTGAACCTTTCAATAATCCAGACTCGTGATTCATCAAGTAAATATACTCAACATCTACTCAAATCATCTGTGAAGTAATAACATAACGATATCCACTACACGCCTCAGCACTCATTGGACTGCACACATCAAAATGTATTACTTCCAACATGTTGCTTTCTAGTTCCATTTTACTGAAAACGAGGCTTTCAGTCATCTTGCCCATGTGGTATGATTTGCATGTATCAAGTGATTCAAAATCAAGTGAGTCCAAACGGTCCATTTGCATGGAGTTTCTTCATGCATATACACCAATAGACATGGTTCGCATGTCTCAAACTTTTCAAAAACGAGTGAGCCCAAAGATCCATCAACATGGAGCTTCTTCATGCGTTTTATACCGATATGACTTACGTGGCAGTGCCACAAGTAGGTGGTACTATCATTACTATCTTATATCTTTTGGCATGAACATGTGTATCACTATGATCGAGATTCAATAAACCATTCGGTGCAAGACCATTGAAGGTATTATTCAAATAAACAGAGTAACCATTATTCTCCTTAAATGAATAACCGTATTGCGATAGACATAATCCAATCATGTCTATGCTCAACGCAAACACCAATCTCGATGGTAGAGGGAGCGTGCAATGCTTGATCACATCAAGCTTGGGAAAAACTTCCAACACATATCGCTAGCTCACCTTTAGCTAGTCTCCGTTTACTCCGTAGCCTTTTATTTCGAGTTTACTAACACTTAGCAACCGAACCGGTATCTAATACCATGGTGCTACTAGGAGTACTAGTAAAGTACACATTAACACAATGTATATCCAATATACTTCTATCGACCTTGCCAGCCTTCTTATCTACCAAGTATCTAGGGTAATTCTGCTCCAGTTGCTGTTCCCCTTATTACAGAAGCACTTAGTCTCGGGTTTGGGTTCAACCTTGGGTTTCTTCACTAGAGCAGCAGCTGATTTGCCGTTTCATGAAGTATCCCTTCTTGCCCTTCTTGAAACTAGTGGTTTCACCAACCATCAACAATTGATGCTCCTTCTTGATTTCTACTTTTGTGGTGTCAAACATCGTGAATATCTCAAGGATCATCATATATGTCCCCGATATATTATAGTTCATCATGAAGCTCTAGCAGCTTGGTGGTAATGACTTCGGAGAAACATCACTATCTCGTCTGGAAGATCAACTCCCACTCGATTCAAATGATTGTTGTACCCAGACAATCTGAGCACAAGCTCAACAATTGAGCTTTTCTCCCTTAGTTTGCAGGCTAAGAAAATCGTCGGAGGTCTTATACCTCTTGACGTGGGCACGAGCCTGAAATCCCAATTTCAGCCCTCGAAACATCTCATATGTTTCGCGACATTTCAAAACCGTCTTCGGTGCCTCAAATCTAAACCGTTTAACTGAACTATCATGTAGTTATCAAAATGTGTATGTCAGATGTTCGCAACATCCATAGACAACGTTCGAGGTTCAGCACACTGAGTGGTGCATTAAGGACATAAGCCTTCTATGAAGCAATGAGGACAATCCTCAGTTTACGGACCTAGTCCGCATAATTGCTACTATCAACTTTCAACTAAATTTTCTCTAGGAACATATCTAAACAGTAGAACTGAAGCGCGAGCTACGACATAATTTGTGAAGACCTTTTGACTATGTTCAGGATAATTAAGTTCATCTTATGAACTCCCACTCAGATAGACATCCCTCTAGTCATATAAGTGATTACATGATCCGAGTCAACTAGGCCGTGTCCGATCATCACGTGAGACGGACTAGTCAACATCGGTGAACATCTTCATGTTGATCGTATCTTCTATACGACTCATGTTCGACCTTTCGGTCTTCTGTGTTCCGAGGCCATGTCTGTACATGCTAGGCTCGTCAAGTCAACCTAAGTGTTTGCATGTGTAAATCTGTCTTACACCCGTTGTATGTGAACGTTGGAATCTATCACACCCAATCATCACGTGGTGCTTCGAAACAACGAACTGTCGCAATGGTGCACAGTTAGGGGAACACTTTCTTGAAATTATTATGAGGGATCATCTTATTTACTACCGTCGTTCTAAGTAAACAAGATGCAAAAACATGATAAACATCACATGCAATCAAATAATAGTGACATGATATGGATAATATCATATAGCTCCTTTGATCTCCATCTTGGGGCTCCATGATCATCTTGTCACCGGCATGACACCATGATCTCCATCATCATGATCTCCATCATCGTGTCTCCATGAAGTTGCTCGCCAACTATTACTTCTACTACTATGGCTACCGGTTAGCAATAAAGTAAAGTAATTACATGGCGTTGTTCAATGACACGCAGGTCATACAATAAATAAAGACAACTCCTATGGCTCCTGCCAGTTGTCATACTCATCGACATGCAAGTCATGATTCCTATTACAAGAACATGATCAATCTCATACATCACATATCATTCATCACATTCTTCTTGGCCATATCACATCACATAGCATACCCTGCAAAAACAAGTTAGACGTCCTCTAATTGTTGTTTGCATGTTTTATGTGGCTGCTATGGGTTTCTAGCAAGAACGTTTCTTACCTACGCAAAAAACCACAACGTGATATGCCAATTGCTATTTACCCTTCATAAGGACCCTTTTCATCGATTCCGATCCGACTAAAGTGGGAGAGACAGACACCCGCTAGCCACCTTATGCAACTAGTGCATGTCAGTCGGTGGAACCAGTCTCACGTAAGAGTACGTGTAAGGTCGGTCTGGGCTGCTTCATCCCACGATGCCGCCGAATCAAGATGAGACTAGTAACGGCAAGTAAATTGACAATATCGACGCCCACAACTACTTTGTGTTCTACTCATGCATAGTAACTACGCATAGACCTAGCTCATGATGCCACTGCTGGAGAATGTAGCAGAAATTCAAAATTTTCTACGGATCACCAAGATCAATCTATGGAGTAATCTAGCAACGAGGGGAAGAAGAGTGCATCTACATACCCTTGTAGATCGCTAAGCGGAAGCGTTCAAGTGAACGGGGTTGATGGAGTCGTACTCGTCGTGATCCAAATCACCGATGATCCTAGTGCCGAACGGACGGCACCTCCGCGTTCAACACACGTACAGCCCGGTGACGTCTCCTACGCCTTGATCCAGCAAGGGGAGAAGGAGAGGTTGGGGAAGACTCCATCCAGCAGTAGCACGATGGCGTGGTGGTGGTGGAGGAGCACGGGACTCCAGCAGGGCTTCGCCAAGCACTACGAGAGACGAGGAGGGAGAGGAGTAGGGCTGCACCAACAGGGAGATAATTCACATGTGTTGGGCAGCCCCAAACCTCAAGTATATATAGGAGGAGGGGAGGGGCTGCGCCCCCACCTAGGGTTCCCTCCCTAGGGGTGGCGGCAGCCCCTAGATCCCATCTAGGGGGCGGCCAAGGGGAGGGGGAGAGGGAGGCGCACCAGGCATGGGCCCTAAGGCCCATCTGCCCTTAGGGTTTGCCCCCTCCTCCCCTTTAGGCGCCTTGGGCCCTTGTGTGTGGGGGGGGGGGGGCGCACCAGCCCACCTGGGGCTAGTCCCCTCCCACACTTGGCCCATGCAGCCCTCCGGGGCTTGTGGCCCCACTTGGTGGACCCCCGGGACCCTCCCGGTGGTCCCGATACGTTACCGATAAAACCTGAAACTTTTCCGGTGACCAAAACATGACTTCCCATATATAAATCTTTACCTCCGGACCATTCCGGAACTCCTCGTGACGTCCGGGATCTCATCCGGGACTCCGAACAACATTTGGTAACCGTGTACATACTTTCCCTATAACCCTAGCGTCATCGAACCTTAAGTGTGTAGACCCTACGGGTTCGGGAGACATGCAAACATGACGAGATGACTCTCTAGTCAATAACCAACAGCGGGATCTGGATACCCATGTTGGCTCCCACATGTTCCACGATGATCTCATCGGATGAACCACGATGTCAAGGACTTAATCAATCCCGTATACAATTCCCTTTGTCTAGCGGTATGATACTTGCCCGAGATTCGATCGTCGGTATCCCGATACCTTGTTCAATCTCGTTACCGGCAAGTCTCTTTACTCGTTCCGTAACACATCATCCCGTGATCAACTCCTTGATCACATTGTGCACATTATGATGATGTCCTAGCGAGTGGGCCCAGAGATACCTCTCCGTTTACACGGAGTGACAAATCCCAGTCTCGATTCGTGCCAACCCAACAGACACTTTCGAAGATACCTGTAGTGTAACTTTATAGCCACCCAATTACGTTGTGACGTTTGGCACACCCAAAGCACTCCTACGGTATCCGAGAGTTGCACAATCTCATGGTCTAAGGAAATGATACTTGACATTAGAAAAGCTTTAGCATACGAACTACATGATCTTGTGCTAGGCTTAGGATTGGGTCTTGTCCATCACATCATTCTCCTAATGATGTGATCCCGTTATCAACGACATCCAATGTGCACGGTCAGGAAACCGTAACCATCTATTGATCAACGAGCTAGTCAACTAGAGGCTTACTAGGGACATGGTGTCGTCTATGTATCCACACATGTATCTGAGTTTCCTATCAATACAATTCTAGCATGGATAATAAACGATTATCATGAACAAGGAAATATAATAATAACCAATTTATTATTGCCTCTAGGGCATATTTCCAACAGCTACTCTAGCTAATTGCTCCCACTTTCAATATGTATCCAGATTGAGATTTAGAGTCATCTGGATCAGTGTCAAATTTGCATCGACGTAACCCTTTACGACGAACCTTTTATCACTTCCATAATCGAGAAACATACCTTATTCCACTAAGGATAATTTTGACCAATATCCAGTGATCTACTCCTAGATCACTATTGTACTCCCTCGCCAAACTCAGGGCAGGGTATACAATAGGTCTGGTACATAGCATGGCATACTTTATAGAACCTATGGCTAAGGCATAGGGAATGACTTTCATTCTCTCTCTATCTTCTGTCGTGGTCGGGTTTTGAGTCTTACTCAACTTCACACCTTGTAACACAGGCAAGAACTTCTTCTTTGACTATTCCATTTTGAACTACTTCAAAATCTTGTCAAGGTATGTACTCACTGAAAAACTTATCAAGCATCTTGATCTATCTCTATAGATCTTGATGCTCAATATGTAAGCAGCTTCACCGAGGTCTTTCTTTGAAAAACTCCTTTCAAATATTCCTTTATGCCTTGCAGAATAATTCTACATTATTTCCGATCAACAATATGTCATACACATATACTTATCAGAAATGCTGTAGTGCTCCCGCTCACTTTCTTGTAAATACAGGCTTCACCGCAAGTCTGTATAAAACTATATGCTTTGATCAACTTATCAAAGCGTATATTACAACTCCGAGATGCTTGCACCAGTCCATAAATGGATCGCTGGAGCTTGCATATTTCGTTAGTACCTTTAGGATTGACAAAACCTTCTTGTTGCATCATATACAACTCTTCTTTAATAAATCCATTAAGGAATGCAGTTTTGTTTATCTATTTGCCAGATTTCATAAAATGCGGCAATTGCTAACATGATTCAGAAAGACTTAAGCATAGCTATGAGTGAGAAACTCTCATCATAGTCAACACCTTGAACTTCTCGAAAACCTTTTTGCGACAATTCTAGCTTTGTAGATAGTAGCACTACTATTAGCGTCCGTCTTCATCTTGAAGATCCATTTAATCTCAATGGCTCGCCGATCATTGGGCAAGTCAATCAAAGTCCATACTTTGTTCTCATACATGGATCTCATCTCAGATTTTATGGCCTCAAGCCATTTCACGGAATCTGGGCTCATCATCGCTTCCTCATAGTTCGCAAGTTCGTCATGGTCAAGTAACATGACCTCCAGAACAGGATTATTGTACCACTCTGGTGCGGATCTCACTCTGGTTGATCTACGAAGTTCTGTAGTAACTTGATCTGAAGTTTCATGATCATCATCATTAACTTCCTCTCTTGTTGGTGCAGACATCACTGGAACTAATTTATGTGATGAACTATTTTCCAATTCGGGAGAAGGTACAAT
This sequence comes from Triticum dicoccoides, assembly GCF_002162155.2. Lineage (NCBI taxonomy): Eukaryota > Viridiplantae > Streptophyta > Magnoliopsida > Poales > Poaceae > Triticum > Triticum dicoccoides. The sequence goes on along the minus strand of NC_041386.1, from coordinate 509,579,387 downwards.
TACCTTATCAAGTTCCATTTTCCTCCCACTCATTTCTTTTGAGAGAAACTCCTTCTCTAGAAAGGATCCATTCTCAGCAACGAATATCTTGCCTTCGGATCTGTGATAGAAGGTGTACCCAACAGTTTCTTTTGGGTATCCTATGAAGATTTACTTCTTCGATTTGGGTTCGAGCTTATATGTTGAAAACTTTTTCACATAAGCATCGCAGTCCCAAACTTTAAGAAACGACAGCTGAGGTTTCTCGCCAAACCATAGTTCATATGGTGTCATCTCCACGGATTTAGATGGTGCCCTATTTAATGTGAATGTAGCCGTCTCTAATGCATAACCCCAAAACGATAGCGATAAATTTGTAAGAGACATCATAGATCGCACCATATCAAGTAAAGTATGATTACGACGTTCGGACACACCATTACGCTGTGGTGTTCCGGGTGGCGTGAGTAGTGAAACTATTTCACATTGTTTTAACTGAAGGCCAAACTCGTAACTCAAATATTTTACTTCTGCGATCATATCGTAGAAACTTTTATTTTTATTACGATGATTCTCCACTTCACTCTGAAATTCTTTGAACTTTTCAAATGTTTTAGACTTGTGTTTCATCAAGTAGATATACTCATATCTGCTCAAATCATCTGTGAAGATCAAAAAATAATGATACCTGCCGTGAGCCTCAATATTCATCGGACCACATACATCAGTATGTATGATTTCCAACAAATCTGTTGCTCGCTCCAATGTTCCGGAGAACAGAGTCTTAGTCATCTTGCCCATGAGGCATGGTTCGCAAGCATCAACTGATTCATAATCAAGTGATTCCAAAAGCCCATCAGCATGGATTTTCTTCATGCGGTTTACATCGATATGACCTAAACGGCAGTGCCACAAATAAGTTGCACTATCATTATTAACTTTGCATCTTTTGGCTTCAATATTATGAAAATGTGTATTACCACGATCGAGATCCAACAAACCATTTTTATTGGGTGTATGACCATAGAAGGTTTTATTCATGTAAACAGAACAACAATTATTAACTTACATGAATAACCGTATTGCAATAAACATGATCCAGTCATATTCATGCTCAATGCAAACACTAAATAACATTTATTTCAGGTTTAACACTAATCCCGAAAGTATAGGGAGTGTGCGATGATGATCATATCAATCTTGGAACCATTTCCAATACACATCGTCACTTCACCCTTAACTAGTCTATGTTCATTCTGCAACTCCCGTTTCGAGTTACTATTCTTAGCAACTGAACTAGTATCAAATACTGAGGGGTTGCTATAAACACTAGTAAAGTACACATCAATAACATGTATATCAAATATACCTATGTTCACTTTGCCATCCTTCTTATCCGCCAATTACTTGGGGTAGTTCCGCTTCCAATGACCAGTCCCTTTGCAGTAGAAGCACTCAGTTTCAGGCTTAGGTCCAGACTTGGGTTTTTTTCACTTGAGCAGCAACTTGTTTGCCGTTCTTCTTGAAGTTCCCCTTTCTTCCCTTTGCCCCTTTACTTGAAACTAGTGGTTTTGTTTACCATCAATACTTGATGCTTTTCTTGATTTCTACCTTCGTCGATTTCAGCATCATGAAGAGCTTGGGAATCATTTCCGTTATCCCTTGCATATTATAGTTCATCACGAAGTTCTACTAACTTGGTGATGGTGACTAGAGAATTCTGTCAATCACTATTTTATCTGGAAGATTAACTCCCACTTGATTCAAGCGATTGTAGTACCCAGACAATCTGAGCACATGCTCACTGATTGAGCTATTCTCCTCCATCTTTTAGCTATAGAACTTGTTGGAGACTTCATATCTCTCAACTCGGGTATTTGCTTGAAATATTAACTTCAACTCCTGGAACATCTCATATGGTCCATGACGTTCAAAACGTCTTTGAAGTCCCGATTCTAAGCCGTTTAAGCATGGTGCACTAAACTATCAAGTAGTCATTATATTGAGCTAGCCAAACGTTCATAACATCTCCATCTGCTCCTGCAATAGGTTTGTCACCTAGCGGTGCATCAAGGACATAATTCTTCTGTGCAACAATGAGGATAAACCTCAGATCACGGATCCAATCCGCATCATTGCTACTAACATATTTCAACTTAGTTTTCTCTAGGAACATATCAAAATAAAACAGGGAAGCAACAACGCGAGCTATTGATCTACAACATAATTTGCAAAATACTATCAGGACTAAGTTCATGATAAATTTAAGTTCAATTTAACCATATTACTTAAGAACTCCCACTTAGAAAGACATCCCTCTAATCTTCTAAGTGATCACGTGATCCAAATCAACTAAACCATAACCGATCATCACGTGAAATGGAGTAGCTTTCAATGGTGAACATCAATATGTTGATCATATCTACTATATGATTCATGCTTGACCTTTCGGTCTCAGTGTTCCGAGGCCATATCTGCATATGCTAGGCTCGTCAAGTTTAACCTAAGTATTCTACGTGTGCAAAAACCGGCTTGCACCCATTGTAGATGGACGTAGAGCTTATCACACCCGATCATCACGTGGTGTCTAGGCATGACAAACTTTGGCAATGGTGCATACTCAGGGAGAACACTTTTATCTTGAAATTTAGTGAGAAATCATCTCATAAAGCTACCGTCGAACTAAGCAAAATAAGATGCATAAAAGATAAACATCACATGCAATCAAAATATGTGACATGATATGGCCATCATCATCTTGTGCCTTTGATCTCCATCTCCAAAGCATCGTCATGATTTCCTTCGTCACCGGCATGACACCATGATCTCCATCATCTTGATCTATATCAATGTGTCGTCACATGGTCGTCTCGCCAACTATTGCTCTTGCAACTATTGTTATCGCATAGCGATAAAGTAAAGCAAGTATTTGGCGCTTGCATCTTATGCAATAGAGAGACAACCATAAGGCTTTCGCTAGTTGCTGATAACTTCAACAAAACATGATCATCTCATACAACAACTTATATCATGTCTTGACCATATCACATCACAACATGCCCTGCAAAAACAAGTTAGACGTTCTCTACTTTGTTGTTGCAAGTTTTACGTGGCTGCTACGGGCTTAGCAAGAACTGTTCTTACCTACGCATCAAAACCACAACGATAGTTTGTCAAGTTGGTGCTGTTTTAACCTTCGCAAGGACCGGGCGTAGCCACACTCGGTTCAACTAAAGTTGGAGAAAGTGACACCCGCCAGCCACCTGTGTGCAAAGCACGTCGGTAGAACCAGTCTTGCGTAAGCGTACGCGTAATGTCGGTCTGGGCCGCTTCATCCAACAATACCGCCGAACCAAAGTATGACATGCTGGTAAGCAGTATGACTTATATCGCCCACAACTCACTTGTGTTCTACTCGTGCATATAACATCAACACATAAAACCTAGGCTCGGATGCCACTGTTGGGGAACGTAGTAATTTCAAAAAAATTCCTACGCACACGCAAGATCATGGTGATGCACAACAACGAGAGGGGAGAGTGTTGTCTATGTACCCTCGTAGACCGGAAGCGGAAGCGTTATAACAACGCGGTTGATGTAGTCGTACGTCTTCACGGCCCGACCGATCAAGCACTGAAACTACGGCACCTCCAAGTTTTTGCACACGTTCAACTCGATGCCGATCCCCGGACTCTGATCCAGCAAAGTGTCGGGGATGAGTTCCGTCATCACGACGGCGTGGTGACGATCTTGATGTTCTACCGTCGCAGGGCTTCGCCTAAGCACCGCTACAATATTATCGAGGATTATGGTGGAGGGGGGCACCGCACACCGCTAAGAGATCAATGATCAATTGTTGTGTGTCTGGGGTGCCCCCCTGCCCCCGTATATAAAGGAGTGGAGGAGGGGGTCGGCCAAGGAGGGTGGCGCGCCCAAGGGGGGCGAGTCCAACTCCCGCCGGGAGTAGGACTCCCCCTTTTCCTATTAGGAGTAGGAGAGGGAAGGAAGAGGAAGGAGGGAGGAAGGAAAGGGGGGGGGCGGCCCCCCTC
>NC_041386.1:509484070-509574894 GCF_002162155.2 Triticum dicoccoides | reverse complement strand
TGATAACCTCCCGGTGATCTGGTATTGTCCCAATCTCACTCGGAACCTTTCCGGTGTCCAAATATAGTCGTCCAATATATCGATCTTTATCTCCCGACCATTTCGAGACTCCTCGTCAAGTCCGTGATCACATCCGGGACTCTGAACAACCTTCGGTACATCAAAATATATAAACTCATAATGAAACTATCATCGTAACGTTAAGCGTGCGGACTCTACGGGTTCGGGAACAATGTAGACATGACCGAGACACGTCTCCGGTCAATAACCAATAGCGGAACCTGGATGCTCATATTGGCTCCTACATATTCTACGAAGATATTTATCGGTCAGACCGCATAACAACATATGTTGTTCCCTTTGTCATCGGTATGTTACTTGCGCGAGATTCGATCGTCGGTATCTCAATACCTAGTTCAATCTCGTTACCGGCAAGTCTCTTTACTCGTTCCGTAATACATCATCCTGCAACTAACTCACTAGTTGCAATGCTTGCAAGGCTTAAGTGATGTGCATTACCGAGAGGGCCCAAAGATACCTCTCTGACAATCGGAGTGACAAATCCTAATCTCGAAATACGCCAACCTAACAAGTACCTTCGGAGACAACTGTAGAGCACCTTTATAATCATCCAGTTACGTTGTGATGTTTGGTGGCACACAAAGTGTTCCTCCGGTAAACAGGAGTTGCATAATCTCATAGTCATAGGAACATGTATAAGTCATGAAGAAAGTAATAGCAACATACTAAACGATCGGGTGCTAAGCTAATGGAATGGGTCAAGTCAATCACATCATTATCCTAATGATGTGATCCCGCTAATCAAATGACAACTCATGTCTATGGTTAGGAAACATAACCATCTTCGATTAACGAGCTAGTCAAGTAGAGGCATACTAGTGACACTTTGTTTGTCTATGTATTCACACAAGTATTACGTTTCCGGTTAATACAATTCTAGCATGAATAATAAACATTTATCATGATATAAGGAAATAAATAATAACTTTATTATTGCCTCTAGGGCATATTTCCTTCAGTTAGTAGACGATCTCAAGGAACTTCGTTTGGAGATAGTTCCAAGAGGTTTGTTGCAGCAATGGAGGTACAGTCTACATTATTGGGGAAGATTCGAAAAGCTCAGAAGGTTGATAAGGAAATTACTGAGATAAAGGAGAAGATGAGCAAAGGAAAAGCCAAGTGTTTTCATGAGGATGAGCACGAGACTTTATGGTTTGAGGATCGTGTATATGTGCCCAATAATGCGGAGATCAGGAAGTTAATACTTGAGGAAGCTCATGACTCGCCATACTCGATTCACCCAGGAAACACCAAGATGTATTTGGATTTGAAAGAACATTTCTGGTGGATAGGTACGAAGAAGGATATTGTCGTGTATTGATACGTCTCCAATGTATCTATAATTTTTGATTATTCCATGCTATTATATTATCTGTTTTGGATGTTTAATGAGATTTAATTTACCTTTTTATATTATTTTTGGGACTAACCTACTAACCAAAGGCCTAGTGCAAATTGCTATTTTTTGCCTATTTCAGTGTTTCGCAGAAAAGGAATATCAAACGGAATCCAAACGGAATAAAACCTTCGGGAGAGTTATTTTTGGAACAAGCGTGATCCAGGAGACTTGGAGTGGACGCCAAGAAAGAAGCGAGGAGGCCACGAGGCAGAAGGGTGCGCCCCCACCCTCGTGGGCCCCTCACTGCTCCACCGACGTACTTCTTCCTCCTATATATACCCATATACCCCGAAAACATCCAAGAGCACCACGAAACCCTATTTCCACCACCGCAACCTTCCATACCCGTGAGATCCCATCTTGGGGCCTTTTCCGGTGCTCCGCCGGAGGAGGAATCGATCACGGAGGGCTTCTACATCAACACCATAGCCTCTCCGATGATGTGTGAGTAGTTTACCACAGACCTTCGGGTCCATAGTTATTAGCTAGATGGCTTCTTCTCTCTCTTTGGATCTCAATACAAAGTTCTCATCGATTCTCTTAGAGATCTATTCAATGTAATTCTTTTTGTGGTGTGTTTGTCGAGATCCGATGAATTGTGGGTTTATGATCAAGATTATCTATGAACAATATTTGATTCTTCTCTGAAATCTTTTATGCATGATTTAATATCTTTGCAAGTCTCTTAGAATTATCAGTTTGGTTTGGCCTACTAGATTGATCTTTCTGCATTGGGAGAAGTGCTTAGCTTTGGGTTCAATCTTGCGGTGTCCTTTCCTAGTGATAGGAGGGGCAGCAAGGCACATATTGTATTGTTGCCATCGAGGATAAAAAGATGGGGTTTATATCATATTGATTGAGTTTGTCCCTCTACATCATGTCATCTTGCCTAATGCATTACTCTGTTCTTATGAACTTAATACTCTAGATGCATGTTGGATAGCGGTCGATGTGTGAAGTAATAGTAGTAGATGCAGAATCGTTTTGGTCTACTTGTCATGGACGTGATGCTTATATACATGATCATGCCTAGATATTCTCATGATTATTCGCTTTTCTATCAATTGCTCGATAGTAATTTGTTCACACACCGTAGAATTCGCTATCTTTAGAGAAGCCACTAGTGAAACCTATGGCCCCCGGGTCTATTCTCCATTATATTAATCTCCTGTCAACTAGCTATTTCTAGCGCCGTTTATTTTGCAATTTTTATTTTCCAATCTATATCATAAAAATACCAAAAATATTTATCTTATTATCTCCATCAGATCTCACTTTCGTAAGTGACCTTGAAGGGATTGACAACCCCTTTATCGCGTTGGTTGTGAGGTTCTTGTTTGTTTGTGCAGGTATTAGGCGACTTGCGTGTAATCTTCTACTGGATTGATACCTTGGTTCCCAAAAACTGAGGGAATACTAACGCTACTTTGCTGCATCACCCTTTCTTCTTCAAGGTAAAACCAACGCATGCTCAAGAGGTAGCAAGAAGGATTTTTGGCGCCGTTGTCGGGGAGGTTGCACCAAGTCAAGTCAAGATTTGATCTCCCAGCTACAGGCCATTTCTGGCGCCGTTGCTGGGGAGATCTATGCACAAGTCAAGACATACCAAGTACCCATCACAAACTCTTATCCCTCGCATTACATTATTTGCCATTTGCCTCTCATTTTCATCTCCCCACTTCACCCTTGCCGTTTTATTCGCCCTCTTCTTCGCTCGCCTCGTCTTCGTTTGCTCTTTTTCTTGCCTTTTGTGTGCCCGTTCTTTGTGCAATTTGCTACCATCATGTCTGAAATTGGGGAGTTATCATTGATAAGGATAGTGGTAATAACATGGAAAACTTTGATGCTTTTGACAATCCTCATAAAGAACTTACCATTTTACACACTAAAAAGTTTCGGATTGGTAGTGGTAATATTATTGGAAAAGGAGTTATTCAAGATTTCTTTACTTGTGTCGGTGCTTTGCCCACCATGAGCGGGTCTATTCTTCATAAAACTAGTAGTATTGCGGATGCTATATCTTTGCTTGTGGTTGAACTTGAAAGACAATTTATCCATATGCATCCTTGCATAGAGAGGATCTTTCTAGAATTTTCTAATATTGAGCATTCTTCTGTTAAGCGAGCAGCTACCATATTTTTAGCTCATGAGTTCAGATGTATAATAAAAGAGGCCAATGAAATTTTTGCGCATTATAGGGTGGATGCCGGCCGTCCTCCCATAGAAGCAATCCTTTTTTTTATCAAGAAGACATAATGCACTTACGATCTTTAGATCATGTTGCTTTTAACGAAAACCTTAGAAAGAAGGTTCCTACCGATGCTCTTGTTGACAGGATCTCTGAACTTAATGATAATTTTTCTATCCAGAACAATGGGTAGGTTTTTCCCTTGAACAAAGGCTCATGACTTTTTGCCAAAAAATGCTTATAATGATGAATTGGTTGTGCAATATGAGGGGCCAAAGGAGGAACCAATACCTCCCGAGCTTGATCTTGGGGACTTTTGTCCCATTAAATTTAGCCCTTTTGATTACTTTTGCTTGCCAGAAAGAAAGCTTGCTGCTGAGCGTAGGGAGTATGAGATGAGTTTTCGCGATTTACCTTATCATTAGCATGGCAACACCTAGATCTATTCTTGTTTTTATGCCTCGTCAAACAATAGCGCTTGTTGGGAGACAACCCAATTTTATTTTTGTTTCTTGTTTTTTGTTCCTGTTTAGTAATAAATAATTCATCTAGCTTCTGTTTAGATGTGGTTTTATGATTTTCATTAGTGTTTGTGCCAAGAAGAACCTTTGGGAGGACTTGGGGGAAGTCTTTGCGATCTTGCTGTAAAAAAGAGAAACTTTAGCGCTCACGAGCTTTGATGACATTTTTTACTGGAGAGTGTGATTAGGTTGATTATTTTTCCAGATGATTAATAGACAAATTCCTCACGTCCACCAATTTATTTCAGAATTTTTGGGGTTACAGAAGTATTTGAAACCTACATATTACTACAGATTGTTCTGTTTTTGACAGATTCTATTTTCATGTGTTGTTTGCTTATTTTGATGAATATATGGCTAGTATCAGGGGGGGTATGAACCATAGAGAAGTTAGAATACAGTAGGTTTAACACCAATATAAATAAATAATGAGTTCATTACAGTACCTTGAAGTGGTGGTTTGTTTTCTTATACTAACGGAGCTCATGAGATTTTCTATTGAGTTTTGTGTTGTGAAGTTTTCAAGTTTTGGGTAAAGATTTGATGGATTTTGGAATAAGGAATGGCAATAGCCTAAGCTTGGGGAGGCCCAAGGTACCCAAGGTAAAAATCAAGGACAACCAAAAGCCTAAGCTTGGGGATGCCCCGAAAGGCATCCGCTCTTTCGTCTTCGTCTATCGGTAACTTTACTTAAGGCTATATTTTTATTCACCACATGATATGTGTTTTGCTTGGAGCGTCTTGTATGATTTGAGTCTTTGATTTTTAGTTTACCACAATCATCCTTGCTGTACACACCTTTTGGAGAGACACACATGAATTGGAATTTATTAAAATACTCTATGTGCTTCACTTATATCCGTTGAGCTAGATAATTTTGCTCTAGTGCTTCACTTATATATTTTTAGAGCACGGTGGTGGTTTTATTTTATAGAAATCATTGATCTCTCATGCCTCACTTATATTATGTTGAGAGTCTTTCAGAACAGCATGGTAATTTGCTTTGGCTATAAAATTAGTCCTAATATGACAGGCATCCATGATGGGTATAATAAAAACTATCATAAAAAGTGCATTGAATACTATGAGAAGTTTGATACTTGATAATTGTTTTGAGATATGAAGATGGTGATATTAGAGTCATGCTAGTTGAGTAGTTGTGAATTTGAGAAATACTTGTTCTAAAGTTTGTGATTCCCGTAGCATGCACATATGGTGAACCGTTATGTAATGAAGTCGGAGCATGATTTATTTATTGATTATCTTCCTTATGAGTGGCGGTCGGGGACGAGCGATGGTCTTTTCCTACCAATCTATCCCCTAGGAGCATGTGCTTAGTACTTTGTTTCGATAATTAATAGATTTTTGCAATAAGTATGTGAGTTCTTTATGACTAATGTTGAGTCCATGGATTATACGCACTCTCACCCTTCCAGCATTGCTAGCCTCTCAAGTACCACGCAACTTTCGCCGGTACCATACACCCACCTTATATCTTCCTCAAAACAGCCACTATACCTACCTATTATGGCATTTCCATAGCCATTCCGAGATATATTTCCATGCAACTTACCACCGTTCCGTTCGTTATGACACGTTACATCATTGGCATATTGCTTTGCATGATCATGCAGTTGACATCGTATTTGTGGCAAAGCCACCGTTCATAATTTTTTCATACATGTCACTCTTGATTCATTGCACATCCCGGTACACCGCTGTAGGCATTCACATAGAGTCATATTTTGTTCTAGTATCGAGTTGTAATTTTTTGAGTTATAAGTAAATAAAAGTGTGATGATCATCATCATTAGAGCATTGTCCCAAGTGAGGAAAGGATGATGGAGACTATGATTTCCCCACAAGTCGGGATGAGACTCTGGACGAAAAACTAAAAAAAGAGAAAAATAAAAAAAAGAGAAAAGAGAGAAGGGACAATGCTACTATCCTTTTACCACACTTGTGCTTCAAAGTAGCACCATGATCTTTATGATAGAGTCTCCTATGATTTCACTTTCATATACTAGTGGGAATTTTACATTATAGAACTTGGCTTGTATATTCCAATGATGGGCTTCCTCAAAATGCCCTACGTCTTCGTGAGCAAGCGAGTTGGATGCACACGCACTTAGTTTTTCTTGTTGAGCTTTCATACACTTATAGCTCTAGTGCATCCGTTGCATGGCAATCCCTACTCACTCACATTGATATGTATGGATGGGCATCTCCATAGCCCGTTGATATGCCTAGTTGATGTGAGACTATCTTCTCCTTTTTGTCTTCTCCACAACCACCATTCTATTCCACCTATAGTGCTATGTCCATGGCTCACGCTCATATATTGCGTGAAGATTGAAAAAGTTTGAGAACATCAAAAGTATGAAACAATTGCTTGGCTTGTCATTGGGGTTATGCATGATTTAAATACTTTGTGTGGTGAAGATAGAGCATAGCTAGACTATATGATTTTGTAGAGAAAACTTTCTTTGGCCATGTTATTTTGAGAAGACTACATAATTGCTTTGTTAGTATGCTCGAAGTATTATTGTTTTTATGTCAATATTAAACTTTTGTCTTGAATCTTTCGGATCTGAACATTCATGCCACAATAAAGAAAATTACATTGAGAATTATGCTAGGTAGCATTCCACATCAAAAATTCTGTTTTTATCATTTACCTACTCGAGGACGAGCAAGAATTAAGCTTGGGGATGCTTGATACGTCTCTAACGTATCTATAATTTTTGATTGCTCCATGCTATTATATTATCTGTTTTGGATGTTTAATGGGCTTTAATTTACCTTTTTATATTATTTTTGGGACTAACCTACTAACCAAAGGCCCAGTGCAAATTGTTTTTTTTGCCTATTTCAGTGTTTCGCAGAAAAGGAATATCAAACGTAATCCAAATGGAATGAAACCTTTGGGAGAGTTATTTTTGGAACAAACGTGATCTAGGAGACTTGGAGTGGACGTCAAGAAAGAAGCGAGGAGGCCACGAGGCAGGAGGGCGCGCCCAGGGGGGCTAGGCGCGCCCCCACCCTCGTGGGCCCCTCCTAGCTCCACCGACGTACTTCTTCCTCCTATATATACCCATATACCCCGAAAACATCCAGGAGCACCATGAAACCCTATTTCCACCACCGCAACCTTTTGTACCCGTGAGATCCCATCTTGGCGCCTTTTCCGGTGCTCCGCCGGAGGGGGAATCGACCACAGAGGGCTTCTACATCAACACCATAGCCTCTCCGATGATGTGTGAGTAGTTTACCAACAGACCTTTGGGTCCATAGTTATTAGCTAGATGGCTTCTTCTCTCTCTTTGGATCTCAATACAAAGTTCTCCTCGATTCTCTTGGAGATCTATTCGATGTAATTCTTTTTGTGGTGTGTTTGTCGAGATTCGATGAATTGTGAGTTTATGATCAAGATTATCTATGAACAATATTTGATTCTTCTCTAAAATATTTTATGCATGATTTAATATCTTTGCAAGTCTCTTCGAATTATCAGTTTGGATTGGCCTACTAGATTGATCTTTCTTGCAATGGGAGAAGTGCTTAGCTTTGGGTTCAATCTTGCGGTGTCCTTTCCTAGTGACAACAGGGGCAGCAAGGCACGTATTGTATTGTTGCCATCGAGGATAAAAAGATGGGGTTTATATCATATTGCTTGAGTTTATCCCTCTACATCATGTCATCTTGCCTAATACGTTACTCTATTCTTATGAACTTAATACTCTAGATGCATGCTGGATAGCGGTCAATGTGTGGAGTAATAGTAGCAGATGCAGAATCGTTTCGGTCTACTTGTCGTGGACGTGGTGCCTATATACATGATCATGCCTAGATATTCTCATAATTATTCGCTTTTCTATCAATTGCCCGACAGTAATTTGTTCACCCACCGTATAATTTGCTATCTTGAGAGAAGCCACTAGTGAAACCTATGGCTCCCGGGTCTATTCTCCATTATATTAATCTCCTGTCAACTAGCTATTTCTGGCGCCGTTTATTTTGCAATTTTTATTTTCCAATCTATATCATAAAAATACCAAAAATATTTATCTTATTATCTCTATCAGATCCCACTTTCGTAAGTGACCGTGAAGGGATTGACAACCCCTTTATCGCATTGGTTGCGAGGTTCTTGTTCGTTTGTGTAGGTATTAGGCGACTTGCATATAATCTCCTACTGGATTGATACCTTGGTTCTCAAAAACTAAGGGAAATACTTACGCTACTTTGCTGCATCACCCTTTCCTGTTCAAGGGAAAACCAACACATGCTCAAGAGGTAGCAAGTATGTAGCAGTATGTGATGTATGTCAAAGAGTGAAGGCAGAACATCAGAAGCCAGCAGGATTGTTACAACCTATGCCAATACCAGAATGGAAGTGGGACAAACTTGGCATGGATTTCATCACCGGATTACCCAGGACCCGATCGGGATATGATTCATTCTGGGTAGTAGTTGATCGTTTGACAAACGTAGCTCACTTTATCCCAGTGAAAACCACTTATACAAGCACGAAGTTGGCCAAGATATATATGACCAGGATCGTATGTCTGCATGGAGTTTCGAGGACCATCTTATCAGATAGAGGAACATAGTTTACCTTGAAGTTTTGGAATTAGCTGCACCAGACTTTGGGTACTAGGCTAGAGTTCAGTACAACCTTTCATCCGCAGACCAATGGACAGACAGAGAGAGTCAATCAGATTCTGGAGGACATGTTGAGAGCTTATGCGTTAGATTATGGATCTAGTTGGGATGACAGTTTGCCTTACGCAGAGTTCTCCTACAACAACAGTTACCGGGCTAGTTTGAAGATGGCCCCTTTTGAAGCCTTGTATGGAAGGGGATGCAGGACACCGTTAATGTGGGATGAATTTGGAGACTGTCATTTGTTTGGACCAAATTTGATCAAGGAGTCTGAAGAGAAGGTCAAGTTGATTCAAGATAGGCTGAAGGTAGCTCAGTCCAGGCAAAAGAGTTATGCCGACACTAAACGAAAGGAGGTAGTCTATGAAATTGGAGATCGAGCATATCTTCGTGTGTCACCACTTCGAGGAGTTAAACGATTTGGAGTTAAGGAAAAGTTAGCCTCGAGATTTTTAGGACCATACCGAGTTCTGAAACGTATGGGAGAAGTTCCTACAAATTGGAGTTACCCGAAGGATTATCAGGAGTTCACGTTGTGTTTCACGTTTCCCAGTTGAAGAAGTGGCATGCAAAGATGGCTGATATTCCTCTAAGAGATACAATGCCCCTAGAAGCAATTCAGTTGGATAGTGATCTGACCTACAAGGAGAAACCTGTGAAGATTCTCGAGTTTGCCAACCCAGTTACACGCAACAAGGTTATCAAGTTTTGCGAAGTTCAGTGGAGCCACCATACCGAGGATGAAGTCACCTGGGAGCGAGAAGTAGAGCTACGGAAAGACCACGCACACCTATTTTCTAGCCAACCTGAATCTCGAGGGCGAGATTCATCTTAAGGGGGTAGGTTTGTAACATGCCAATTCTCAATTTCGATGTTATACATAGGTCATCATATGCATATCATATTTTACTTGCATTTTTGTTTGTGATCCTAGAAATCTTAAGCAACTCAAGGACCCAAGGAGAGAGTTGGGGATTTCACAAATTTTCATATTTGAATTTTTCTCAAATTTGAAAAGAGGATCATTTTGATTTTAATATTTTCCTCTCCAATTATTTCCAATATTTAAATTAAAATAGAGAAGATAATATGACTTCTTTAGAAAGAGAGGAATATTGGAGGAAATTTTTTAAAATCAAATTATATCTTATTTGGATTTTATTTGAATTAGAAAAAATATGCATTTTTTTGGAAATTGCATTTTAAGGCTAGAAAAATGTTCACTTTATTCTAAATAATAGGTTTAGATGGTGAAAATTGGTTTGGCATTTTTAGATTTTATTAGGATTTTTTTTCTTCCGGCGATTTTTTTAAATCCTTTCCCGCCCGACTGGGCCGAAGCCCAGCCGAGCAGGCCGGCCTGCCTGACGCCGCTGCCTCCCTCCCGCGCGAGGAGTCCGCGCCGCCGCCGCCGTTCGAATCCGGCCGGGGCACGCCTCCCGAGGTCGACCCCGACCCGACGCCCCCTTCCCCAAGTAGCCCCCTCCTATAAGTACTCGCCGCCGCCGCCCACTCTCCTCACCCCACTAGCTGCCGCCTCCCGAGCCACGCCGCCGCAGCCGTCGTTGCCGCCGCCCGCCGCGCGCCATCGCCGCAAGCCGCCGCGCCGCCACTTGTCGGAGCCCCGCCTCGCCCACTCCGTCGGAGTCGCCGCCGCCGCTGTTGACCTCGCCGCCGCGTTGGCTCGGTATAAAACCATCCAGTTCGCTTTTCGCTTTTTTTCGATTTTTCGAATTAGGTCGGTTTTTTTAGGTTTGCTATTTTGCGAACGCTTGCTGGTTAGATCGTTTCGACGAACGTTTTCATTCGTTAGCCTCTGGTAACGAACCTTCATTCCTTAGTTTTTTCTTTTTATTTTATTTTCGGCCAGGGACCTATTCACAATTATTTTTATCGCAGATTAGCCCCTGATTTTCAAACCTCCGCAACTTTTTGCTCGCTTGTCCAAATCCAGTGAAACCAACGCCAAATTCTTCGTCTCGAACCCCTCTTTCCAGTTAATCAACTTGAACATGGTTTTGACAATTTAAAATTTGGTTGCAAGCAGATTTTATTTTTGAACTTCTTTGATCGTAGTTTGTGTTTCGTAGCTCCGATTCGATTGTATCTTTTTGCAAATCGAAGCTCTTCACTTGTACTTTCAGGTTGGATCTTTTCATTGGAGTTTTACCCTTGCATATATTGCTTGAGTGCTTATGTATGTTATTGTTTGTTTATGATAGAGTTTCCGGAGAGCGAAGCGTGCTACTATGAGTCACTAGGGTTTTCAGATTGTCAGCAAGGCAAGTAACACTTTGATCATATCCCTTATTACCTAGTTTTTATGCATTAGTCTCAACCCTCAAACAATGCATGAGTAGGATCTGCTTAACATGTGGGTATTGGGAAGTAGTTGTTGAGGTAGTACCTATTGCCCTTTTCATTCAAACCATGGGAGTTACTTCTACATTATGCTTATACTGCTATGCTATGCTCGTAGACGCGGTTTGGTTCGAGTAATTCATGACAGTTGTGAGTATTATTATGAACTAAGGGTTTATTTAAGGTGGCTACTTTAACACACATCCGGGTGGATTGGTTTGTGGACACCTGGAGTAATCCAGTGCTGTCCAAAGGAGAATCCCGGGGTATCCGTGTGATTTTTCCTATGGTTTGTCACCCAGGCTCAAAGGGATCATAAGATTATTCAAGCTAGAAACTTCCGTGTGCAGCCACATGCCATTATGGGCTCTGGCATAGTTGAGTAAGTTGTGGGAATCCTTTCCATGATGGGCTAGCAGATGTAGGGGATTGTAGGCGTACAGGCCTATCTATCGGTTAAGGGGACCTCTTCGGAAAGATTGTGTCTCGGTCATCCGTTTCTCAAACATCATGCAGTGCGAGAAATTCAACGGAGGAGATCGAGTCTTGTGGGGAAATGTGCGCAAACCTCTGCAGAGTGTACAAACTGATCATGATTAGCCATGTCCCCGGTTATGGACATCTTGAGTATCTGGTGCTTGAATTATTATGTTGATCTCATCACTTTACTTAATTAACTTGTTGGGTTAATGATTATTAATTTGGGATTGAGATGGGGTTACTATTCTCAATGTTTTCAACAAACTTTGCAGTTAAATAAAATATATTTCTTTGTTGTAGGGAAAAACTAGCTTTCTGCAAAAATAACCGTAGAGCCTCCATCGGCCAAATATGCATATAGTTATAGCTATTACATGTTAATTGCACTATGGTGTTATATTACCAGCATATTCCATGTGCTGACCCGTTTCGGGCTGCAACGTATTATGTTGCGGACCTTTCAGATGAAGAGTACACTAGTAAGGAAAATCCTATACACAGAGGTATAGCAGTAGCGCTGGTTAAAATAGGGCACTGCTGCTACTTTGTAGTAGCGCGTTCCAGGAAAGCGCACTATAGCTACAACTATAGCAGTAGCGCGTGTGCAGCAAAAAGCGCTACCATTATAAATCCCACCGTGTTGGCGGTAGGCTAGAAATAGTAGTAGCGGTTCCGCGCAAAGCGCGCTACCACTATGGTCGTTGTTGCAGCGCGTTTCCTGCGTAGAGCGCTACTGCTAAGAAAGAAAAGAAAAATAAAAAATAGAAAAGTAAATGAAAATGAAAGAAGTAGGAAACAGAGAAATGAAAAAAGAAAATATTAGGATAAAAAAAGAAATAACTGCTTCCTATAGCAGTAGCGTGTTTTGCTAAAACGCGCTATAGCTAACTTAGCTATAGCGCATTTCTGAAAAAGCGCTACTGCTAGTTCTACTTAACCACCCGCAGGCTCAAAATTTTGCTAAGTCCTCCTTTCCCCTCTCCCCCTGTTCCCCTACCTCCTCTGTCGCCGCCGCCCGAGCCCGAGCCTGCCCTCATCGCCGCCGCCCGAGCCCGAGCCTGCCCTCATCGCCGCCGCTCTTGACCTCACTGCTGCCACCCTCGACCTCACCGCTGCCGCCCGAGCCCGCCCAGGACCGCCGCCTCCCGATCCCGAGCTTGCTACCTCTTGACCATGTGTTGGTTTTCCCTTGAAGAGAAAAGGGTGATGCAGCAAAGCAGCATAAGTATTTCCCTCAGTTTTTGAGAACCATGGTATCAATCCAGTAGGAGACCACTCGCGAGTCACCTCGTACCTACACAAACAAATAAGAACCTCGCAACCAACGCGATAAAGGGGTTGTCAATCCCTTCACGACCACTTGCAAGAGTGAGATCTGATAGAGATAATAATAATAAATAAATATTTTTGGTATTTTTATGATATAAATTGAAAGTAAAGATTGCAAAATAAAATAGACTGGAAACTTGTATGATGGAAAATAGACCCGGGGGCCATAGGTTTCACTAGTGGCTTCTCTCAAGATAGCATAAGTATTACGGTGGGTGAACAAATTACTGTCAAGCAATTGATAGAATTGAGTATAGTTATGAGAATATCTAGGTATGATCATGTATATAGGCATCACGTCCGTGACAAGTAGACCGACTCCTGCCTGCATCTACTACTATTACTCCACACATCGACCGCTGTCCAGCATGCATCTAGAGTATTAAGTTCATAAGAACGGAGTAACGCTTTAAGCAAGATGACATGATGTAGAGGGATAAACTCATGCAATATGATATAAACCCCATCTTTTTATCCTCTATGGCAACAATACAATACGTGTCATTTCCCCTACTGTCACTGGGATCGAGCACCGCAAGATTGAACCCAAAGCTAAGCACTTCTCCCATTGCAAGAAAGATCAATCTAGTAGGCCAAACCAAACTGATAATTTGAAGAGACTTGCAAAGATAACCAATCATACATAAAAGAATTGAGAGAAGATTCAAATATTGTTCATAGATAATCTTTATCATAAACCCACAATTCATCGGATCTCGACAAACACACCGCAAAAGAAGATTACATCAAATAGATCTCCAAGAGAATCGAGGAGAACTTTGTATTGAGATTCAAAGAGAGAGAAGAAGCCATCTAGCTAATAACTATGGACCCGAAGGTCTGAGGTAAACTACTCACACATCATCAGATAGGCTATGGTGTTGATGTAGAAGCCCTCTGTGATCAATGCCCCCTCCGACGGAGCACCGGAAAAGGCCCCAAGATGGGATCTCACGGGTACAACAGGTTGTGGCGGTGGAATTAGGTTTTCGTGGTGCTCTCTGATGTTTTCAGGGTACGTAGGTATATATAGGAGGAAGAAGTAGGTCGGTGGAGCCACGAGGGGCCCACGAGGGTGGAGGGCGTGCCCAGGGGGGTAGGCGCGCCCCCTACCTTGTGGCTTACTCGTTGGTTGCTTGACGTCCACTCCAAGTCCTCTGGATCACGTTTGTTCCAAAAATCACGCTCCCGAAGGTTTCATTCCGTTGGGACTCTGTTTGATATTCTTTTTCTACGAAACAATGTGTGTAGGCAAAAAAACAACAATTTGGACTGGGCCTCCGGTTAATATGTTAGTCCCAAAAATAATATAGAAGTGTATAAATAAGCCCATTAAACACCCAAAACAGAATATATAATAGCATGGAACAATCAAAAATTATAGATACGTTGGAGACGTATCAGAGCCCGCCCTCGCCGCCCCTACCTCCGTCGCCGAGCACCTCCCCGCCACCGTCTCTCCCCTCTCTATAAGCCCCCCACCCCTCCCCCACCCCCTCTTGATACGTCTCCAACGTATCTATAATTTTTGATTGTTCCATGCTATTATATTATCAACCTTGGATGTTTTATATGCATTTATATGCTATTTTATATGATTTTTGGGACTAACCTATTAACCTAGAGCCCAGTGCCAGTTTGTGTTTTTTCGTTGTTTTTGAGTATCACATAAAAGGAAAACCAAACGGAGTCCAATTGACCTGAAACTTCACGGAACTTATTTTTGGACCAGAAAAATGCCAGGAAGTAAAAGAACTGGGACAGAAGAGTCGCTGGCTGCCCACGAGGGTGGGGGCGCGCCCCTTGCCTCGTGGACAGCCCGGAGACCCACCTGCCTTGTTCCCGACTCCAACACCTCTTATATAACCCAACACTTCCAGAAAGAAACCTAGACCGGGAGTTCCGCCGCCGCAAGCCTCTGCAGCCACCAAAAACCAATCTAGACCCGTTTCGGCACCCTGCCGAAGGGGGGAATCCCTCTCTGGTGGCCATCTTCATCATCCCGGTGCTCTCCATGACGAGGAGGGAGTAGTTCTCCCTCGGGGCTGAGGGTATGTACCAGTAGCTATGTGTTTGATCTCTCTCTCTCTTGTGTTCTTGAGTCGGCACGATCTTGATGTATCACGAGCTTTGCTATTATATTTGTATCTTATGATGTTCCTCCCCCTATACTCTCTTGTGATGAATTGAGTTTTCCCTTTGAAGTTATCTTATCGGTTTGAGTCTTTAAGGATTTGAGAACACTTGATGTATGTCTTGCATGTGCTTATCTGTGGTGACAATGGGATATCACGTGATCCACTTGATGTATGTTTTGGTGATCAACTTGCCAGTTCCGTGACCTCGTGAACTTATGCATTGGGGTTGGCACATGTTTTCGTCTTGACTCCCTGGTAGAAACTTTGGGGCAATCTTTGAAGTTCTTTGTGTTGGTTGAATAGATGAATCTGAGATTGTGTGATGCATATCGTATAATCATACCCATGGATACTTGAGGTGACATTGGAGTATCTAGGTGACATTAGGGTTTTGGTTGATTTGTGTCTTAAGGTGTTATTCCAGTACGAACTCTATGATAGATTGAACAGAAAGAATAGCTTCATGTTATTTTACTACGGACTCTTGAATAGATCGGTCAGAAAGGATAACTTTGAGGTGGTTTCGTACCCTACAATAATCTCTTCGTTTGTTCTCGCTATTAGTGACTTTGGAGTGACTCTTTGTTGATGTTGAGGCATAGTTATATGATCCAATTATGTTATTATTGTTGAGAGAACTTGCACTAGTGAAAGTATGAACCCTAGGCCTTGTTTCCTAGCATTGCAATACCATTTGTGCTCACTTTTATTATTAGTTACCTTGATTTTTTTTATATTTTCATATTACAAAAACCTTTATCTACTATCCATATTGCACTTGTATCACCATCTCTTCGCCGAACTAGTGCACCTATACAATTTACCATTGTATTGGGTGTGTTGGGGACACAAGAGACTCTTTGTTATTTGGTTTCATGGTTGTTTGAGAGAGACCATCTTCATCCTACGCCTCCCACGGATTGATAAACCTTAGGTCATCCACTTGAGGGAAATTTGCTGCTGTCCTAAAAACCTCTGCACTTGGAGGCCCAACAACGTCTACAAGAATAAGGTTGTGTAGTAGACATCAAGCTCTTTTCTGGCGCTGTTGCCAGGGAGGTTAGCGCTTGAAGGTATATCTTTAGATCTTGCAATCGAATCTTTTTGTTTCTTGTTTTATCACTAGTTTATTCTATAAAAGAAAACTAAAAAATGGAATTGAGGTACCTCATATGCTTCATCTTTTTAATGTCTTTCATGAAAAATAAGGATCCCGATAATTGTGCCAAAGTGTTAGAAGAAGAATGCATTAGAATGTTTGGCACTAAATCTTTGAATGATGAGCATGATTGCAATGTTGTTAGTATGAGTTTCTTGAATATCCATGGTACTAATTATGATTGCACTAGTCATGATGAAAATATCTCTTATAAGCATGTCAACTTTTGTGGAATACATAGAGCTCGCAAGCACACACCAAATAGGGAAGACAGATTTTGCAAGAGGCATAAGTATTTGGAAACTAAATGGTTGCAAGAAAGGCTAGATGATTGTGCTGAAAGATTCAATATTTATCGCCATCCTTTTGAACTTTGCAATGAACATGGTCATTTAAAGCTCCAATGCTATTTGTTTCATGATCAAATCATGTCCAAAAATTGTGATAAATTGATTACCCTTGAGCACCATAAAGATCTTAGTCTTCTTTTCGGGTATGAAGAAATGAAACGTATAACTGAGGGTATTCCAAAATTTAATCTTGATAGATTTCTTGATTTTGATCTAGAAGAAATTTTTATGTATTATGCGGTGAATTGCATTGAAAATCCTTATATTGCCAATTACATAAAGACAAGAAAACAAATAGAAGATGAAGAGAATACTAATGAAAGGGAAGAGACTTCCCAATATTCTCCTATTATTTCTTATGATGACTCAGGTAACGAGGAGGAGCTTCCTATTCAACCAATCTCATTAATAAGGAGCTCCGAAAAGAGGATTAACCCCACACATGATGTGAAGAAGAAAAAGAAAAGACGGAGAAGCAAAGGTAAAAATGTATCCCTCCGAAATGATGTTGCTCCTATTACTCATTGTGATGATGATAATTGTTATACTATTGGTGCTATGCATACTATTAATGAAGAGAGTGATTATGCTTATGATATGAAAAGGCCCAAGCTTGGGGATGCTATGTTTGATGAGAATGAAAAGTTTGAAAATATATTTACTGCATTAATGTTTGTCCCAAGCTTGGGGATGCTATGTTTAATGAATATGATATTTGTAGTCTCCCAAGTTTTGATATGCAAATTTATTTTGATGATAGCATGCCTCCTATTTATGATGATTATATTGATGAAAGTGGGTTTGTAAGAGTGTCAACTTTAGGAAGTAATGATCCCACTATTTTGGAGGGTGTTGAATCTTATTGTGATAATTATGAAAGTGGGTTTGGAGAGTTCATGACTTTAGTTAATGTTAATCCCACTATTTTGGAAGAGTGTCAACTTTGCATACTTGTAGATCATGAAAAGAATGCTTTGTGTGATGGTTATATTGTCGAATTCATTCATGATGCTACTTAAAATTATTATAAGGGAGGAATATATGCTCGCAGGAATTGCAATAATACCAAGTTTCCTCTCTATGTGCTTAAAATCTTGAAGTTATGCTTTGTTTTGCTTTCCTATGCAAGTTGATTATTGTTCCCACAAGTTGTTTGCTCACAAAATCCCTATGCATAGGAAGTGGGTTAGACTTAAATGTGCTAGTCATATTCTTCATGATGCTCTCTTTATGTTACAATTATTATCTTTTATGTGAGCATCATTGAAATCATCATGCCTAGCTAGGGGCGTTAAACGATAGCGCTTGTTGGGAGGCAACCCAATTTTTATTTTTGCTCCTTGCTTTTTGTTCCTGTTTAGTAATAAATAATTTATCTAGCCTCTGTTTAGATGTGGTTTTATGTTTTAATTAGTGTTTGTGCCAAGTAGAACCTTTGGGAAGACTTGGGGAAAGTCTTTGCGATCATGCTGTAAAACAAACAGAAACTTTAGCGATCACTAGATTTGCTGCCATTTTTTATTGGAGAGTGATATTTAGTTAATTGTTTTGCAGATTATTAATAGCTAAATTCCTCACGTCCAGCAATTTATTTTAGAATTTTTGGGGTTCCAGAAGTATTCAAAACCTACAGATTACAATAGACTGTTCTGTTTTTGACAGATTCTGTTTTTCGTGTGTTGTTTGCTTATTTTGATGAATCTATGGCTAGTAATAGAGTTTATGAACCATAGAAAAGTTGAAACACAGTAGGTTTAACACCAATATAAATAAAGAATTAGTTCATTACAGTACCTTGAAGTGGTGGTTTGTTTTCTTATACTAACGGAGCTTACGAGTTTTCTGTTAAGTTTGTGTTGTGAAGTTTTCAAGTTTTGGGTAAAGATTCGATGGACTATGGAATAAGGAGTGGCAAGAGCCTAAGCTTGGGGATGCCCAAGGCATCCAAGGTAATATTCAAGGACAACCAAGATCCTAAGCTTGTGGATGCCCAAGGCACCCCAAGGTAATATTCAATGACAACTAAGAGCCTAAGCTTGGGGATGCCCCGGAAGGCATCCCCTCTTTCGTCTTCGTTCATCAGTAACTTTACTTGGACCTATATTTTTATTCACCAGATGATATGTGTTTTGCTTGGAGCATCATTTTATTTTATTTTATTTTGCTTGCTGTTTGAATAAAATACCAAGATATGAAATTATTAAATGTTAGAGAGTCTTCACGTAGTTGCATAATTATTCGACTACTCATTGATCTTCACTTATATCTTTTGGAGTAGTTTGTCATTTGCTCTAGTTCTTCACTTATATCTTTTTAGAGCACATTGGTGGTTTTATTTTGAAGAAATAGATGGTCTCTCATGCTTCACTTATATTATTTTGAGAGTCCTAAACATCATGGTTGTTTTGAGATATAAAGGTGGTAATATTAGAGGTGTGCTAGTTGAGTAATTGTGAAATTGATGAATACTTGTGTTGAAGTTGGCAAGTCCCGTAGCATGCACATATGGTAAACGTTGTGTGACAAATTTGAAGCATGGGATGTTCTTTGATTGCTTTCCTTATGAGTGGCGGTCGGGGACGAGCGATGGTCTTTTCCTACCAATCTATCCCCTAGGAGCATGCGCGTAGTGCTTGGTTTTGATGAATTTTAGATTTTTGCAATAAGTATGTGAGTTCTTTATGACTAATGTTGAGTCCATGGATTATACACACTCTCACCCTTCCATCATTTCTAGCCTCTTCGGTACCGTGCATTGCCCTTTCTCACCTTGAGAGTTGGTGCAAACTTCGCTGGTGCATCCAAACCCCGTGATATGATAGGCTCTACCACACATAAGCCTCCTTATATCTTCCTCAAACAGCCACCATACCTACCTACTATGGCATTTCCATAGCCATTCCGAGATATATTGGCATGCAACTTTCCACCGTTCCATTTATTATGACACGCATCATCATTGTCATATTGCTTTGCATGATCATGTAGTTGACATCGTATTTGTGTCACAGCCCTAGCTTAGCCTTTGCTTGCCCTTGCATGATCATCATGTCATCATGTCTAAATTTCATTTAAATATGAAATGGGGATTCTCAAACCCTAGCACCAAATGAATTCGACTAGGGTTAAAATAAAATCTTTTTCATTGAACTCAAAATGCCCTTTAAAAATGTTCAACATTTCTGGATTGAGGTGGAAGCATCTACCAAAATGGTTTACATTTTTGCAGGACATATTTGGGCTTCGAATTAATTCAAACATATTTGAATTGGAGCTATTTAAATTCTATATATATTTTAGGTGCTCCAAAAATGTTGGAAATTGTTATGGATCACTGGAATAGTTCAGACAGCACCCCTAATTATTTCCAGGATTTTATAAAATGGTTTAGTATTTTACTAAATCAAAACAAAACAGAATAAATAGAAAATAGAAACAATCTAAATTAGAAAACACACAGAGAGAGTTACCTGGGCCGGCCTACCTGTTCTGGCACTGTAGCGGCCCAGCGCACCGAGGGCA
Source organism: Triticum dicoccoides (assembly GCF_002162155.2). Classification (NCBI taxonomy): domain Eukaryota; kingdom Viridiplantae; phylum Streptophyta; class Magnoliopsida; order Poales; family Poaceae; genus Triticum; species Triticum dicoccoides. The sequence continues at coordinate 509,554,701 of NC_041386.1, read as the reverse complement.
GAGCTGTCTTCTTCCTCCTGCCAGTAGGCAGAGGGGAAGCGTGGCGCGCGCGTGTGCGTTCCTGGCCACCTCCTGCTTGCCTCCCTGGACCTGATCCGCGCCCGGAGACGCCCGACGCCTCCCCTCACTTCCCCCTCGCTCTCTGGCGCCCCCCCTCTACTCTCTCCTCTTCATGTTCGAGCGTAGCTGCCCACCGCCGTCCCGTGAACATGTGGCACCGCGTACACCGCCGCCCCCATGCCCCGTGGCTGTGTCCACTAGCTCCGCCTCGACGCCGTGAATCTCCAAGCCGAAGAATGCACCCCGGATGCCCTGCAGCGTCGCCGCCATTGCCATCTTCCTCACCGCCTCGGCCACCGAACACCGTCGCCAAATTCGCTGCTGGCAGGACGTCCCCGAGCCCAATTACCCTCCCTACGAACTCGCGGTGAGCCCCCGAGTCGTTTCCCCCTTCTTCCCTGGTCGCGTTTGACCTCTAGGCCATAGCCCCACCTTGGCCGAACTCCGGCCGCCGCCCAACTTGCCGTCGCCGTGGCTACAGATCACCCCTGGATGCGGGCGAGCGAGGGCAACCCACTGGTGCCCTTGGCTTGACCCACTGCCGCCCGTAGCGCCGCTCCGACGACCTTCCGCCGCGACTTGAGGTCGCCGACGCCTAACTCCGGTGATGCTCATGTGGCGCCATTAGTTTAGGTGTTAATCATGTTTAGTTAATGTCACGTGTTGATGACATGTGGGCCCTACCGCCTATTTTAACCATGGGGTAAACCCCTGTTAAGTTTGAACCTAAACATAGTGGACCCCACACGTCAGTTGACCCGCTAATGTCACCGTTGACCTGGGCCCACCTGTTAGTGAGACAAACTGGCACCGGGTCACTTACCAGTGGGCCCCACTGGTCAGGTTTGACCTGGACCGACCAGTTGACTTGCTGACGCGGTGCTGATGTCACTCTGACGTCATAAATCTTTTTCTAGAATTAAAATAAATCAAAAATGATTTATAAATTTCAGAAAATACTCCAAAACTTTGAAAAATCATAGAAATTCAACCGCAGCTCAGATTGAAATAATTTATATATGAAAAATTATCAGAAAAATTCAGTCTATCCATCTATACTAGTTTCATGCATGACAAACCAACCTAAACCTGCTGTATAGATGAAAACACATAAAGGGCATTTAAAATGCTTAAGTTTGGAGTTGCATTTGAATCCTTGATTCAAATGAGCCCCATTGAACTTGTTGTTGTTTGCATTAGCACAAACAACATCACATATACATGCCATGATCATGCGTCATATTGTCGCATTTGCATTGATTGTGTTCTTCTCTATTGCTGGTGCTTGTCCCCTCTCGGTAGGCGTATTCCGACGATGAGTTCGATGACACCGATGAAGAGCTATACTATCTTCAGAAGTGCCAGGAAAGCAAAACCCCCTTGTTCATTCCGATACAATCCCACTCTCTCGCTCCTGCTCTCTTTTACTGCATTAGGACAACAACGATTCAACTGTTACATGCTGCGGTAGTTGAACCCCTTTCCTCTGCATGACCTGTCATTCCCACAGTAAATAGATGAAACCCACTAGCATGACTAGGAATTGTTTGAGCCCTGATGTTCCTACTCATTCATGCCTGTTGTCATGCCTGCTACTGCTTAGAGTTGAGTCAGGTCTGATTCATCGGGAATGAATTGGAACGTGGTGAACATGTCCTACTGTTGTGAGCTAAGTGTGTGAACACGATTTGATAAAGGTATCGGTGAGAGGCCATGTAGGAGTACATGGTGGGTTGTATCATTGCGGCCTTCCTCAGGAACTGAGTTCTATGTTTTTGATCCATGAACAGTTACTACCACACATTGGGCTCCGGGCGCTCCAAGCTCTGTCGACTTATTAATCAGCCTGATCTCTGTCCAGGAGTTGCAACTAGTTTCTGGTGTTTGTAGGTAGTGTTAGTAGTCTACCAAGTGGCACCCGGTACAGGTGGGCTTGGGACAGACTAGGCACAGTGGCACGGTGTACCAAGTGGCACCCGGATGGTGGGCTTGGGAACCCTGCTCACATCGTTTGGGGCCGTGAGCGACACCCTGGCCGGATCTCCTTGCGGATGGAACCCGAATAGGCGATAAACCTGGACGAGAGACTTGTGTGATTAGTCAGGTCGTGGCCGACTCCCTCAGTAGGCTTCCGCTTGAAGGTTGCCGAGATACACGACGTGTCCATGGTGGTAAGTGGCGAGAGCGTGTGTGAAGAAGTACACCCTTGCAGGGTTATCATTATCTATTCGAATAGCCGGATTCCTCGGATATGGAAATTTGGACCCCTTGCATAGTTCATAGACAAGTGAAAATGGATACTCTAAAATGCGCAAGATAAGCGTGAGTGCTATGGATGGCGTTCTCGTAGGGAGACGGGAGCGGATCCATAGTGGTGTATTGATATGGTGAATATGTGGACTCGTGTGCGCCACCTCAAAAGAGTTACTTGCAGTCATAGTTAGGATAGCCACTGAGTCAAAGCTGGCTTGCTGTAGTCCAACTCCACCACCCCCTTTGTTGATACTGGTGCATATGTAGCTAGTTCTGATGTAAGTCTTGCTGGGTACATTTGTACTCACGTTTGCCTATTTTATGTTTTGCAGAGAGACGTTAGTCTCGCTAGTAGTTTCGCGTGGACTTCGACGTTTAGCTTGTTACCTCAGCTACGATCTTGTACCCTTAGGAGGGTCTTGTAGATAGTCAGGCTTCTCAGCCTTCTTCATTTGTAGTTGTCTGTACTCAGACAAGTTAAGCTTCCGCATGTGCTTGTTGTTTGTATGCTTTGTATGTTGGGGTCATGAGACCCATGTTTGTAATACTTGGCTCCTCGGAGCCTAATGAATAAATACTTGAGTCGTAGAGTTATGTTGTGATGCCATGTTGTATTTACACATATCGAGCATATTGTGTGTATGATTGAAATGCTTGGTATGTGTGGGATCCGACAACCTAGTTGTTTATCCTTGGTAGCCTCTCTTATGGGGAAATGTTGTCTTGTGCTTCCATGAGCCATAGTAGTCCGCTACAGCCCGGTTCACCGGAGTCCTGCTAGCCCAGCACTACTGCTCTGGAACACTCGACTGGCCGGCATGTGATTCACTTCGTTCCTGTGTCTGTCCCTTTGGGGAAATGTCACGCGGTGACATCCGGAGTCCTGCCTAGCCTGCTACAGCCCGGGTTCCCGGAGTCCTGTTAGCCCAGTGCTACAACCCGGATTCGCACGCTGCTGACCGACATGCTCGATGTTGATTCATGTATGCCTGTCCCCGTAAGTTAGTGCCACTTTGGGTCCACGACTAGTCATGTCGGCCCGGGTTCTTTGTCATATGGATGCTAGCGACACTATCATATACGTGAGCCAAAAGGCGCAAACGGTCCCGGGCCATGGTAAGGCGATACCCATGGGAATACCGTGCGTGAGGCCGTAAAGTGATATGAGGTGTTACATGCCAGATCGGTGTGACTTAGAATCGGGGTCCTGACAGCTTTGGTATCAGAGCCTGACTGCCTGTAGGATTACCAAGCCAAGCTGGTCGAAGTCGTGTCTAGAAATGCTTTAGTTATATAAGGGAATTGATTGTGGATGGGAACGTAAGGCTCTTTTTACTCCTTTACCTTATGCCCTTCTGCTCCGAGTCAACCTCTTCTTTTCTATGGGGGTTAAGAACTAGGCTTCTCTTCTATCTCTCAGGATGACGTGTTACTAAACCGTAGTTGCCTAGGATTGTTGAGTTTAAGCCTCAGTTCAGTTCCTACTACTTCCGTATGTTGACCATTGATCCCGGAACTTTGATATTGTGATGTTGAGTGGTTATGCCACCATTTTGCAGGATGTCTCAAATCATTTTGAGCATTTACAACCGTTATGCTGTCCGAGTCATCCCAGGTTTCTAAATAGTCTAATGCACTTGCAAATCTTTCCTCCATGTTCCCGTTGTATTTTTGGGCCAGATTAAGCACACTAATCGGTGTGTTGAGGTACTCCGTTGCCTTGACGTGTATGTTGGAGTTAGTATTATGACCCTAGGTGTCCTCGAGAATTTAGCAATGCTTCCTTATCCCGAGTGTGATGATTCTGGCCATCATTCTTGAAAGCATCCCGTGATGCCATTTAGTAGTAGATATTCTACTCCTGGGTTTTGAACCCGAGATTCACCCTACTTCATGTTGTTAGTATTTGCTAGTTCCCTTAAGATATTAGTAACCTTGTGATAGTCCTCGAGGTCCTTTGAACCAAAAGATCACCATTAGAGTACTCCTGAGGAGTTCTAAATTCATAATTGTGATTCTGCCAGTTCTACCTTTCTGCATGGGTTATCCGGAAGAAATATGTTGAACTCGTTCGACATACTAATCTATGCATCCACAACTCAGAAAGTTATATGTTCCTTTGAGTTGTCCCCCTTCAGTTATATTCCGACCTTCATCTATCAATTGATAGTCAGGAGTATGTGAGCATTCGTTCATCGGTGCCTATCGTTCTTGTGGTCCGTCAAGCCATTATAGTTCAGAATGACTAGGAGAAACAAACTCCAGTACCTCATCCATTTCTAGGATTGGGTCAAAGCAGTTGTATTTCGTAGATCAAATGCAATCAAGCTATTGGTCTGTTCTACCCTGAAGTATTATCCACTTTAGGTCAGGAATGTCATGAGAATTGCACCTTCCCTTATGAATTCTTGACGTAGTGATACTTCTCGCCATCATTATTCATTCCTCGGTGTCGTGTTGTCGCAACTGGAATACCGACAAGTGAATTGTGATGTGTGAAATCAATACTCCTAGCAACTGTGTTGCTTGGTAGTTAATGGACAATAACCTCATACTTAGCGTGTTGGTTATGGAATCATGATTCTAAGATAGATTGTGCTACCTAGACCATTTTCCTGGTGTACCCTTCGATCTTTGAGCTAGGATTGAATCCCTTGCTTTTCTGATCATGTCGTCTTGCCTTGAAAAACAAGATTGTTCCCGAGCTTAGAGACATATCAATGGTTCGTGATTTTCCGGATATCTTCTCGGAAGTATTACCAGGTTTTCCTCTGACTGTTATGTTGAGCTTGTGATCATGTTGGTTTTCCTCTAAACCACCCATTCTCCAAGATTCTGTGTTGGATACCCGTGAACTAGTTCAATAAGCTAAACAATAACTTGGAGAGTTGGAAGATGAAAGCTTGTCCAACTTAGTTCATTTTCAAAGGGATATCCTTGTGTTTGTGTGGTTGTTGAAGAAAGATGATATCTTCATTGATTGGTCCCTGTGATCAGTTGTTGGACCTATCGTCTTGCCCCAAACTTTGATTTGAGTGTGGGCCATCGTCAAATCAAATAAGAACCAATGATATTCGTAATGTTGTCTTACTCGTGGTTGATCCCTCGAGCATACACCATTATATCTTTTGGGTCTGACCAATGCTATCACATTGTTCACATAATGGTGGAAGTCCAGTGATATGGAAATTCCGATGAATAGCTGTTGAGCCCATTGAAAACATTTCATCTTGTCCATGATTCGTGTTGAACATCCAGCTAGTATTGGAAACTTCTATAAGCATTATCTTCGTGCCCTGTTCATGAAGCATATGCTTGGATGAAAGAAGTGACTTTATCTAATTCTTGTGCAATTGATGCAAGTTGCCGCCATGAATTTGAGAAGACTTGTTTTATCTCCTCTGGAATCATTCCGAGTCAGCCATGCACGTGCAAAGTATTCCATGGTCTGTTAGACTGATCATCTTCATTCCATATGAATTCCGTAGCACACTAAGCCACTGATTGACTTGTTCAAGGAAAAGGAGTTGTTGTGCTATCCTAGGTCATGCACAAGATTCTGTTGTCCTCGGTGATGGTTCCTCACCTGAACTTTGGTAGTGTTTTATTGTAAGACTACTCTATGGTCATGCTTGTCTTGGACAACATGTTCACATGTGTGTAGCAGAACCAGCTCATGTTTTGGAGCTTACTACCATAGTCCATTTCCCGAGAATCTCGCAACGCCATCTTGTTGATTTGTGTTGCAAACTTTCTTTCCAGACACATTGTCTGAATTATCCTGTTACCAACCAGATTTGAATCTCAGGCAGATATGATGGTTGGAACTTCTTCCGAGAACTATGATATAGGTTCCAGTGGAGTGGACACACCTAGCCGGAAGCATTGTTGTTATAGTATCTTGATTAAGCCGTTTGTTCACCTCCCATGAGGATTTCACATGACTTATTCTTGAAGTTGTTCCTTAGGGATCCTTGTACTCTCAGTTTCTTCGATGATTCTATAACCATTGGAACGTTGGAAACACTCTCGACTGTTGAGTTCTTCCCCAGTTACCAGAATCATTCCCAACATTTGCATTTTGTTCCCAAATTGCACCTCAGTAGTTGTTGTTCAGGATCATCTTCAAAAGTGGGCTTACCATGGGTCCCATCCATCTCCGATGATAAGCAAATCATACATTACGTTGTCTTCAACAAGGTAGTCCACATCATCCATTCTGGTATGAGTATGCCATTATTTCGAATTCGTTCAAACGAACATTTGTAAATTGCCTTAGGCTGGTAAGAAGAGTTGCAATGATCTCCGTATCAAAAGTAATTCTTTTTGCCACTTAAGAGAATAATTCTACGAGTCACCTCCTCTAAGATGCCCTGTTATGGAATCATGGCAATTATCTCCTCACTACCTTGAAAACCATGCACCATCCTACTCCAGCATGGAATTATCGCCTACCAATTTGAACCTTTGTCATAGGTTTCTCATCCATCATCTCTGATGTGTGTTTTGCGTCTTAGCTCAAGGGATGTTTCTACGTCTCATTCCGTGAGTTGATCTTGTGTTCATTAAGATCGGTGATCCATTCTTGTGAGGTTGTCTTGCTCTCTTGTCGCAATGTTGGATGAAGTTATCGAAGGAAAGGATGTCATGACCAAAGATGATGATCGAATCAACGTTCTTATGAAGTGCAAGTTGGATCATGAAGATCAAGTTAGCTTTGTGTCCCCTCTGTCTTCTTACCTCACGTCTTGAATCTCAGGACGAGATTGTTGTTTAGTGGGGATGAGTTGTCATAGCCCTAGCTTAGCCTTTGCTTGCCCTTGCATGATCATCATGTCATCATGTCTAAATTTCATTTAAATATGAAATGGGGATTCTCAAACCCTAGCACCAAATGAATTTGACTAGGGTTAAAATAATTTTTTTTCATTGAACTCAAAATGCCCTTTAAAAATGTTCAACATTTCTGGATTGAGGTGGAAGCATCTACCAAAAATGGTTTACATTTTTGCAGGACATATTTGGGCTTTGAATTAATTCAAACATATTTGAATTGGAGCTATTTAAATGCTATATATATTTTAGGTGCTCCAAAAATGTTGGAAATTGTTATGGGTCACTGGAATAGTTCAGACAACACCCCTAATTATTTCCAGGATTTTATAAAATGGTTTAGTATTTTACTAAATCAAAACAAAACAGAATAAATAGAAAATAGAAACAATCTAAATTAGAAAACAGAGAGAGTTACCTGGGCCGGCCTACCTGTTCTGGCACTATAGCGGCCCAGCGCACCGAGGGCAGAGCCGTCTTCTTCCTCCTGCCAGTAGGCAGAGGGGAAGCGTGGCGCGCGCGTGTGCGTTCCCGGCCACCTCCTGCTTGCCTCCCTCGACCTGATCCATGCCCGACGCCTCCCCTCACTCCCCCTCGCTCTCTGGCTCCCCCCTCTGCTCTCTCCTCGTTCGTCTCCAAGCGCAGCTGCCCACCGCCGTCCCGTGAATGTGTAGCACCACGTACACCGTTGCCCCCATGCCCCGTGGCTGCGTCCACTAGCTCCGCCTCGACACCGTGAATCTCCAAGCCGAAGAACGCGCCCCGGATGCCCTGCAGCGTCGCCGCCATCGCCATCTTCCTCACCGCCTCGGCCACCGAACGCCGTCGCCGAATTCGCTGCTGGCAGGACGTCCCCGAGCCCAATTACCCTCCCTACAAACTCGCGGTGAGCCCCCGAGTCGTTTCCCCCTTCTTGCCTGGTCGCGTTTGACCTCTAGGCCATAGCCCCGCCTTGGCCGAACTCCGGCCGCCGCCCAACTTGCCGCCGCCGCTGCTACAGATCACCCCGTGATTAGCAGGTGCCACCCCTGGATGCGGGCGAGCGAGGGCAACCCACTGGTGCCCTTGGCTTGACCCACTGCCGCCCGTAGCGCCGCTCCGGCGACCTTCCGCCGTGACTTGAGGTCGCCGGCGCCTAACTCCGGTGACGCTGATGTGGCGCCATTAGTTTAGGTATTAATCGTGTTTAGTTAGTGTCATGTGTCGATGACATGTGGGCCCCACCACCTATTTTAACCACGGGGTAACCCCCTGTTAAGTTTTAACCTAAACAGAGTGGACCCCACACATCAGTTGACCCGCTGACATCACCGTTGACCTGGGCCCACCTGTTAGTGAGACAAACTAGCACCGGGTCACTGACCAGCGGGCCCCGCTGGTCAGGTTTGACCTGGACCGACCAGTTGACTTGCTGACGTGGTGCTGATGTTACTCCGACGTCATAAATCTTTTTCTGGAATTAAAATAAATCAGAAATGATTTATAAATTTCAGAAAATACTCCAAAACTTTGAAAAATCATAGAAATTCAACCGCAGCTCAGATTGAAATAATTTATATATGAAAAATTATCAAAAAAATTCAATCTATCCATCTGTACTAGTTTCATGCATGACAAACCAACCTAAACCTGCTGTATAGATGAAAACACATAAAGGGCATTTAAAATGCTTAAGTTTGGAGTTGCATTTGAATCCTTGATTCAAATGAGCTCCATTGAACTTGTTGTTGTTTGCATTAGCACAAACAACATCACATATACATGCCATGATCATGCGTCATATTGTCGCATTTGCATTGATTGTGTTCTTCTCTATTGCTGGTGCTTGTCCCCTCTCGGTAGGCGTATTCCGACGATGAGTTCGATGACACCGATGAAGAGCTATACTATCTTCAGAAGTGCCAGGAAAGCAAAACCCCCTTGTTCATTCCGATACAATCCCACTCTCTCGCTCCTGCTCTCTTTTATTGCATTAGGACAACAACGATTCAACTGTTACATGCTGTGGTAGTTGAACCCCTTTCCTCTGCATGACCTGTCATTCCCACAGTAAATAGATGAAACCCACTAGCATGACTAGGAATTGTTTGAGCCCTGATGTTCCTACTCATTCATGCCTGTTGTCATGTCTGCTAGTGCTTAGAGTTGAGTCAGGTATGATTCATCGGGAATGAATTGGAACGTGGTGAACATGTCCTACTGTTGTGAGCTAAGTGTGTGAACACGATTTGATAAAGGTATCGGTGAGAGGCCATGTAGGAGTACATGGTGGGTTGTATCATTGCGGCCTTCCTCAGGAACTGAGTTCTATGTTTGTGATCCATGAACAGTTACTACCACACATTGGGCTCCGGGCGCTCCAAGCTCTGTCGACTTATTAATCAGCCTCATCTCTGTCCAGGAGTTGCAACTAGTTTCTGGTGTTTGTAGGTAGTGTTAGTAGTCTACCAAGTGGCACCCGGTACAGGTGGGCTTGGGACAGACTAGGCACAGTGGCACGGTGTACCAAGTGGCACCCGGATGGTGGGCTTGGGAACCCTGCTCACATCGTTTGGGGCCGTGAGCGACACCCCGGCCGGATCTCCTTGCGGATGGAACCCGAATAGGCGATAAACCTGGACGAGAGACTTGTGTGATTAGTCAGGTCGTGGTCGACTCCCTCACCAGGCTTCCGCTTGAAGGTTGCCGAGATACACGACGTGTACATGGTGGTAAGTGGCGAGAGCGTGTGTGAAGAAGTACACCCCTGCAGGGTTATCTGAAAGTGCAACTATCCCTGAGTGGTTTTGGTAATTCATAACAACATATAGCTCATTGAGCTAATGCTATTCCAAGATGACTATTTCAGGAAAGCTCAATGATTGGCATGGCATGGATGTGAAAGTGGAACCCTCAAAATGCTAAGGACAAAGGATTGGCTCAAGCTCAAAAGCTCAAGACTCTTCATTTTATATTTTAGTGATCCAAGATCACATTGAGTCTTTAGGAAAAGCCAATACTATCAAGGAGGGATGAGGTGTTGCTTAATGAGCCTATTGCTTCATGTGCTTAGTGATATGCTCCAAAACCCTCAACTACTTTCCCATATCCACATATGACCTAAACCCTAAGCCAAACTCGGTCCTACCGATTCTTTCTATCCGGCGCCACCGAGTTTCACTTGTCATAAGCCACTGCCAAACCCTAGCAATTCGGTTCTACCGATAGGGATCTCGGTCTCACCGAGATGGGATTGCAAACTCTCTGTTTCCCTTTCGTAACTTTTCGGTCTCACCGAGATTGCAATGTAAACTCTCTGTTTCCTTTTTGTAACTTTTCGGTCTCACCGAAAGAGCAAATCTGTCCCACCGAGTTTACCTGACCAACTCTCTGGTTAGCTTATTACCAAACTTGGTCTCACCGAGTTTGTGTAATCGGTCTCACCGAGATTACGTTATGCCCAAACCCTAACCATATCGGTCCTACCGAGTTGTATGTCAGTCCCACCGAAAATCTCTAACGGTCACTAGGTTTACCTTTTCGGTCCAATCGAGTTTGTTGATTCGGTCCCACCGAGATTGAAAACTGTGTGTAACGGTTGGATTTTGTGTGGAGGCTATATATACCCCTCCACCTCCTCTTCATTCGTGGAGAGAGCCATCAGAACACATACACAATTCCAACTCATATGTTCTGAGAGAGAACCACCTACTCATGTGTTGAGACCAAGATATTCCATTCCTACCATATGAATCTTGATCTCTAGCCTTCCCCAAGTTGCTTTCCACTCAAATCTTCTTTCCACAAAATCCAAATCCTATGAGAGAGAGTTGAGTGTTGGGGAGACTATCATTTGAAGCACAAGAGCAAGGAGTTCATCATCAACACACCATTTGTTACTTCTTGGAGAGTGGTGTCTCCTAGATTGGCTAGGTGTCACTTGGGAGCCTCCGACAAGATTGTGGAGTTGAACCAAGGAGTTTGTAAGGGCAAGGAGATCGCCTACTTCGTGAAGATCTACCGCTAGTGAGGCAAGTCCTTCGTGGGCGATGGCCATGGTGGGATAGACAAGGTTGCTTCTTCGTGGACCCTTCGTGGGTGGTTGCTTCTTCATGGACCCTTCGTGGGTGGAGCCCTCCGTGGACTCACGCAACCATTACCCTTCGTGGGTGGAGCCCTCCGTGGATTCGCGCAACTGTTACCCTTCGTGGGTTGAAGTCTCCATCAACATGGACGTAGGATAGCACCACCTATCCGAACCACGGGAAAAACATCCGTGTCTCCAATTGCGTTTGAATTCTCCAAACCCTTCCCTTTACATTCTTGCAAGTTTCATGCTTTACTTTCCGCTACCAATATACTCTTTGCATGCTTGCTTGAATTGTGTGATGATTGCTTGACTTGTCCTACAATAGCTAAAATCTGCCAAGAACTAAAATTGGGAAAAGGTTAAGTTTTTATTTGGTCAAGTAGTCTAATCACCCCCCTCTAGACATACTCTCGATCCTACAAGTGGTATCAGAGCTTTGGTCTCCATTTGCTTTGATCTCCATAGCTTTTGGTGGTCATAGCCTTGGTTTCACAACCTAGGAGAGTATGGCGTCTAGCGAGGGAAATTATCACCGTAGAGGTCCTTACTTTGATGGTACTAATTTTGCTAGTTGGAAGCATAAAATGAAAATGCATATTCTTGGACATAACCCCGCCGTTTGGGCTATTGTGTGTGTTGGTTTGCAAGGTGACTTCTTTGATGGGAAAGAACCAAACCGTGAAGCTACCGCGGATGAGTTGAAGATGTTGCAATACAATGCTCAAGCTTGTGATATTCTCTTCAACTGATTGTGCCCCGAAGAATTCAACAAAATCAGCCGTCTTGAGAATGCAAAGGAAATTTGGGACACTTTGATTGATATGCACGAAGGTACCGACTCCGTCAAGGAATCCAAGTTGGATGTGCTTCAAAGTCAACTTGACAAGTTCAAAATGAAGGATGGTGAAGGTGTCGTTGAAATGTACTCTAGGCTTGCTCTCATCACAAATGAGATTGCCGGCTTAGGAAGTGAAGAGATGACCGATAGATTCATCATCAAGAAGATTCTAAGAGCCTTGGATGGAAAATATGATACCGTGTGCACATTGATCCAAATGATGCCCAATTACAAAGATCTCAAGCCAACGGAGGTGATTGGAAGAATTGTTGCTCATGAGATGTCACTTAAGGATAAAGAGGAACTTCACAACAAATCAAGTGGTGCCTAAAAAGCCTCATGTGAAGCCCCTACATCATCAAGTGAGAAACAAAACTTCAATGAAGAATTGAGCTTAATGGTGAAGAACTTCAACAAGTTCTACAAGAGTAGAAGCAAAGATAGAAGCTTCAAGTCAAGGTCCTACAATGACAAAAGATCTTCTAGTCGAGAGCGAAACTGCTATAGTTGTGGAAGACCCGGACACTATTCCAATGAGTGTACGGCTCCCTACAAGAGAAGAGAAGATTATCCAAAAAGAAGAAGCAAAGAATCACCACCAAGAGAGAGAAGGAGTAGAGATGATCGTTATGAACGAAGATACTCACGGAGAAGCAAGGATTCGGAAAGGAAGGAAAAATCATCAAGGAGCTACACAAAACGAAGACATCAAGCTCATGTTGGTGAATGGGTATCCGGCTCCGACTCCGACAGCCACTCCGAGAGAAGTTATCACTCCGACTCCGAAGATACTCAAGATGAAGGTGTTGCCGGTCTAGCACTTGTGTCAACCAACTCCTACGACATATTTGACTCACCAATTGAAGGAATTGGAAGATGCTTCATGGCCAAAGGTCCTAAGGTAACACACCCCGAGTATGTTGATTTCAATAGTGATGAAGATGACTTGTTAGGTGATGATTTGCTTGTTGACAACTCTAGTGATGAATACTATGATGAAACGTCAATTAATCATGCTAATCAAGATAAAACGAATGACAATGATAAGGAGAAGATTGAGGCTCTAACTAAAGAACTAAACACTCTTAAGTTAGCTCATGAAACTATCTTCGAAGATCATCGAGAACTTTTAAGAGCTCATGAGAAATTATGCTTTGAAAAGCTCAATCTTGAGCAAGAGCATGAGTTCTTAAAAGCAATCAATGATGATCTCCGCAAGAAAAGTTCTTCTTACATTGCCAAGCGTTTACTCTTATCCACTTACATGCCTCAAGTCAAGTCTAGTAACAAGAACAAGAAAGATTCTTCCTCTAGCAGTAACAATGATCATGCTAAATCCAATATTGTTGCTTGTAGTAGTTCTCTTGATTCCACTAATGATTCTCTTTGCCAAGTTACACTTGAGCAAGAAAATAGCTTATTGAAGGGAATTATAGAGAAAGGAGTGTACAAAAGCCTTGCCGGGAGTAAGCAATTCAAGGAAATTGTGCGCAAGCAAGGAATGCACCGGAAGAATCAAGGTGTTGGTTTTGAACGAAAGTTCAATGCCAAAGGAGTTGAGTGGGAAGAAGATCAATACCCCAAGACAAAGTTTGTTCCTCAACAAGAGAAGTATGATACTTCTTTCAAGGGGACACAAGCTCAAGATGATCTTCCACCACAAGACTACAAGCAAAAAGGCAAGGACAAGCTTCAAGAGGAAATTGATGCATTTGAAGAAGCTCCTAAGACCTTAGTCAAGTGGATTCCCAAGACAACTTCAAGTTCCACTTCATCAAGTACGACTACAACTCCAAGGATTCCCATCAAGATGGTGTGGATCCAAAAGAAGAAGAACTAGAGAGTTCTTGAGGGTGACTCCGCCAACATACTTCACTCTTATCATTTTGGCAAGAACAAGTGCAATCAACTTCCACATCTTGCACTAGTTCAAGGAGTCACAAACCCTCTTGTTGGTAAGACAAGGGACAAGGTAACCTAAAAGTTTTCATGGACATCATCTTGTGTGTGCATCACTCTATGTCTATGGATATCCTTGTTTGTTCCTTGTGGGACTAACCCATGTAGGTATTGAAAGTGCAATTCACTCAAATGGATAGCTCCAAGTGATCTACATCAACATTGAGCATCCACATCTTCAACATCTACATGAAGTCATCATCGACAAAACCCGAGGTTAGTTCATTCCTCTAAGGGGGGATATCACATCTAGGGGGAGCTTTACTCTAAGACTTGAGCTAAAGCAACTCTAAAGATGTGAACACAACAATGCTTTATGTAAAAGTGGTAACCCCACTTGAGCTTAAACGATGAGTATGACCTATGATCAAGTGTTCTCACTTGACTCCTAAGTCAATATACTCATATATAGATGACCTTGTCATCGCAAATTGCTTGATAGATGCTAGAATTGGTTGTGCATGCCTTGTCACATATTTCATTTGCCATCTTATTGTGTGAGCATGCTGGTTGCATATTTTACTCATTCGAGGACATCCACTTGTTGTTTTGATTGTTTGGTTTTATTTCCTTTTGCCAAGTGGATGGACAAGAATGCCTAAGAACCTCCTCTAGCTATCTATGTTTTTCTCGTCTCAAACTCTATTCATGCTACATCACAAAATTTGATCAAGTCAGATTCGAACCACTCTGTGTGAGGAGCGCTCGGAGTCCCCGATTCATCATAGACTTAAACTTCCAAAACCTCTTTATGATTCTCGGTCTGACTGATACCCTACTTTCGGTCCTACCGAGATCATTAAGTCGATCTAGGTTTTCGATCTCGGTGCAACCGATTTGAACCATTCGGTCACAACGAGTTGCAACAACTGTATACAGTTTTGCATCTCGGTGCCACCGAGTTGTTCCACTCGGTCACACCGACAGGGTCGGGCTATATATAGTCACGGGCAAAAATTTGGAAATTTCTCCAAACCCCTTCGCCCGCGCGATAGCCTGCTCTGCCAACTTGGTCTCAGGATCGTCTCCTCGCTGCCAGCCGCCTCCAGTCACTGGTCTCCGTCGCCGTCAACGGAAATTCAACCCCGCCGTTGCCGCCGTAGCGAGTCTCCGCCGAACTAGGGTATGGACTCGATCTTTGTGCTATTCCCCAATCCGATTCTTAGCACATTGTGATCATCATGATTCTTGCCACGTTTGTTAAACTTCTATCCAGTCAATGAACTCGTAGATTAGGTTTAATTCGAAAATTTTAGGGTTAGGTTTCCGCCGAAACCATCTCGGACCCACCGAGTTGAAAAACTCGGTCCCACCGATTTGGCTTATGCCATTGCACAAGTGAGACTCGGTCTGACCGAGAATTACTTATCGGTGTGACCGATTTTGGAACTCTGTGAAACCCTAGCAGTCTCGGTGCCACCGAACTGTGACTCCGTCTGACCGAGTTCACTAGTTTAGGTGCCAAAAACTGCTTCGGTATCACCGAGTTTAGAAATCGGTAGATCCGAGATGCTTTCAGTGGGAAACTAAAACTAAGTTTTTGAATTATTCTTTTGCAAAAATCTCTGCATTTTGTGATGCTTATCCACTCTATCTCATCTATAACCTATTCACAGGGTCATCAGTCAGAGTTTGCATCATGTCAGACCAAAGTGATAGCCAGAACTTGTCAGAGCAGCAAGTGTAGATGAGTGAGGGCACTAGTCCCTCAAGTTCCTCAGATGATGGCAGCAGGAGCACCCCTAGCAATCTGCCTAAAGCTGCCACAAGACAGAGAAAGAAGAGAACCTCAGACTCGGAAGATGAGGATTATGTGGCAGAAGAGGAAGCAACTTCCAAGAGAGTTGAGCCAGCACAGGGCATAAAACCAGGGATGAAGATCAAAAGGCCAGCAGGAAGGCAGCCTATGTCAAAGGCCAGAGCTTCAACTGAGAAGCCCACTCCCATTGAGCCAGTTGCTGCTGAAGGCAAGAAGAGGAAAGAAAGGGTGAAGAAAACTGTAGCCAGAGTGCTTGGCAAGGCTTCCATCATGGAAGATGAGGAGGAAGAAGAAGAGGTGGCTGCACCAGCACCTAAGGCACCCAAGCTGATGGGTGATGCCATAAGATTAGGGGTAACTGCTTCCAAGGCCAAGCTAGCTCCAAAGCCAAAGCCAAAGAGGAACACAAGAAGCATCCCAGCTACTGAGAAGAACAAGGCCCCAGTGCCTGAAGCTGCAGAAGAAGAAGAAGAAGAAGAGAATGTTCTTAGAAAGCTCAAGCCCAAGATCCCAGACCACAACGATGCTCATCATGTGGCTGAGGATATGAAACTCAAGAGAGATTCAGGGCTCCGGAAGTGGACAGAAGCAGACCCGTATGCTTCAAGGAGAAGGACTGCAGTTGACTACAGGTTTCACACCAAGGAGCAGCAAGACTTTTATGAGACAGTGCTGCTAGACAAGAAGCCAATTGTCTGTGATATGAGATGGGTTGATTGGCAATACATCAAGGAAAACGAAGAGTACTACCCTGGAGTGCAGGACAGCTTCAAGGCATGTGGAGTAGAGGACTTTGTTGGGCAGAAGCTCACAAAGTGGAACGAGGAACTCATCATGCAGTTCTACTCCACAGCCCATTTCTATCCAGATGGCAGGATTGTATGGATGTCAGAGGGTACGAGGTACCAGTCTATAGTTGCTGAATGGGCTCAGCTGATTAATGCCCCAGAAGAGCATGACGATGACTTGGACATTTATGCCAAGAAGAAGATGGACCACAACTCAATGTCAAACATGTACAAGGAGATTCCAAATGAAGCACTTGATACGTTCAAGTTTGGCTCAGTACACTATCTTCTGTCAGGGCTGCCAACCATCAACTGGATTCTTAGGCACACTCTATTGCCCAAGTCTGGAGATCACAAGATGATCAGGGGCCACGTGATCAACTTGCTTCATATCTTTGACGTGCCACAGAAATTCAAAGTCATGAGCCTTATGATTGAAACAATCAAGAGGACAGCAGCAGACCAGAAGAGGAGCTGTGGATATGCCCCACAGATTCAGGAGCTCATCAACTCTAAGATGGGCACGGGCATATACTTATTGGACAAGGAACACCTGCCCATCCGTCCAGACTTTGAAGATAATCAAGTGGTCATGACTGAGAATGAGCCATCATCTGCCCAAGCACAAGCCAAGAAGGAAAAGGCGAGGAAGGAGAAAGCTGCCAAGATGCCTACTCAAGAGGAGGCATCTGAATATTTCCTGAAAACCAAACAAGAGCAGCTTGGTTACTTGATTGCATCCACCCTGCGGATTGAGCAAGGACTAGCCACCCTAACTCAGAACCAGGCAAGCTTAGAGAGGATCATGGAACAAAAGTTCTATGACTTGGATGTCCAAGTGACAGAGATTCAAACTGCAGTGGAGCAGCTCCAGGATGACATGCAGGAGAGGAGAGGCAAGACTACAACTGATGCCTTTGCCAGAGTGCCATGAGGTCCGAGGTGTCTGCAGTGCCAGTTGCTGACCCCAGAGCCACCACGTCTGCACCAGCTACAGCCTCAGTACCACCAGCTCCAGCGTCCACTTCAGCCTCGACTCCGACCACGTCTACAGAAGGCTTCGTCCTTGGAGTGCTCCGAACTCCACCACCACCTGAAGATCAAGCCTGAGTGTTGACTTAGCACTATGCATTTTCTAGGAACTTTTTGGTAACTTGTTGCCAAAGGGGGAGAAAATGTATAGATCATAGGCTTCGAGAGAGAGTGTTGCTTTTATTCTCTCTTGTTTTATTTGGTGGTTTTTCGAACTTTGTGTGTTTGATCATAAGCTACACTTAATGTTTGCTTAATATTATCATCTTATCTATCTTATGTGATCATTCACTATTCTTGGTGATGAGTGCATGTATTTCATTCTTATCATTTTAAGCGCTCCACCAAGATGTATGTGACATGGAAGAGTAACCCATGACTCTAACTCTTTGTGCATTTGCAGTCCAAAGCAAATTTTAAATATGCACAAATTTAGGGGGAGCTCTTACTTGTCACATACTTCTCAAAGCGACGATATATTTCATGCTTATTATCATTTGTTGAAGCTTTGATCTATATGTTGTCATCAATTACCAAAAAGGGGGAGATTGAAAGTGCAACTATCCCTAAGTGGTTTTGGTAATTCATAACAACATATAGCTCATTGAGCTAATGCTATTCCAAGATGACTATTTCAGGAAAGCTCAATGATTGGCATGGCATGGATGTGAAAGTGGAACCCTCAAAATGCTAAGGACAAAGGATTGGCTCAAGCTCAAAAGCTCAAGACTCTTCATTTTATATTTTAGTGATCCAAGATCACATTGAGTCTTTAGGAAAAGCCAATACTATCAAGGAGGGATGAGGTGTTGCTTAATGAGCCTCTTGCTTCATGTGCTTAGTGATATGGTCCAAAACCATCAACTACTTTCCCATACCCACATATGACCTAAACCCTAAGCCAAACTCGGTCCTACCGATTCTTTCTATCCAGCGCCACCGAGTTTCACTTGTCATAAGCCACTGCCAAACCCTAGCAATTCGGTTCTACCGATAGGGATCTCGGTCTCACCGAGATGGGATTGCAAACTCTCTGTTTCCCTTTCGTAACTTTTCGGTCTCACCGAAAGAGCGAATCGGTCCCACCGAGATTGCAATGTAAACTCTCTGTTTCCTTTTTGTAACTTTTCGGTCTCACCGAAAGAGCAAATCGGTCCCACCGAGTTTACCTGACCAACTCTGGTTAGCTTATTACCAAACTTGGTCTCACCGAGTTTGTGTAATCGGTCTCACCGAGATTACGTTATGCCCAAACCCTAACCATATCGGTCCTACCGAGTTGCATGTCAGTCCCACCGAAAATCTCTAATGGTCACTAGGTTTACCTTTTCGGTCCGACCGAGTTTGTTGATTCGGTCCCACCGAGATTGGAAAACTGTGTGTAACGGTTGGATTTTTTGTGGAGGCTATATATACCCCCCACCTCCTCTTCATTCATGGAGAGAGCCATCAGAACACATACACAATTCCAACTCATATGTTCTGAGAGAGAACCACCTACTCATGTGTTGAGACCAAGATATTCCATTCCTACCATATGAATCTTGATCTCTAGCCTTCCCCAAGTTGCTTTCCACTCAAATCTTCTTTCCACAAAATCCAAATCCTATGAGTGAGAGTTGAGTGTTGGGGAGACTATCATTTGAAGCACAAGAGCAAGGAGTTCATCATCAACACACCATTTGTTACTTCTTGGAGAGTGGTGTCTCCTAGATTGGCTAGGTGTCACTTGGGAGCCTCCTACAAGATTGTGGAGTTAAACCAAGGAGTTTGTAAGGGCAAGGAGATCGCCTACTTCGTGAAGATCTACCGCTAGTGAGGCAAGTCTTTCGTGGGCGATGGCCATGGTGGGATAGACAAGGTTGCTTCTTCGTGGACCCTTCGTGGGTGGAGCCCTCCGTGGACTCGCGCAACCATTACCCTTCGTGGGTGGAGCCCTTCATGGACTCGTGCAACCGTTACCCTTCGTGGGTTGAAGTCTCCATCAACGTGGATGTAGGATAGCACCACCTATCCAAACCACGGGAAAAACATTCGTGTCTCCAATTGCGTTTGAATTCTCCAAACCCTTCCCTTTACATTCTTGCAAGTTGCATGCTTTACTTTCCGCTGCCAATATACTCTTTGCATGCTTGCTTGAATTGTGTGATGATTGCTTGACTTGTCCTACAATAGCTAAAATCTGCCAAGAACTAAAATTGGGAAAAGGTTAAGTTTTTATTTGGTCAAGTAGTCTAATCACCCCCCCTCTAGCTATACTTTCGATCCTACATTATCATTATCTATTTGAATAGCCGGATTCCTCGGATATGGAAACTTGGACCCCTTGCATAGTTCATATACAAGTGAAAGTGGATACTCTAAAATGCGCAAGATAAGCGTGAGTGCTATGGATGGCGTTCTCATAGGGAGACGGGAGCGGATCCATAATGGTGTATTGATATGGTGAATGTGTGGACTTGTGTGCGCCACCTCAAAAGAGTTACTTGCAGTCATAGTTAGGATAGCCACTGAGTCAAAGCTGTCTTGCTGCAGTCCAACTCCACCACCCCCTTTGTTGATATTGATGCATATGTAGCTATTTCTGATGTAAGTCTTGCTGGGTAAATTTGTACTCACGTTTGCCTATTTTATGTTTTGCAGAGAGACGTCAGTCTCGCTAGTAGTTCCATGTGGACTTCGACGTTTAGCTTATTACCTCAGCTACGATCTTGTACCCTTGGGAGGGTCTTGTAGATAGTCAGGCTTCTCAGCCTTCTTCATTTGTAGTTGTCTGTACTCAGACAAGTTAAGCTTCCGCATGTGCTTGTTGTTTGTATGCTCTGTATGTTGGGGTCATGAGACCCATGTTTGTAATACTTGGCTCCTCGGAGCCTAATGAATAAATACTTGAGTCGTAGAGTTATGTTGTGATGCCATGTTGTATTTACACATATCGAGCATATTGTGTGTATGATTGAAATGCTTGGTATGTGTGGGATCCGACAACCTAGCTGTTTATTCTTGGTAGCCTCTCTTATGGGGAAATGTAGTGTTGTGCTTCCATGAGCCATAGTAGTCCGCTACAGCCCAGTTCACTGGAGTCCTGCTAGCCCAGCACTACTGCTCCGGAACACTTGACTGGCCGGCATGTGATTCACTTTGTTCCTGTGTCTGTCCCTTCAGGGAAATGTCACGCGGTGACATCTGGAGTCCTGCCTAGCCTGCTACAGCCCGGGTTCCCGGAGTCCTGTTAGCCTAGTGCTACAGCCCGGATTCGCACGCTGCTGACCAACATGCTCGATGTCGATTCATGTATGCCTATCCCCGTAAGTTAGTGCCACTTTGGGTCCACGACTAGTCATGTCGGCCCGGGTTCTCTGTCATATGGATGCTAGCAACACTATCATATACGTGAGCCAAAAGGCGCAAACGGTCCCGGGCCATGGTAAGGCGACACCCGTGGGAATACCGTGCGTGAGGCCGCAAAGTGATATGAGGTGTTACATGCTAGATCAATGTGACTTAGAATCGGGGTCCTGACAATTTGTGGCTAAGCCACCATGCTTAATTTTTCATACATGCCACTCTTGATTCATCGCAATCCCGGTACACCGCCAGAGGCATTCACATAGAGTCATATCTTGTTCTAAGTATGGAGTTGTAATTCTTGAGTTGTAAGTAAATAAAATGTGATGATCATCATTATTAGAGCATTGTCCCAGTGAGGAAAGGATGATGGAGACTATGATTCCCCCACAAGTCGGGATGAGACTCTGGACACAAAATAAAAAAAAGAGAAAAAAGCGGCCATAAAAAAAGGCCCAAAAAACAAAAAAAGAAGAGAGAAAAAGAGAGAAGGGACAATGTTACTATCCTTTTCCACACTTGTGCTTCAAAGTAGCACCATGATCTTCATAATAGAGAGTCTCTTATTTTGTCACTTTCATATACTAGTGGGAATTTTCATTATAGAACTTGGATTGTATATTCCAATGATGGGCTTCCTCAAATGCCCTATGTCTTCGTGAGCAAGCAAATTGGATGCACACTCACTTAGTTTCTTTGATGAGCTTTCATATATTTATAGCTCTAGTGCATCTGTTGCATGGCAATCCCTACCCCTTGCATTGACATCAATCGGTGGGCATCTCCATAGCCCATTGATTAGCCGCATCAATGTGAGACTTTCTCCCTTTTTGTCTTCTCACACAACCTCAATCATCATATTCTATTCCACCCATAGTGCTATGTCCATGACTCGCGCTCATAAATGGCGTAAAAGTTGAAAGAGTTTGAAAAGGCTAGTATGAAACAATTGCTTGGCTTGTCATCGGGGTTGTGCATGATGAGAGCATTTTGCGTGACAAAAATGAAGCATGGCCAAACTATATGATTTTGTAGGGATAAGTTTTCTTTGGCTATGTTATTTTGATAAAGACATAATTGCTTGATTAGCATACTTGGAGTATTACTATTTTTATGTCAACAATAAACTTTTATCTTGAATCTTTCGAATCTGAACATTCATGCCACAATAGAGAAAAATACATTGAAGCACATGCTAGAAAGCATTCCACATCAAAAATTCTGTTTTTATCATTTACCTACTCGAGGACGAGCAGGAATTAAGCTTGGGGATGCTTGATACGTCTCCAACATATCTATAATTTTTTATTGTTCCATGCTATTATATTATCAACCTTGGATGTTTTATATGCATTTATATGCTATTTTATATGATTTTTGGGACTAACCTATTAACCTAGAGCCCAGTGTCAGTTTCTGTTTTTCGTTGTTTTTGAGTATCATAGAAAAGGAAAACCAAACGGAGTCCAATTGACCTGAAACTTCACGGAACTTATTTTTGGACCAGAAAAAGGCCAGGAAGTAAAAGAACTGGGCCAAAAGAGTCTCGGGCTGCCCACGAGGGTGGGGGTCGCGCCCACCCCCCTGGGCGTGCCCCCTGCCTCGTGGACAGCTTGGAGACCCCCTGCCTTTTTCCCGACTCCAACACCTCTTATATAACCCAAAACTTCCAGAAAGAAACCTAGATCGGGAGTTCCGCCGCCGCAAGCCTTTGTAGCCACCAAAAACCAATCTAGACCCGTTCCGGCACCCTGCCGGAGGGGGGAATCCCTCTCTGGTGGCCATCTTCATCATCCCGGTGCTCTCCATGATGAGGAGGGAGTAGTTCTCCCTCGGGGCTGAGGGTATGCACCACTAGCTATGTGTTTGATCTCTCTCTCTCTCTCTCTCTCTCTCTCTCTCTCTCGTGTTCTTGAGTCAGCACAATCTTGATGTATCGCGAGCTTTGCTATTATATTTGGATCTTATGATGTTTCTCCCCTATACTCTCTTGTGATGAATTGAGTTTTCCCTTTGAAGTTATCTTATCGGATTGAGTCTTTAAGGATTTGAGAACACTTGATGTATGTCTTGCATGTGCTTATCTATGGTGACAATGGGATATCACGTGATCCACTTGATGTATGTTTTGGTGATCAACTTGTGAGTTTCGTGACCTCGTGAACTTATGCATAGGGGTCTGCACATGTTTTTGTCTTGACTCTCCGGTAGAAACTTTGGGGCACTCTTTGAAGTTCTTTGTGTTGGTTGAATAGATGAATCTGAGATTGTGTGATGCATGTTGTATAATCATACCCACGGGTACTTCAGGTGACATTGGAGTATCTAGGTGGCATTAGGTTTTTGGTTGATTTGTGTCTTAAGGTGTTATTCCAGTACGAACTCTATGATAGATTGAACGGAAAGAATAACTTCATGTTATTTAACTACGGACTCTTTAATAGATCGATCAAAAAGGATAACATTGAGGTGGTTTCTGATGACCCACAAGTATACATGATCTATCGTAGTCCTTTCGATAAGTAAGAGTGTCGAACCCAACGAGGAGCAGAAGGAAATGATAAGCGATTTTCAGCAAGGTATTCTCTGCAAGTACTGAAATAAGTGGTAACAGATAGTTTTGTGATAAGATAGGTTGTAACGAGCAACAACTAACAAAAGTAAATAAAGTGCAGCAAGATGGCCCAATCCTTTTGTAGCAAAGGACAAGCCGGAACAAACTCTTATAATAGGAAAAACGCTCCCGAGGACACATGGGAATATCGTCAAGCTAGTTTTCATCACGTTCATATGATTCGTGTTCGATACTTTGATAATTTGATATGTGGGTGGACCGGTGCTTGGGTGATGTTCTTACTTGAACAAGCATCCCACTTATGATTAACCTCTATTGCAAGCATCCGCAACTACAACAAAAGTATTAAGGTAAACCTAACCATAGCATGAAACATGTGGATCGAAATCAGCCCCTTACAAAGCAACACATAAACTAGGGTTTAAGCTTCTCTCACTCTAGCAACCCATCATCTACTTATTACTTCCCAATGCCTTCCTCTAGGCCCAAATAATGGTGAAGTGTTATGTAGTTGACATTCACATAACACCACTAGAGGCTAGACAACATACATCTTATCAAAATATCAAACGAATACCAAATTCACATGACTACTCATAGCAAGACTTCTCCTTTGTCCTCAGGAACGAACGTAATTACTCACAAAGCATATTCATGTTCATAATCAGAGGGGTAATAATATGCATATAGGATCTGAACATATGATCTTCCACCAATTAAACCAACTAGCATCAACTACAAGGAGTAATCAACACTACTAGCAACCTACTAGCACCAATCCCGGACTTTGAGACAAGAATTGGATACAAGAGATGAACTAGGGTTTGGAGATGAGATGGTGCTGGTGAAGATGTTGATGGAAATTGCCCTCTCCCGATGAGAGGAGCATTGGTGATGATGATGGTGATGATTTCCCCCTCCGGGAGGGAAGTTTCCCCAGCAGAACAGCTCTGCCGGAGCTCTAGATTGGATCTGCCAAGGTTCCGCCTCGTGGCGGCGGAGTCTCATCCCGAAAAGTTCCTTCTCATTTTTTTCTCATCGAAAGACCTCATATAGGAGAAGATGGGCATCGGAGAGCCACCAGGGGGCCCACGAGGTAGGGGGCGTGCCCTAGGGGGGCGCGCCCCCACCCTCGTGAGAAGGGTGTGGGCCCCCTGGCCTTCATCTTTGGCGTGGATTTTTCTTTATTTCTTTTAAGACGTTCCGTGGAGTTTCAGGACTTTTGGAGTTGCGCAGAATAGGTCTCTAATATTTGCTCCTTTTCCAGACCAGAATTCCAGCTGCCGGCATTCTCCCTCCTTGTGTAAACCTTGTAAAATAAGAGAGAATAGCCATAAGTATTGTGACATAAAGTGAAATAACAGTCCATAATGCGATAAATATCGATATAAAAGCATGATGCAAAATGGACGTATCAACTCCCCCAAGCTTAGACCTCGCTTGTCCTCAAGCGAAAAGCCGATAACAATAAATATGCCCTCATGTTTAGAGGTAGAGGCGTCGATAAAAAATAAGATACGGACATGAATGCATGATGATTATTCTCATAACAGCAACATATATAGATTTTGTCATATGATTACTTATGTTCAAGTGATGATCTATTCACGATGCAAAAGTATAAATCATAAACCTTATTGGGCTCCGACAAACTATAATCTCAGTCATTGAAGCAATTGCAATTTATCATAACATCGGAAAGTGTCTATGTCAGAGCTAAAAAGCAAGTCCACATACTCAACTATCATTTAGTCCTCCATAATTGCTAACACTCACGCGATACTTGTGGTTACGGAGTTTTAATCGGACACAATGAAAGATAGGGGCTTATAGTTTTGCCCCACAACCTTTTACCTCAAGGGTAATGTCAACAATAATGGTTCATGCTCCCCTACATCCAATTAGATATATATATATCATGTTCTTTCCAACATGCTGAGCTTGCCAAAGGATAAAATGAAAAAGGAAAGGTGAAGATCACCATGACTCTTGCATAAGGTAGAAGATAATAATAAAGGATATGCCCTTCACAGAGGGAAGCAGAGGTAGCCATGCGCTTTTATGGTTGGATATATAAAATCTCAATGCGAAAGAACATCACTTTATATTGCCCCTTGTGATATGAACCTTTATTATGCAGTCCGTCGCTTTTATTACTTTCACATCACAAGATCGTATAAAGCTTATTTCTCCCACACCAGTCAATCATACATATTTAGAGAAATTTTTATTGCTTTGCACCGATCACAACTTACTTGAAGGATCTTACTCAATCCATAGGTAGATATGGTGGACTCTCATGGCAAAACTGGTTTAAGGGTATTTGGAAGCACAAGTAGTATTTCTACTTGGTGCTAAGAATTTGGCTAGCATGAGGGGGAAAGGCAAGCTCAACAAGTTAGAGGATCCATGACAACATACTTTATCTCAGATATAAGAAAGACATAACTCATTACGTTGTCTTCCTTGTCCAACATCAACTCTTTAGCATGTCATATTTTAATGAGTGCTCCCAATCATAAAAGATGTCAATGATAATATATCTATATGTGAAAACCTCTCTTTCCTTATTACTTCCTATTAATTGCAACAATGACCAAAGCTATGTCTGCCAACTCCCAACAACTTTTAATCATCATACTCTTTCTATGTGAAGTCATTACTCTCAATAAGATCAATATGAACTTTTTGTTTCTTTTTATTCCTTTTTCTCTTTCTTTTATTCACCCAAGATCATGGCAAAATAATCAAGCCCATGACTCAACACTAATCTTTATTATATATAGCTCACAGACTCGATTACATAGAGAGATCATAAAGCAAAACTCAAAACTAGATCATGCCATAAACTTTATTCTACTAGATCAAGATATTATCAAAAGGATCGAACTAAGAAAAGTGGTAAAGATAGGAGTTGTGATTGTGATACAATACCGAGGCACCTCCCCCAAGCTTGGCAGTTGCCAAGGGGAGTGCCCATACCCATGTGATTATATCTCCTTGGTTGGTGAAGAAGGTGGAGGTGATGGATAATCGCACATCGAGCGTAAGAGGTCCTCCAGCTTGCGAATAATGCCCTTGAGTGCGACAGTATGCTCCTTCAACAAAATATTTTCTTGTGTGAGATACTTGTTTTGAACACGAGCCAACTCAATCATCTTGAAAGCTTCGATCTCAGTTGGGGTAAGAAGGTTATGATCAATTTGAAGGGTGTCTTCGGCTGCTGGAGCTTGATCCTCTGTGGCCTTCTTGATCCTTTCATCCTTGTTGACCTTCGTGGGTTCTTCCCTCTTCAGATCTATCTTCATTAACCAAGCATCGTTGTCACCATTATTGGAGGAGGGAGATGACACGATGCCTAGCCTGGAAAACCCTGACAGAAAACAGCTCGAAACAAGAACAGAGGAGGTTTGCGTGATACGGGAATCAAAACCTTCGGGAGAATATATAATGAATTTTTACCGACCAAAATACGTAATGTGCAAGAAAACGGAGTCCGGAAAGCACACGAGGTGCTCACAAGGTAGGGGGCGTGCCCAGGGGGGTAGGGCGCACCCACCCCCCTCGCGGGGCCCTCGTGTCCTTCCCGGACTGCTACTTATTTTTCTATTTTTCTAAATATTCCAAAACAGAGAAATATTTCCTTAAAAATTGTTTTGGAGTTGGTTTACTTACCGTACCACATACCTATTCCTTTTCGGAGTCTGAAACGTTCCGGAAAGTGTCTCTTATGTATTCCTCCGGGGTTACGGTTTCAATAATATTGGTTTCAACATTTATGGGATTACTTGAGATATAATGTTTAATTCTTTGACCGTTTACCACCTTCGGATTTGTGCCTTCGAAGTTGTTGATTTTGATGGCACCGGAATGATAGAACTCTTCGATAACATAGGGGCCTTCCCATTTAGAGAGAAGTTTTCCTGCAAAAAATCTTAAAGAGAATTGTATAGAATTACATAATCACCTACATTAAACTCACGCTTTTGTATCCTTTTGTCATGCCATCTTTTAACTTTTTCTTTAAACAACTTGGCATTTTCATAAGCTTGGGTTCTCCATTCATCAAGTGAGCTAATATCAAATAACCTATTCTCACTGGCAAGTTTAAAATCATAGTTGAGCTCTTCAATAGCCCAATATGCCTTATGTTCTAGTTCGAGAGGTAAGTGACATGCTTTTCCATAGACCATTTTATACGGAGACATACCCATAGGATTTTTGTATGCAGTTCTATAAGCCCATAACGCATCATCAAGTTTCTTAGACCAATTCTTTCTATACCTATTAACAGTCTTTTGCAAAATTAATTTGAGCTCTCTATTGCTTAACTCTACTTGACCACTAGACTGTGGGTGATAAGGAGATGCAATTCTATGATTAACATCATATTTAGCAAGCATTTTACGGAAAGCACCATGAATAAAGTGTGAACCACCATCAGTCATTAAATATCTAGGGACTCCAAACCTCGGGAAAATAACTTCCTTAAGCATTTTAATAGAAGTGTTATGATCAGCACTACTAGTTGGAATAGCTTCTACCCACTTAGTAACGTAATCAAAAACAACTAAAATATGTGTGTATCCATTAGAGGCAGGAAAAGGTCCCATATAATCAAAGCCCCAAACATCAAACGGTTCAATAACAAGAGAATAATTCATATGCATTTCTTGACGTCTACTAATATTACCAATTCTTTGACATTCATCACAAGACAAGGCAAACTTACGGGAATCCTTGAAGAGAGTAGGCCAGTAAAAACCAGATTGCAATACCTTATGTGCAGTTCTATCTCCAGCATGGTGTCCTCCATAAGACTCGGAATGACACTTGCGTAGGATCTGTTCCTATTCATGCTTAGGTACACAACGTCTAATAACACCATCTACTCCTTCTTTATAAAGATGTGGGTCATCCCAAAAGTAATGTCTTAAATCATAGAAGAACTTTTTCTTTTGTTGGTATGTGAAGCTAGGTGGTATAAATTTAGCAACAATATAATTAGCATAATCAGCATACCATGGAGTACTCCGAGAAGTAATTATAACATTTAATTGTTCATCAGGAAAGTCATCGTTAATAGGTAGTGGGTCATCAAGAATATTTTCTAACCTAGACAGGTTGTCTGCAACGGGGTTCTCAGCTCCCTTTCTATCAACAATACGCAAATCAAATTCTTGTAGCAAGAGAACCCATCTAATAAGTCTATGTTTAGCATCTTTCTTTCCCATAAGATATTTAATAGCAGCATGATCAGTTTGAATAGTTACTTTAGAATCAACAATATAAGATCTGAACTTATCACAAGCAAATACAACCGCTAAGAGTTCTTTTTCAGTAGTAGCATAATTTCTTTGAGCATTGTCTAGAGTCTTACTAGCATAATGAATAACATTTAATTTCTTATCAACTCTTTGCCCTAGAACAGCACCTACAGCATAATCACTAGCATCACACATAATTTCAAAGGGTAGGTTCCAATCAGGTGGCTGAACAATAGGTGCAGAGACTAATGCTTTCTTAAGTATTTCAAATGCTTCTACACAATCATCATCAAAGACAAATGGTATATCTTTTTGCAATAAATTAGTCAGAGGCCGAGAAATTTTTGAGAAGTCCTTAATGAACCTCCTATAAAATCCGGCGTGACCAAGGAAACTTCTTATACCTTTGATGTCTTTGGGACATGGCATATTTTCAATAGCATCAACCTTGGCTTTATCAACTTCAATACCTCTTTCAGAAACTTTGTGCCCCAAGACAATACCTTCATTAACCATAAAGTGGCACTTTTCCCAATTCAAGACAAGATTAGTTTCTTCACATCTCTGCAAAACTCGATCAAGATTGCTCAAGCAATCATCAAAAGAGGAACCATAGACGGAAAAGTCGTCCATGAAAACCTCACAAATCTTTTCACAAAAGTCATAGAATATAGCCATCATGCATCTTTGAAAGGTAGCAGGTGCATTACATAAACCAAAAGGCATACGTCTATAAGAAAAAGTACCAAAAGGGCACGTAAAAGTAGTCTTTGATTGATCTCTAGCCGACACAGGTATTTGAGAGAAACCAGAATAACCATCTAGAAAGCAATAGTGTGTATGTTTGCATAATCTTTCTAGCATTTGATCAATAAAAGGTAAGGGGTAATGATCTTTCTTAGTAGCTTTATTTAATTTGTGGAAATCAATTACCATCCTATAACCTGTGATAATTCTTTGTGGAATCGATTCATCTTTATCATTAGGAACAACAGTAATACCTCCCTTCTTAGGGACACAATGGACAACACTTACCCACTCACTATAAGCAACGGGATATATTATACCTGCCTCTAGAAGCTTTAGTATTTCTTTTCTTACCACTTCTTTCATTCTAGGATTCAGACGTCGTTGAGGATCACGAACTGGTTTGGCATCTACTTCCAAATTTATTTTATGTTGGCATAAAGTGGGACTAATGCCCTTAAGATCATCAAGAGTATATCCAATAGCAGCACGGTGCTTCTTCAAAGTTTTCAATAATCTTTCTTCTTCATGCTCTGAAAGGTTAGCACTAATAATAACAGGATATATCTTCTTTTCATCAAGATAAGCATATTTAAGATTATCAGGCAAAAGTTCGAGCTCAAACACGGGATCTCCCTTGGGTGGAGGAGGATCCCCTAAAATTTCAACATGCAAATTGTGATGCAGAATAGGTTCCTGTTTAAAGAATACTTCATCTATTTTCCTTCTTTCTTTCATGAACATATAATTTTCATGGTCTAGCAAATAGTGTTCTAAAGGATCACTAGGAGGTACGACAATAGAAGCAAGACCAATAATTTCATCCTTACTAGGTAATTCTTCCTCACGATGTTGTTTACTAAATTTAGAGAAATTAAACTCATGAACCATATCATCCAAGCCAACAGTAACAATATTCTTAGTGCATCTATGGTAGCATTGACAGTATTTAAGAAGGGTCTACCAAATATAATGGGACAAAAGCTATCTTGTGGTGAAGTAAGAACAAGAAAATCAGCAGGATATTTAGTTTTCCCACACAAGACTTCAACATCTCTAACAATTCCAATTGGTGCAATAGTATCTCTATTAGCAAGTTTAATAGTAATATCAATATCTTCTAACTCAACAGGTGCAATTTCATTCTTAATTTCTTCGTATAAAGTATGCGGTATAACACTAGCACTAGCACCCATATCACATAAGCCATGATAACAATGATATCCTATTTTAACAGAAATAATAGGCACGCCTACCACAGGTCTATGTTTATCTTTAGCACAAGGTTTAGCAATTCTAGCAGTTTCACATTCGAACTGAATAACATGCCCATCAATATTATCAGACAAGAGATCTTTAACAATAGCAATATTAGGTTCTACTTTAACTTGCTCAGTAGGTGTATAAGTTCTAATATTGCTTTTACGAACAACAGTTGAAGCTTTAGCATGATCCTTTATTCTAACAAGGAAAGGTGGTTTCTCAACATAAGAAGTAGGAACAATAGGATCATTATAAGTGACAGTATTTTCTTCAACTTTAATAGGTGCAGCTACTTTTACTTCTATGGGAGGATGATATTTAAACCACTTCTCCTTAGGGAGATCAACATAAGTAGCAAAAGATTCACAGAAAGAAGCTACTATCTTAGAGTCAAGTCCATATTTAGTGCTAAACTTATGGAAAATATCGGTATCCATAAAAGATTTAACACAATCAAACTTAGGTGTCATACCTGACTCCTTACCTTCATCGAGGTCCCAATCTTTAGAGTTGCATTTAATTCTATCCAATAAATTCCATCTGAATTCAATAGTCTTCATCATAAAAGAGCCAGCACAAGAAGTATCGAGCATGGTGCGATTGTTTTCAGAAAGCCGAGCATAAAAACTTTGCATAATTATTTCTCTCAAGAGCTCATGATTGGGGCATGAATATAACATTGATTTATGCCTCCCCCAAGCTTGAGCGATGCTTTCTCCTTCGCGAGGCCAGAAATTATATATATAATTGCGATCACGATGAACAACATGCATAGGGTAACACTTTTGATGAAATTCCAGCTTCAATCTTTTATAGTCCCACGATCTCATATCATCACATAGCCTATACCATATCAATGCGTCTCCCTTCAAAGATAAAGGGAAGACCTTCTTCTTAGCAACACCATCGGGTATACCTGCAAGCTTAAATAATCCACAAACTTCATCCACATATATTAAGTGCTCATCAGGATGCTTTGTTCCATCTCCTGTAAAAGGATTAGCTAGCAGTTTTTCTATCATACCCGAAGGATACTCATAAGGAATTTCATTTTCAATAGGTTCAGTAGGTTGAGGAGCAACTCTTTGCTCTACTGGACGAGGTGAAGATACCCCGAACAAGCCCCTCAGAGAATTACTTTCCATAGTAACAAGTGACAGTAAATTTCAGCACACTATATAAATTTTTCCTTACCAAATTCCACCTACCAAAGGCGCTACACTCCCCGGCAACGGCGCCAGAAAAGACTCTTGATGACCCACAAGTATAGGGGATCTATCGTAGTCCTTTCGATAAGTAAGAGTGTCGAACCCAACGAGGAGCAGAAGGAAATGATAAGCGGTTTTCAGCAAGGTATTCTCTGCAAGTACTGAAATAAGTGGTAACAGATAGTTTTGTGATAAGATAGGTCGTAACGAGCAACAAGTAACAAAAGTAAATAAAGTGCAGCAAGATGGCCCAATCCTTTTGTAGCAAAGGACAAGCCGGAACAAACTCTTATAATAGGAAAAACGCTCCCGAGGACACATGGGAATATCGTCAAGCTAGTTTTCATCATGTTCATATGATTCGCGTTTGATAATCTGATAATTTGATATGTGGGTGGACCGGTGCTTGGGTGCTGTTCTTACTTGAACAAGCATCCCACTTATGATTAACCTCTATTGCAAGCATCCACAACTACAACAAAAGTATTAAGGTAAACCTAACCATAGCATGAAACACGTGGGTCCAAATCAGCCCCTTACGAAGCAACGCATAAACTAGGGTTTAAGCTTCTGTCACTCTAGCAACCCATCATCTACTTATTACTTCCCAATGCCTTCCTCTAGGCCCAAATAATGGTGAAGTGTTATGTAGTCGACGTTCACATAACACCACTATAGGCTAGACAACATACATCTTATCAAAATATCAAACGAATAACAAATTCACATGACTACTCATAGCAAGACTTCTCCCTTGTCCTCAGGAACGAACGTAATTACTCACAAAGCATATTCATGTTCATAATCAGAGGGGTAATAATATGCATATAGGATCTGAACATATGATCTTCCACCAATTAAACCAACTAGCATCAACTACAAGGAGTAATCAACACTACTAGCAACCTACTAGCACCAATCCCGGACTTTGAGACAAGAATTGGATACAAGAGATGAACTAGGGTTTGGAGATGAGATGGTGCTGGTGAAGATGTTGATGGAGATTACCCTATCCCGATGAGAGGAGCGTTGGTGATGACGATGGTGATGATTTCCCCCTCCGGGAGGGAAGTTTCCCCGGCAGAACAGCTCTGCCGGAGCTCTGGATTGGATCCGCCAAGGTTCCGCCTCGTGGCGGCGGAGTCTCGTCCCGAAAAGTTCCTTCTCGTTTTTTCCTCATCAAAAGACCTCATATAGGAGAAGATGGGCATCGGAGAACCACCAGGGGGCCCACGAGGTAGGGGGCGCGCCCTGGGGGGGGGGGCGCCCCCCACCCTCGTGAGAAGGGTGTGGGCCCCCTGGCCTTCATCTTTGGCATGGATTTTTCTTTATTTCTTTGAAGACGTTCCATGGAGTTTTAGGACTATTGGAGTTGCGCAGAATAGGTCTCTAATATTTGCTCCTTTTCCAGACCAGAATTCCAGCTGCCGGCATTCTCCCTCCTTGTGTAAACCTTGTAAAATAAGAGAGAATAGCCATAAGTATTGTGACATAAAGTGAAATAACAGTCCATAATGTTATAAATATCGATATAAAAGCATGATGCAAAATGGACGTATCAGTTTCGTACCCTACAATAATCTCTTCGTTTGTTCTCCGCTATTAGTGACTTTGGAGTGACTCTTTGTTGCATGTTGAGGGATAGTTATATGATCCAATTATGTTATTATTGTTGAGATAACTTGCACTAGTGAAAGTATGAACCCTAGGCCTTGTTTCCTAGCATTGCAATACCATTTGTGCTCACTTTTATTAGTAGTTACCTTGCTGTTTTTATATTTTCAGATTAAAAAAACCTTTATCTACTATTCATATTGCACTTGTATCACCGTATCTTCGCCGAACTAGTGCACCTATACAATTTACCATTGTATTGGGTGTGTTGGGGACACAAGAGACTCTTTGTTATTTGGTTGCAGGGTTGTTTGAGAGAGACCATCTTCATCCTACGCCTCCCACGGATTGATAAACCTTAGGTCATCCACTTGAGGGAAATTTGCTGCTGTCCTATAAACCTCTGCACTTGGAGGCCCAACAACATCTACAAGAAGAAGGTTGTGTAGTAGACATCACCTCTCTCTGCTTTTTCTTCCTCTGCCATGTTAATTAGCAGTAGTAGTAGATGTTAATTAGTACTAGGGTTCATAGATAATGTTTTTTAGTTAGGGTAATAATAGATGTTAAGTAGTAGATAATGTAGATGCTAATTAGTTTAGTAGGGTTTAGTTTTTGAATTGATTTTGTTTAACTAGATGTTAATTAGGGCAGTAGGGTTTAGTTTAGAGTAAAGTTTAGTTCATTAGTTAACTAAATATAATCTATATTTGGTTTTTGAATTTAGTTTGAGAGAGCATGAGATTTGTGTGGATTTTCTTGAAGTGTCAAACGCTAGGATATGCAAATTTGAAGTGGTCAGGATATATGCAAATTCCTCAATTGTGTTTACACATGTTTTGATTGTGCCGAAGTGGCTTTGTTGTTTCTAGGGAATGAAGCCGAGTGGCCTATGTTTTGCCGGAATGTTGATTCATTTCCGTTCCGGCAACTTTCAGGTTCTCGATTTGTCCACTTTTTAGCAAAAGTCACGCCGAAATTTTCCGTGAATTTCGGCATGACTTGTGCTACAAACTAGGACATATCGAGTGCCAGGGATTTGCCGCACTGGGAAGGAGTCAATGTTCCTACAAAGCATAGGCCTTTTTATGTCATTATTCATTTTATTAGGTCTAGAATTAATTGACTAGATTTAATCGTAGGAAACATGGCTAGCAACAATGAAGGACAGGGTTCTGGTGACTGCGACAACGTGTAACTGGCGGCAGAGGAATTTTTGAGGGAAGCCGACGATCAACAGTTGATGTTGCTGGGTCCACCTGGCACATCGGAGACTGAGACCGACATCGAGACCGGCACTGAGGCTGAGACCGGCGCTGAAACTAAGACCGGCATCTAGACTGGCGCTGAGACTGAGACCGGCATCGAGACCGGCGCCGAGACTAGCGGAGCCGGTATAGAACCGAAAGCAAAGAAGCGGCAGCTTCCTAACAAGCTCAGGACTACTAGACTGGTGGTCATGGAGGTGGAAGATGGCAATTTTGAGCCAAACACGCCCGAGGAAGCGCGTGCGTGCTACGGCAATCAAATAGGCTGCATCATACGGACAACCGCCACCATCAATGATGAGAAACTAAACAAGATAGATAATATGAGGCCCTCCCTCCTAAAAAAGTTGCACCAAATATTCTTGTTCCCAGGCCAGAATGAAAAGGATTATAAAGATCCAGATAAGAACCCGGCAATGAAGAAGATAAACAAACACACCATAAGCAAGTTTAGCGATGCGTTGGCCGCCTGGAAATCAAGGGTGAAATATCGGATCATCAACGAAAAGGAACCCTGGTCCGAGATTGTAAAGGATAATCCGACAATCACGGCAGAGCACTTTCAAATATTCAAGGCGGCTTGCGAGGCCGAAGCTGCCAAAAAAATTGAAGTACATGAAGGGGCTTCAACAGAAGAACATTGGGTGCCACCACCTCGGAAGCTGTGGTTACGGTGGGAAGAGGTCCATATGGGCCAAGGAGGACGCGGAAGCCGCGAGTCTGGGCATCCCAGACCCCTTGGCGGAGTTCACCGTCCCACAGGAGTGTGACTCCTCAGGGCCCGACACCGTTGGGACCCAGTGAAGAAGGTTTTCGAGAAGAACGCGGTCATGACGGAGTTCATGAGACTGCTAGTAATTTTAGTTTCTGATCAATTCAACTGCATGTTAGTCATATTTGTAAACGGTCCTTGTGCCTTTTGAAGAGAGAGAAGCACAGGATTGCGGCCGAAAGCGACTCGCTGACTGATGTCTACTACACAACCTTCTTCTTGTAGACGTTGTTGGGCCCCCAAGTGCAGAGGTTTGTAGGACAGTAGCAAATTTCCCTCAAGTGGATGACCTAAGGTTTATCAATCCGTAGGAGGCGTATGATGAAGATGGTCTCTCTCAAGTAACCCTGCAACCAAATAACAAAGAGTCTCTTGTGTCCCCAACACACCCAATACAATGGTAAATTGTATAGGTGCACTAGTTTGGTGAAGAGATGGTGATACAAGTGGTATATGGATAGCAGATAAAGGTTTTTGTAATCTGAAAATATAAAAACAACAAGGTAACTAATGATAAAAGTGAGCACAAACGGTATTGCAATGCTAGGAAACAAGGCCTAGGGTTCATACTTTCACTAGTGCAAGTTCTCTCAACAATAATAACATAATTGGATCACATAACTATCCCTCAACATGCAACAAAGAGTCATTCCAAAGTCACTAATAGCGGAGAAAAACAAAGATATTATGGTAGGGTATGAAACCACCTCAAAGTTATTCTTTCCAATCATTCCGTTGGGCTATTACTATAAGTGTCACAAACAGCCCTAGAGTTCGTACTAGAATACCACCTTAAGACACAAATCAACCAAAACCCTAATGTCACCTAGATACTCCAATGTCACCTCAAGTATCCGTGGGTATGATTATATGATATGCATCACACAATCTCAGATTCATCTATTCAACCAACACATAGAACCTCAAAGAGTGCCCCAAAGTTTCTACCGGAGAATCACGGCGAAAACGTGTGCCAACCCCTATGCATAGGTTCATGGGCGGAACCCACAAGTTGATCACCAAAACATACATCAAGTGAATCACGCGACATCCCATTGTCACCACAGATACGCACGGCAAGACATACATCAAGTGTTCTCAAATCCTTAAAGACTCAATCTGATAAGATAACTTCAAAGGGAAAACTCAAGCCATTACAAGAGAGTAGAGGGGGGAAGAAACATCATAGGATCCAAATATAATAGCAAAGCTCGCGATACATCAAGATCGTGCCAAATCAAGAACACGAGAGAGAGAGAGAGAGAGAGAGAGAGAGAGAGATCAAACACATAGCTACTGGTACATACCCTCAGCCCCGAGGGAGAACTACTCCCTCCTCGTCATGGAGAGCACCGGGATGATGAAGATAGCCACCGGAGAGGGGTTCCCCCTCCGGCAGGGTGCCAGAACGGGTCTAGATTTGCTTTCGATGGCTATAGAGGCTTCTGGCGGCGGAACTCCCGATATATTGTGCTCCCCGATCGTTTTAGGGTATATGGATATATATAGGCAGAAGAAATACATCAGGGGAGCCACGAGGGACCCACGAGGGTGGAGGGCGCGCCCAGGGGGGGTGGGCGCACCCCCCTGCCTCGTGGCTTCCTCGTTGATCCCCTGACGTGCACTCTAAGTCTCCCGGGTTGCTTTCCTTTCAAAAATAAGTTCCGTGAAGTTTCAGGTCAATTGGACTCCGTTTGATTTTCCTTTTATGCGATACTCTGAAACAAGGAAAAAACAGAAACTGGCACTGGGCTCTAGGTTAATAGGTTAGTCCCAAAAATCATATAAAATAGCATATAAATGCATATAAAACATCCAAGGTTGATAATATAATAGCATGGAACAATCAAAAATTATAGATACGTTGGAGACGTATCAGCATCCCCAAGCTCAATTCTTGCTTGTCCTTGAGTAGGTAAATGATAAAAACAGAATTTTTGATGTGGAATGCTACCTAACATATTTATCCATGTAGTTCTCTTTATTGTGGCAAGAATATTCAGATCCATACGATTCAAGACAAAAGTTTAATATTGAGATAAAAATAATAATACTTCAAGCATACTAACCAAGTAATCATGTCTTCTCAAAATAACATGGCCAAAGAAAGCTATCCCTACAAAATCATATGGTCTGGCTATGCTCTATCTCCACCACACAGAGTATTTAAATCATGCACAACCCCGATGACAAGCCAAGCAATTGTTTCATACTTTTGATGTTCTCAAACTTTTTCAATCTTCACGCAATACATGAGCGTGAGCCATGGACATAGCACTATAGGTGGAATAGAATGGTGGTTGTGGAGAAGAACAAAAGGAGAAGATAGTCTCACATCAACTAGGCGTATCAACGGGCTATGGAGATGCCCATCAATAGATATCAATGTGAGTAAGTAGGGATTGCCATGCAACGGATGCACTAGAGCTATAAATGTATATGAAAGCTCAACAAAAGAAACTAATGGGTGTGCATCCAACTTGCTTGCTCACGAAGACCTAGGGCATTTTGAGGAGGCCCATTATTGGAATATACAAGCCAAGTTCTATAATGAAAGATTCCCACTAGTATATGAAAGTGACAACATAGGAGACTCTCTATCATGAAGATCATGGTGCTACTTTGAAGCTCAAGTGTGGTAAAAGGATAGTAGCATTGCCCCTTCTCTCTTTTTCTCTCATTTTTTTATTTGGGCCTTCTCTTTTTTATGGCCTCTTTTCTCTTTTTTTACTTGGGCTTCTTTGGCCTCTTTTATTTTCGTCCGGAGTCTCATCCCGACTTGTGGGGGAATCATAGTCTCCATCATTCTTTCCTCACAGGGACAATGCTCTAATAATGATGAGCATCACACTTTTATTTACTTACAACTCAAGAATTACAACTCGATACTTAGGACAAGATATGACTCTATATGAATGCCTCCGGCGGTGTACCGGGATGTGCAATGATGCATGAGTGACATGAATGAAAGAATTATGAATGGCGGCTTTGCCACAAATACGATGTCAACTACATGATCATGCAAAGCAATATGACAATGATGAAGCGTGTCATAATAACGGAACGGTGGAAAGTTGCATGGCAATATATCTCGGAATGGCTATGGAAATGCCATAATAGGTAGGTATGGTGGCTGTTTTGAGGAAGGTAAATGATGGGTTTATGGTACCGGCGAAAGTTGCGCGGTACTAGAGAGGCTAGCAATGGTGGAAGGGTGAGAGTGCGTATAATCCATGGACTCAACATTAGTCATAAAGAACTCACATACTTATTGCAAAAA
Source organism: Triticum dicoccoides (assembly GCF_002162155.2). Classification (NCBI taxonomy): domain Eukaryota; kingdom Viridiplantae; phylum Streptophyta; class Magnoliopsida; order Poales; family Poaceae; genus Triticum; species Triticum dicoccoides. The sequence continues at coordinate 509,515,768 of NC_041386.1, read as the reverse complement.
TTTATTATTTATCGAAACAAAGTACTACACGCATGCTCCTAGGGGGATAGATTGGTAGGAAAAGACCATCGCTCGTCCCCGACCACCACTCATAAAGAAGGCAATCAATAAATAAATCATGCTCCGACTTCATCACATAACGGTTCACCATACGTGCATGCTACGGGAATCACAAACTTCAACACAAGTATTTCTCAAATTCACAACTACTCAACTAGCATGACTCTAATATCACCATCTTCATATCTCAAAACAATTATCAAGTATCAAACTTCTCATAGTATTCAATGCACTCTATATGAAAGTTTTTATTATATCCCTCTTGGATGCCCATCATATTAGGACTAAATTCATAACCAAAGAAAATTACCATGATGTTTAGGACTCTCAAAATAATATAAGTGAAGCATGAGAGTTCATCTATTTCTATAAAATAAAACCACCACCGTGCTCTAAAAATATATAAGTGAAGCACTAGAGCAAATGACCAACTACTCCAAAAGATATAAGTGAAGATCAATGAGTAGTCGAATAATTATGCAACTATGTGAAGATTCTCTAACATTTAATAATTTCAGATCTTGATACTTTATTCAAACAGCAAGAAAACAAAATGATATCTAAGAATAGCAAACATCATGTGAAGAAGCAAAAACTTAGGATCAACCGAAACTAATCGATAGTTGTTGAAGAAGAAAGGTGGGATGCCAACCGGGGCATCCCCAAGCTTAGATGCTTGAGACCTCTTGAAATATTATATTGGGATGCCTTGGGCATCCCCAAGCTTGAGCTTTTGTGTCTCCTTAATTCCTCTCATATCACGGTCTCCCTAAATCTCAAAAGCTTCATCCACACAAAACTCAACAAGGACTCGTGAGATAAGTTAGTATAAACCATTGCAAAAAACTTATCATACTATACTGTAGCAAATCACTAAAATTATTATTAAACATTGCATACTAAATGCCTCTGCATATTTAATAGTCATATCCTCAAATAGAATCATTAAAGAAGCAAACATATGCAAACAATGCAAACATAACAGCAATCTGCCTAAACAGGACAGTCTGTAAATAGTGCAGCAAGATCCATACTTCCCTAAGTCCAAAAATTACGAAAGAAAATTCCCACTGTAGTAAATTTATCAGATCTTAATATGCAAAAGGTTTCAACATTTTATCACATTCTTACTTTTCTAGGGAATTATTGCAACAGCGGTAAACTTTCTGTTTTCAAACAGCAACATGAAGACTTGTAAAATAGGCATAGTAAAGGCTATCAATGCCACTTTATTGAAATAAAAGATGCAAAACATTGTTCTAAATAACAGCAAGCAAATCGCAACAAAATAAATTGACGCTCCAAGCAAAACACATATCATGTGATGAATAAAAATATAGCTCCAAGTAAAGTTACCGATGAACGAAGACGCAAGAGGGGATGCCTTCCGGGGCATACCCAAGCTTAGGCTCTTGGTTGTCCTTGAATATTACCTTGGGGTGCCTTGGGCATCCCCAAGCTTAGGCTCTTGCCACTCCTTATTCCATAGTCCATCGAATCTTTACCCAAAACTTGAAAACTTCACAACACAAAACTTAACAGAAAACTCGTAAGCTCCGTTAGTATAAGAAAGCAAATCACCATCATAAGGTACTGTAATGAGCTCATTATAAATTCATATTGGTGTAATATCTACTGTATTACAACTTCTCTATGGTTCATACCCTCTAATACTACTCATAGATTCATCAAAAATAAGCAAACGACACATAGAAAACAGAATCTGTCAAAAACAGAACAGTCTGTAGTAATCTGAATCAAACGTATACTTCTGGAACTCATAAACTTATAAAATAAATTGATGTACGTGAGGAATTTATCTATTAATCATCTTCAAAAAGAATTAACTAAATAGCACTTTCCAAATAAAAATGGCAGCAATTCTCGTGAGCACTAAAGTTTCTGTTTTTACAGCATGATCAACAAGACTTTCCCCAAGTCTTCCCAAAGGTTCCACTTGGCACAAACACTAATTAAAAGATAAAATAACATCTAAACAGAGGTAGATGAATTATTAATTACTAAACAGGAGCAAAAATCAAGGAATAAGAATAAAATTGGGTTGCCTCCCAACAAGCGCTATCGTTTAACGCCCCTAGTTAGGCATAATGATTTCAATGATGCTCACATAAAAGATAGGAATTATAACATAAAGAGAGCATCATGAAGAATATGACTAGCGCATTTAAGTCTAACCCACTTCCTATGCATAGGGATTTTGTGAGCAAATAACTTGTGGGAACAAGAATCAACTTGCATAGGAAAGTAAAACAAGCATAACTTCAAAACTTTAAGCACATAGAGAGGAAACTTGATATTATTGCAATTCTTACAAGCATAAGTTCCTCCCTCATAATAATTTTCAGTAGCATCATGAATGAATTCAATAGTATAACCAGCACATAAAGCATTCTTTTCATGATCTACAAGCATGCAAAATTTACTACTCTCCACATAAGCAAAATTCTTCTCATGAATAATAGTGGGAGCAAACTCAACAAAATAATTATCATGTGAGGCGTAATCCAATTGAAAACTAAAATCATGATGACAAGTTTCATGGTTATCATTATTCTTTATAGCATACAAGTCATCACAATAATTATCATAGATAGCAACTTTGTTCTCATAATCAATTGGAACCTCTTCCTAAATAGTGGATTCATCACTAAATAAAGTCATGACCTCTCCAAATCCACTTTCATCAATATAATCATCATAAATAGGAGGCATGCTTTCATTATAATAAATTTGCTCATCAAAACTTGGGGGACAAAAAATATCATCTTCGTCAAACATAGCTTCCCCAAGCTTGTGGCTTTGCATATCATTAGCATCATGGATATTCAAGGAATTCATACTAACAACATTGCAATCATGCTCGTCATTCAAATATTTAGTGCCAAACATTCTAATGCATTCTTCTTCTAGCACTTGAGAACAATTATCGGAATCCTTATTCTCATGATAGATATTAAAAAGATAAAGCGTATGAGGCAAACTTAATTCCATTTTTAATTTTCTTTTATAGACTAAACTAGTGCTAAAACAAGAAACAAAAAGATTAGATTGCAAGATCTAAAGAAATACCTTCAAGCGCTAACCTCCCCGACAATGGCGCCAGAAAAGAGCTTGATGTCTACTACACAACCTTCTTCTTGTAGACGTTGTTGGGCCTCCAAGTGCAGAGGTTTGTAGGACAGTAGCAAATTTCCCTCAAGTGGATGACCTAAGGTTTATCAATCCGTAGGAGGCGTAGGATGAAGATGGTCTCTCTCAAGCAACCCTGCAACCAAATAACAAAGAGTCTCTTGTGTCCCCAACACACCCAATACAATGGTAAATTGTATAGGTGCACTAGTTCGGCGAAGAGATGGTGATACAATTTGTATATGGATAGTAGATAAAGGTTTTTGTAATCTGAAAATATAAAAACAGCAAGGTAACTAATGATAAAAGTGAGCACAAACGGTATTGCAATGCTAGGAAACAAGGCCTAGGGTTCATACTTTCACTAGTGCAAGTTCTTTCAACAATAATAACATAATTGGATCACATAACTATCCCTCAACATGCAACAAAGAGTCACTCCAAAGTCACTAATAGCGGAGAACAAACGAAGAGATTATGGTATGGTACGAAACCACCTCAAAGTTATTCTTTCCAATCAATCCGTTGGGCTATTCCTATAAGTGTCACAAACAACCCTAGAGTTCGTACTACAATAACACCTTAAGACACAAATCAACCAAAACCCTAATGTCACCTAGATACTCCAATGTCACCTCAAGTATCCGTGGGTATGATTATACGATATGCATCACACAATCTCAGATTCATCTATTCAACCAACACATAGAACCTCAAAGAGTGCCCCAAAGTTTCTACAGGAGAATCACGACAAAAACGAGTGCCAACCCCTATGCATAGGTTCATGGGCGGAAACCGCAAGTTGATCACCAAAACATACATCAAGGGAATCACGTGATATCCCATTGTCACCACAAATACACACGGCAAGACATACATCAAGTGTTCTCAAATCCTTAAAGACTCAATCTGATAAGATAACTTCAAAGTGAAAACTCAATCCATTACAAGAGAGTAGAGGGGGGAAGAAACATCATAGGATCCAAATATAATAGCAAAGCTCGTGATACATCAAGATCATGCCAAATCAAGAACATGAGAGAGAGAGAGATCAAACACATAGCTACTGGTACATACCCTCAGCCCCGAGGGAGAACTACCCCCTCCTCGTCATGGAGAGCACCGGGATGATGCAGATAGCCACCGGAGAGGGATTCCCCCTCCAGCAGGGTGCCGAAACGGGTCTAGATTGGCTTTCGGTGGCTACGGAGGCTTCTGGCGGCGGAACTCCCGATCTATTGTGCTCCCCGATCGTTTTAGGATATATGGATATATATAGGCAGAAGAAATACATCAGGGGAGCCATGAGGGGCCCACGAGGGTGGAGGGCGCGCCTAGGGGGGTGGGCGCGCCCCCTGCCTCGTGGCTTCCTCGTTGATCCCCTGACGTGCACTCTAAGTCTCCCGGGTTGCTTTCCTTCCAAAAACAAGTTCCATGAAGTTTCAGGTCAATTGGACTCCGTTTGATTTTCCTTTTCTGTGATACTCTAAAACAAGGCAAAAACAGAAACTGGCACTGGGCTCTAGGTTAATAGGTTAGTCCCAAAAATCATATAAAATAGCATATAAATGCATATAAAACATCCAAGGTTGATAATATAATAGCATGGAACAATAAAAAAATATAGATACGTTGGAGATGTATCACTGTCTGAGGCGTTGGCGAGGCCCAAGTGGGACATTCCATTCAACCGGGCGTTGAACATATTGAAAAGACTCCCGATGGAGACTCGACCGTCGTATCGACGTGTGCACGGTGTTGGAGATGGCGCCACATGGAAGAAGTACTACTGTGAGACCACGAAGGAGAGAAAGGAAAGACGGAGGTTAACTGAAGAAAACATCAACAAGAAGGTTGAGATTGCGGTTGAAAAGAAATCATCTGAGACAGTCGCAACAGCTGTAGCTGCCGCAAAACAGGTGCTTGTTGATATGTCTACTACCTTGGTTCCGGCCATTTTCAATTGGAGCAGGCAAAATCCAGAAAAAATGCAGCAGACTTTCCCCTTGCTGACTTCCTCGGGAGCAGCTCAACTAGCGTTGCACCAGTACCTGCAGCTGCACCTGCTCTCGCACTGGCTCGCGCACCGGCTCTGGCATCGGATGTGCTCGGCAGTGCTTCATCTTTGGCTGAGCTCGACGCCCTCACGGTATCTGTCACAACGGCCCCCTTCAATAAATGTATAATCTCCCATTTTCATTGCCTTTCGGATGTCTCACGTCGCAGACTTTTCTTTGCAGGCCGACGAAACCCCGTGCCCCATATTGTACACCATCGGCGACCAGAAGGTGGACGTGGGGAAGGCGACGATAATGGAGCCGAGGGAACCATTGTTCCACAACCGACCGACCCCCCTGGACGCCTTCAAGGTTTCCGTGGCCAGTGTCGAACCGGGCCACAAGAATTTGGCTCCTCTGGTACTGGTGGGGGATGACGACGAGGCCCCGCGGCGGCTTGGTGATTGTTGCAATGGGTGGGTCCTGTTGTGGCCAAAGAGTCTGCTTCGTCTGGAGGCGGCCGGGAGCACACCCACGAGCACGCAGTTAGGTATGAACATCAACACCTCACCTACCCAATTAGCGTCGGCTATCGTGCTGGGTGATAGCGGAGGGGGTGAGGAAGAGGCTCCATTAGTCGCTGGTGACGTCACCATAGATGAGGATGAGGATGACGATGACACTCAACAGTATGTTAATACTGGCGTCTACTTAGGGTTTGAGCGTCATGAGTAGGTGCCTGAATTGTCGCCTCCGGAGTCTGAACGTATTATGGACAACCTTCCGGTAGTAAAGAAGTCTAGGAAGAGATTGAGGAAAGGCAAAAAAGCCACTTCTATGATCTAGCCGCCTCAGCATCCTCGGGTTCAAGACCGTATAGATATCCCCGGTCAACCAATCCTACCTAAAGCAGCGCTAGGGGCCAGATTCGGCGATTTAAGGAGACTTCATGACGATGTGCTGCGGATAGAGAAAGGCCTCGTCGCCTCAAAAAATTCAGGATACCCACTCTACGTGGTTAACGTGCCACGACAATTTTCGTACGTCGACACATTCCCCACAGAGAAGTTCTTCCTTCGATTCGATTACATCTTCAACATGTTTCACTTGAAGAAGCTGGATTTTATGTTTGTCCGCCTTTATGCCTTGCACGTGAACTACCTCATCGGGGTTGAGCAGATACCTCATATCCGTGTCGCTGACCCGTACTTCATGCACGAGGGCTTCTTGGGAGTCTGCGCAGAGCACCGTGAATACGCGAGGGAGTACATCGCCAATTTCATGCTCGCCAATAAGGACAAGGAAGCGATTCTCGTGCCTTATCATCCCCTTTAAGTCATTCGCGCAGATATCCTTACTTTGATTTCAATCATTCATTTGCACGGTGGAGGCTAATTAATTTGAGGTGTACTTATTTTGCACAGCGGCGGGCGCGCCGTCCTCATCATCCTCTACCCTCGATACTCCCACGCTCTTTACTTGGACTCGTCGAAGAACATTAACAAAAAGGATTACACCCACATCAAGTCTGTTCTCGACAGTGCTATGTTTTACTACGGCGCACGGGGTGGAGAGGTCAAGGACAAGAAGAAAAGGGACGGCAGGCCCGCCTTCGGCCATAAGACCGACTTCTGTTGCATCTAGCAACCGAGTGATTCTCTTAGTGATGGATTCTATGTCCTACACCACATGCTGGAGTATAGACGGGATCACCAGAACCTTCGCATGTCACCTAGATCCGGCGATGCCCATATTCTGCAATGGGCAAAGAACTTAGGAGATATCAAGGATCATCGACTTCGAGCTGAGTTCTATCACATCCAACGTGAACTTTCCCAAATCATCATGAAGGAGGTCGTCGGAAAAGCAGGGATGTTCTACAAAGAAGGACAAATGTCACGGGAAGACGTCCGAACACGCGTAGCCGCTCAGCGTCTCGACGTGAAGCCTTTCACTAAGCTCGGGGACTATCTCCCTGAATTGGATGGATGGCACGACATGGAGTGATTGTCGATATATGACAATGTGTCCGTTTAGTCCATACTATCTATATGGCGAAACTTTGAGTTATGCACGACGAAACTTTATTTGTGATGTAATTAAACCGTCCTCCTCGACTAGCGAAGACCACTCTAGTTAGGGCATTTTGGGTACGATGAACTTTGTTATTTATGCTTATGATATGTTGCTTCTATTTTTGCCAAGTCTGTCTCTTTATGTTGCTTAACTATATATGTTGCATATCATCGACTCATGTGACGATGCAGGTGTATAGATCATCTATGGCGAAGAAGTGCTACGACAGGTGTATACGACGAGTGGCCGGAAGGTCAGGCCCAGGTGTATCAGTTTCTGGTTTCCGAGCGACAACCAGTAGTTAGTTTAGGTTCACGCTAATGCGAGACAGGGATACTAACTCATGTACTGCATAGTTCCGCTCTCACTCAAAGTGATAGATCTTCTCGCATATATCATTGTTTAGATGGATGACGATGTAGTTGCAAGTAATCGAGACTTGTATCGCTATTTTCGAGATGATGACGAGAGACCACTTTGTGTTGGATGATGATTATGATGATGACATGATTTGATGAGACTATTTGTATGTATATGATATGATTACATTTGTATGTGTATGATATGCTAAAGATTATTGTATAAAGCCTATTCAAATACAAAACAAATATGCAGAAAAAATAGAAACTAATAAAACTAGCAGTAGCGAGGGGAACAAAGTCAGCAGTAGCGCTCCCTTACCAGTAGCGCTTCCTGCAAAAAAGGCCTGTAGATATTAGCAGCAGCGCTCTGCACTAAAGCGCGCTACTACTAGCCATGTATAGCAGTAGCGTGGGACGACATGTGCTACTGCTACACGTTAGGTGTAGCGCCTTATCAGTAGTTCGTCGTCCCGTGCTACTGATAGGCAAAATACCCGCGCTACTGCTAGGGTTTTCCCTAGTGGTGGTAAGGTGCGCTAGGTCAGTGTCGTGCACTCAGCTATGTCGTTGGAGTTGATGGACTCATTTACCTTCAAAGCCTTCCGCTGTTATCTTATTTTAGATGGTCTTCAGCCATATTATTGTAATAAGTTCTCTTTTGAGACATTTAATGTAATAAGTGTGTGATTGAACTCTGTTATAAATCCTCGAGTATTGTGTGTGTCAGCATTACCCTTCTAGGGATGACACTTATGCACAGAGATTTAACCGTCTGAGGTCGGATCGCTACACCCAGGAGCGGGGATGTAGATTATGGTCTGTATCGACGGCATCTGGAAGACGATGCATCGTGTGTTGGGTTCGTGGTTTGTGGATGGTAGGTATAGTTTACTCCTCCGACGTCTTAGTCATGAGGGGGTGTCAGATTTGAGTTTGATGGCGTGTCTGGGGTGTTACCTCGGTTTGATCCATTGAGCGGTAATGGTTTTCGTCTTTGGTGAGCAACCTTGAAGGTCCGCAAAGTTGCATATCAACGATGGAGCCGTGTCGAGCTCAAGTGAGAAGGTGATCCGTCATTTTTTCCTGCTATTGGAAGACGAAGAAGGAGAGAAGCAGCTCTTGTTGCCCGTGAGTGATGCTGGCACAACCACCATCATTTCTTGCGCATATATGAGTCGTCGCCACCGACGGTGCCAAGAATTGAGGAGGGGATAGTCCTAGAGCAAGAGGTTAGCGAGTAATGGGGGTGAGCCTAATTTCGTGCCATCTCGCGATGGCAGAGTATGGCCTCCGGCCATCTCCACGGCCACCCCCTGCACCGTAGCGCACGTCGTTCTTTTTCCTTGTTTTGTTCAATTGTATTTTCCCCTTTTTAGGCCTCCTGTGGTTTATAGGATAGGATTATCATAGGAATAAGAAACTTATAGGAAATGAATGACATGTTCTATGAGTAGGAATAGGAAAAGAGATGTCATTTGGTTTCATCATGAGAATTTTTCATTGAGTCTAGGCTCATGTTTATTTTTCTTTGAAATGTGAAGGATATGAACCAATTCTATGTAGAAATAGAAATTCATTTCAATGAACAGAAGAGCTCTAAAGACAAAATTCCTATACAAATCCTATGCTATAAAATTCCTTCAAAACAAAGGAGGCTTTGTGGGTCCATCTAATGGCCTCGTCATTCAATCACCAAGTCTACTCAGACTCCACCATCAATTTGGGAGAGTATTTGTAGCACACACGGGCAGGAGTACGCAGATTATGGACTGCATGATTGCGTCAAAATTCAGACACTTGTGCATGTGTTTAGTGTTTAACCCCCTTTGAATTTTTTTCATGGGACAACTTTTGTGCAGTCCACCACCCCACCTCTCATTTTTTTGGACTTCAAAATTTGAATCCATTGTATATTTTGAGCAGAAAATCCAATTTACATTTTGTTTGCACATTCATGTTCCTTGTGACAAGGGCTTTGCAATAAGACCACTATTGAAGACGTTTTGAAAACTTCACCAAGTTTCAACTACTGAAACTTTTTTTTGCGGGGGAGAATAACCTCAACTACTGAAACTTGATAAGAATGAATGATAAATGTACCAAGTTCAAAAGGCTAAAACTTAAGCACAAACCCCAAGCACTGCCCTAAGACCTAAGAGCTAAATCCTAAACCCTAAACCCCTAAAAGCAAATGAAACTTGGTAAAAATTCAATATTACAATTGTCAAGTTTTAATATTTGAAACTTGGTAAAAAAAGTAATAGCTGTCAAAATGTATTCACATTGGTCTTGTTCGAAGGTTCTCGCCGCCGCGAATAAATATGCAAACGAAACTTGATTTGAACTTTTGATTCAAAAGATAGAATAAATTCAAATTTAAATATGAAATGAGAAAATATGATAGATGTGATGGGTGTCGCATGCAACTCTGTCAAAAGCATGCATGTATGGACCTGTCCCAATAATTAAAGGGGCTACTTAGGCGCATGCATGGCTGACCTAAAAATTTCTCCCATCATCGGCAAAAAGTAAAAGTAAAAAAATTTCTCCCCCACCCTCGTCTCTGCCTTTCCATGCGAAGAGCCAAACACTTCGAAATTAATTGAACAGAGGCATAAAAGACTGTTACGGAGCATCCACTGCAAGCAATACAACGTGTTCTGTTTTGGATGGATTAAGAAATGGCAACAACCTTACGCGCAAGCCATTATAAGAACATAGCAAAACTCCTTGCCACATTTTTCAGACCACGAGTACACAATAGTAACCATCACCACTTTGCTTAGTCATCCCTGAGGGCATCTTGAACGGTGACCCGTGAATTTCCTTCCGCATCCATCCGCGAATAAGGAAGGACCAGTCCGTAGGCACGGATGCGGAGGCCGTCATCCAACCGTAACCGCATACATTGCAAACACTTTTTCAACAAATCGAATGCAATTCATGCAAATACGACGGGTTTTATTAAAATTTAGACATAATTTACATAAAAGGTCGATATTTTGACTGTTTAACTAAAAACTTATAGAAAACCTAAACTATAGCGGAAAACAACCTCGCACATGTGGCCGCCTTCTCCTGCCGCACCTCCATCGCCGTCCACGCCATCGCCGCCGTCGTCGTCCCTCTAGCGGCACAAGGCTTTCGGAGGGCCATGACAGCCTTGCCCTGCTGCTGCCAGCCGCTCCGCCTCCTGCTTTGCGGTTTGGAGTGCCGCCACAGCCAGTGCCAACGGCGCGGGCGGAGCCCTAGCAACAACCTTGCCCTTGCCGGCGTTGGAAGTCTCGCTAAGAGGCCGCTCCTCACCATACTTGGCGATCTCGCTGTCGAGGCGACGGTGTCTGTTGTCCGTGAAAGTGCGTTATATCTACTAGAGGGGGGTGAATAGGCGGTTTTTATGAATTCTTTACTGAGGAATTTGCAGGTGAGGAAATTCCTTAGCGAAGAACTACTAGCAGCAGAATAAGTACTCAAAAGTAAACATAACAGAACACAAGCATAGTCATCATGATGAAATGAAGACGGGCACAGAGTACAGAAAGCGTAAGCACAGGATAACACAGGATGAAGACAAACCGACTGAAGAAATTGAACTGAGGAAATTGAGAAAGTCTTCAGTCAAAGTCTTCAAACATAGATATGAGGAAATGAAAGAGTTGAGGAAATACAACCTGTGAGCTTGGTGAAGACAATGATTTGGTAGACCAGTTCCAACTGTTGTCTTAGTTGTACATATGGTTGGAGCGGCTAGGTATTTAAACCTGGGGACACACAGTCCCGGACACACAGTCCTCACTGTATTCTCCTTGAGCTAAGGTCACACAGACCTCGCCCAATCACTCGTGGTAAGTCTTCAGGTGACTTCCGAACCTTCACAAACTTGGTCACTCGGCAATCCACAATTCCTCTTGGATGCTCTAGACCTTGACGCCTAACCGTCTGGAAGAAGCACAGTCTTCAAAGGTAGCAAGCATCGGATCCATGCAGGATCAATCTCTTCAGTGATGCTCAATCACTTGGGGTTGGTAGGTGTTTGGGTTTGAGTTTTCCTCACTTGATGATTTTCGCTCAAAGTCCTCGGAGGATGGGATGCTCTCAAATGACAAGTGTAAGTTTCTTTGGAGCAGCCAACCAGCTACTGGTTGTAGGAGGTGGCTATTTATAGCCTAGGGAGAAGCCTGACATGATAAGACATAAATGCCCTTCAATGATATGACCGTTAGGTGGGTAGATATTTTGGGACAGCTGGCGCATAGCACAACAACGGTCGGAATTTTGAGTAGCAAAATCCTCAGGGCTATCATGTTCCTCACTATGTAGGCAATCCGCACTGGCGAATTCCTAACTCCTCAGTCAGAACAAATTTCTCAGAGACCATAAGAACTTCGTCTCTGTCACTGAAGAATATGACTGAACTGTATGAGATTTCCAATGGCTTCACTCGAAGGGATTGATAGGTGTAGGATTTTGAGTTGAGCATCACATGGAAATTTTTCCTTAGTATTTCCTCGACCCCCTTTAACAGTACGGTGTTTCCTAAGACTCAAGAAAGAGAAAATGAAACTACAAAAACAAAAGTCTTCATGCTTCATGTTCCTCAAATGAATACCAAGTCTTCAAGGTCACACCAATTTCTTCACTTTCAGAGTCTTCAGAAAGTTTTCAGAAATTCAAAGTCTTCAGTCGAAGAATTTCATTTTTAGGGGTCGACTTTCTCTGTAAATATCAAACTCCTCATAGACTTATAGACCTGTGTACACTCACAAACGCATTAGTCCCTTAACCTATAAATCCTCAATACACCAAAATCACTAAGGGGCAGTAGATGCACTTACAATCTCTCCCTTTTCGGTGATTGATGACAATATAGGTTAAGTTTTCAACGGGGATAAACATATGAAGTGTAAATACTGATATTGAGGAATTTGATTGCAAGATATAGAAGAACTCCCCCTGAAGATGTGCATGGTGAGGAATTTGCTTTTGAAGCATTGCACACTTGAAGAGTAGAATCATGGAGATCTCCCCCTATATCTTGTAATTCATACACGCATTTGACATATTATAATGAAGAATTTGAAATGCATGATGAAGTATGGTGACTGATGTAATTCAGCATGCGTGCATTAACATATATGAGGAATAAGCACGCAAAAAACACATCAAAAGTATCAGAGCACCATCGGGTTTAAGTTTACAACTCGATCCAATAAAGTTTCAGAAGAACGAGAGTTGTAACTTAGAAAAAACGCCCATATAGACAGACCCGCTTGAAGACTAACTCAAAATTCTCCCCCTTTGTCATCGAATGACCAAAAGGATCGAAAATGAGGACTAACGCCCCTGAAGAATATCAAGTTGATGAAGGAGAGCCATCGTTGTTGGGGTCGTTTGTCGTGGAAGGGCCTGCTGCAGTGTCGTGCAAGTTTTCATGCTCATCGGTGTCTGTAAAGTGCATCTAGTGCCACCCCTAGTTGGTTTTGGAGTATTGACGACAAACCTAGTTGAGGGACTAATGTGTTTGTGAGAATTGCAGGATAACACAAGTATAAGTCCCTCATTGATTCGGTTTTCCTACCAGAGATGACCCCTAAAAATGTAAGAAGACATTGAAGACAAAGGTGGTATGTGAAGACATTCACATTGAAGACTATGACAAGAGAAGACATCGCATGAAGACTATGGAGCGCGAAGACCTAGTTCTTTCGTCGTTCTTTTTCTTCTTTGTTGAGTCATAGGAACCACCGTACTGTTAAGTGGGGTCCAAGAGAACCAGTCGGAATGACTGAAGTGATGCTTAACCAAAATCCTATGTCTTTGAGTGAAGACTATGAGAGCAAATATTGTCAGAGTTGGATAAGTCAGCTTTGCTTGTAACCCAAGTAAAGTTGTCGTGTGTGTTTGAAATCTGACTGTTGGAACACGTGTCAGTTCCTTAGTGATCCAGGGTCATTTTGGACAAATCAGGTCGGATTGCCTACTGGCTATAAATAGCCCACCCCCTACAACCATAAACAGTTGGCTGCTCAGAGTTAGAGTACGGCTTTTGTCGTTTTTGAGCAACCCACCTCAAAGCCTTTGAGAGTGAATTCCTTGTGAGGCTAAAGCCCTAAACACCCAGAGCCAAAGAGTGTTAGGCATCACTTAAGTCTTTCTGTCTGTGTGATCTGAAGACTTATTACACTTGAGGACTGTGAATCCTCCAGCCGGTTAGGCATCGCGTTCTGAGCATCCAAGAGTCATTGTGGATTGCCGGTGAACGAAGTCTGTGAAGGTTTGGAAGTCTACCTTGAAGACTTACCAGAGTAATTGGGCGAGGTCTGTGTGACCTTAGCTCAAGGGGAATACGGTGAGGACTGAGTGTCCTAAGCTGTGTGTTCAGGACTGGGTGTCCGGGACTGTGTGTCCTCAGGTTTAAATACCTATATGCCCTAACCAGAAGTACAACTGTCACCGCAGTTGGAACTGGTCTACCAAACCTTTGTCTTCACCAAGCTCACTGGTTCTATCCATCCCATCTCTTTATTTACAGTTGGCCCTTGTGAAGTCAGTGCCTATTTGCATTGTCCATTTGTCTTCACTGTGTGACTGTTTGTTCAGATTAATTTCATAGTATCTTCCATCCTGATCCGTACTGCCTAGCAGCTGTTAGTCTTTGTGCTTTCACTTCATTGAAAACTTGACTGTGGCTTGTGTAGGGTAGTCTACCTTCCGCTGCATGGTTATAGGTTCATATCTATCGTTTGTCTTCAAAACTCCCATGTTTTGAAGACTTTCATAAAAATCGCCTATTCACCCCCCTCTAGTCGATATAACGCACTTTCAATTGGTATCAGAGCAAGGTACTCCCTTGTTCTGTGTGATTTTGGTTTAACCGCCTGGAGTTTTAGTTATGTCGACCACAGGAATGAAGACTGTGTCATGCCCCATCTTTGACGGTCACGAGTATCCCAAGTGGAAGGCCATGATGAAGAAGCGCCTCATGGCGATGAACAGCGAGCTGTGGACCGTCACTAAGATTGGTCTGACCGATCTGTGCAAGATGGAGGAAGCTGATGACATTCGCAAGTACACTCTTCTCAACCTCACGTCGAAGGACGTCATCTGCTCCTGTTTGTCTCAAAATCAGTATAGGAATATCATGCATCTCGATCATGCGAAGATTATCTGGGACCGTCTCTCTGAGGTCTATGAAGGTCATCGAACTCGTCATGATCCTTGGTTTGAGGACTTTAAGGAATCTCTCAAAGCGATGACATTCGAACCAGAATCATCATCTTCTGCATCATGCCTTATGGCAAAGGATGCTAAGGTAATTAAATGCTATCTATCTGAATCCAGTGATGATGAATCTGGTGATGAATTTGGACCCAGCTACAAAACACTTGCTAAAATTACAACTGAACAACAGAAAGCTATGGAACATATTCAAAAACTGTTAGACAAAAGCGATGATCTGTTAGACGCTGAAATGACTCGATCTCAGTCCTTAATTGAAGACATAAAAAATCTTCACGTTAAGTATGAGGAACTTGAAAGTCGTCATGAAATGCTCTCAACAACTCATGAAAAGCTTTCCTATGATTATCTTCAAAGGAAGCAAGATCTTGAGAAATTGAGAGCGACTCATGAAGATTTTCAAAAGGAAAACGAGTCACTTCGCGCCGAACAGATCAGTTCAGCTCAGGAAGGATTTGAACCACCATGTCTTAAATGCCTTGAGCGTGATAACGCTACTTCTATTGCTAAATGTTCTACTGCTACTATTGCAATATCTTCAACTGTTGATGTGGTAACTAACCCCTCTGTTGAGGATACCACTGCTATTGCTGATGAGAATGCCAGGTTGAAGACATTTCTTGAAACAAGGATGTACAAAAGTCTCAAAGGGCATCAGACACTATGTGATGTCCTCAAAAGGCAGATCCTGAGCCAAAACCCTAGGAAAGGGGGTGTTGGGTTCGAAAGGAAAATGAATGCTGATGGCTCTTACTGGAAACCTGAGCAGTACCCCAAAACCACATGGGTTGCTGCCAAGGAACCTTCAGCAGATCCATCCACCCTATCTGGCTTCACTTGTGCTAATCCCATTGTTATTGATGAATCCTTTGATGCAAACTATAAACTGTTTAAGAATCATAATGGTGAAGTGTTTGCCAGGTATATTGGTACTAACTGCAGCAATGGGCCACCTATGAAGAAAGTCTGGGTGCCGAAAAGGTGTTTGGAGAATCTTCCTGTGAATGTCGTCATGACACCACAAGTGAAGAAGACAAACCCTAAACCACAGGCTTCATATGGTCCAAAGGCTTCATACAGATAGAGGACTCACGTGAGTCGCACTAACGCAAATGTTTTGCAGGGAAACCTTACTCAGGCCTATGAATATGAGCGCGTTTCATCAAACCGCCATGTTCATAAGACCAAAAATTATTCTACTTATCCTTATGAGTACTATTGTCCACCTGCAAGATTTTTTGCTAGGGCTCCAAAGCCAAATTTCTCAGATGCTGCACTTAGACTCATTGCTTCGAAGCCACCCTTGAAGATGTGGGTGGCTAAGAAAGCTTAACTCTCTTTTGCAGGGAAAGGTCTCCAGCCAAAAACCTAAATTGTCTGAAGCTCTTGCTGGGGACCTTAAACATCTTGTAGGGCACAAGATCAAATGCCCAAATGGTCCTATTATATATTTTGTTCCTGAGTCGCTTGCTACTTGCCCTATCAGTCCTAACCTTGATCTAAGCGTTCATAATCCACTTGCTCGTCAAATGTTTATGCTTCACAATTCTCTTCGTGAAGCCTATCCCCCTAACTGCACTGTAGGGTACGACACCAACTGCCTCAGAATGGATTATTGATAGTGGGTGTACTAATCACATGACTGGCAAGCGAAGTCTTCTCATGGACTCAACCTTACGTCCATCTAACAAAAGTCACATCACATTTGCTGACACTAGTAAAAGCAAGGTATTGGGTCTAGGTAGAGTTGCAATCTCAAAGGATCAACACATGGATAAAGTCATGCTTGTTGAATCCCTTGGTTTCAACTTAATGTCTGTCTCAATGCTTTGTGATTTAAACATGATTGTGATGTTTGGAAAATATCGTTGCCTTGTTCTAATGGAATCTGACAAGTCTCTAGTGTTTGAAGGGTATCGGAAAGATGATTTGTACGTGGTAGATTTCTCAGCAGGACCACAACTTGCCGTATGTCTTCTAGCAAAAGCTTCTGAATGCTGGCTCTGGCATCGGAGGCTAGGGCATGCTGGCATGAGGAACCTCCACACCCTTGCAAAGAAGAAGCATGTCATAGGCATCGAGGGCGTCAAGTTCAAGAAGGATCACTTATGCGGTGCCTGTGAAGCAGGAAAGATGACGAGGGCCAAGCATCCCTCGAAGACAATCATGACAACGACTCAACCCTTCGAACTACTCCACATGGACCTTTTCGGTCCCACTCATTACTCAACTCTTACTACTACTGCTTGTCTCTATGGCTTTGTCATTATTGATGATTATTCAAGATATATTTGGGTGCATATAATCCTCTACAAGACTGAAGTGCAGGATGTCTTCAGACGCTTCACCAATCGAGCCATGAACAACTATGGCGTAAAGATCAAGCACATCAGAAGTGATAACGGCACTGAATTCAAGAACACTGGTCTAGACACTTATTTTGATACTTTGGGCATTACACATGAATTCTCAGCTCCGTACACACCACAGCAGAATGGTGTCGTGGAACGCAAGAACAGAACACTTATTGAGGTGGCCTGGACGATGCTTGATGAATACAAGACTCCAAGAAAGTTCTGGCCTGAAGCCATTGATACTGCATGCCATATCATCAACCGTGTTTATCTTCACAAGCTTCTCAACACGACATCCTATGAGCTCCTTACTGGCAAAAAGCCAAATGTCAATTACTTCAGAGTATTTGGTGCCAGGTGCTGGATCAAGGATCCACATCACACTTCAAAATTTGCACCAAAAGCACATGAAGGTTCTATGCTTGGATATGGAAAGGATTCGCACTCCTATAGAGTCTTCAACCTCTTCCATTATAAAGTGGTTGAAACAGTGGATGTGCGGTTCGATGAGACTAACGGCTCACAAAGAGAGCACCTGCCAAATGTGCTAGATGAAGTTCCATCCAGTGAATCAATCAAACTTATGGGAACTGGAGAAATCATACCTTCTGAAGCTCAGCCTGAAGAGGAACTTATCATCTCCACACCTGATCAACCTGAAGACAATGATCAAACTGAAAACAATGCTTAGTCTGAAGACAATCCTTCTAACGATGACAATGATCAGCAAGAGCAAAATCTTTGTCCTGTACATCCTTGTTTCGCAAATGAAGTACAGATTGAGAGAATAATTGATAGCACCAATGCACCAGGTCCACTCACTCATTCAAGGGAAACACAGCTAGCAAATTTCCGTGGGCACTTCGCATTTGTCTCATATCCGAACCCAAGAAATTTGAAGAAGCCTTCATGGAACCTGAATGGATTCAAGCTATGCAAGAAGAGCTTCAACAGTTTGAGCTGAATAATGTATGGGAACTGGTTAAGCGTCCTGATCCTCGTAAGCACAATATAATAGGCACCAAATGGATATATCGCAACAAGCAAGATGAGCATGGTCAAGTTGTCAGAAACAAAGCTCGTCTCGTTGCTCAAGGGTACACTCAAGTTGAAGGGATTGACTTTGATGAAACATTTGCTCTTGTGGCTAGACTTGAAGCCATACGCATACTGCTGGCCTATGCAAATCATCATAACATTCTTCTATATCAAATGGATGTGAAGAGCGCTTTTCTCAATGGCAAGATTGAAGAAGAAGTGTATGTTGCACAACCACCTGGCTTTGAAGATCCAAAACATCCTGATATGGTGTACAAGCTCAACAAGGCACTGTATGGCCTCAAACAAGCCCCTAGGGCTTGGTATGATACACTCAAAGACTTCCTAAAGAGCAAAGGCTTCAAACCTGGTTCCCTCGACCCCACTCTCTTCACGAAGACATATGATGGTGAACTGTTTGTGTGCCAAATATATGTGGATGACATTATCTTCAGCTGCACCAATTAGAAATACACTGACGAGTTTGGATATATGATGCAAGAGCAATATCAGATGTCCATGATGGGTGAGCTGAAGTTCTTCCTTGGTCTTCAAATACGTCAGCAACGCAACGACATCTTCATATCTCAAGAGAAGTACCTCAAAGATTGCCTAAAGAAATTTGGGATGCAAGACTGCAAAGGCTTCACGACGCCAATGCCAGCCAA
Source organism: Triticum dicoccoides (assembly GCF_002162155.2). Lineage (NCBI taxonomy): Eukaryota > Viridiplantae > Streptophyta > Magnoliopsida > Poales > Poaceae > Triticum > Triticum dicoccoides. Next base: position 509,496,824 of record NC_041386.1, on the reverse strand, counting down.
ACATCATCTGGGTCCCGACGACAATGGTAAAGAGTTCGATCAAAAGGTATACCACTCCATGATTGGTTCCTTACTTTATTTATGTGCATCTAGGCCAGATATTATGCTTAGTGTTTGCATGTGTGCTCAATTCCAAGCGGCACCAAAGGAATCGCATCACTTAGCTGTGAAGCGAATTCTTTGATATTTGGCTTACACCCCAACATTAGGATTATGGTATCCAAAGGGCTCAGAGTTTGATCTGGTTGGATTCTCGGATGTTGATTATGCTGGTGACAAGGTGGATCGCAAGTCTACATCTGGCACATGTCATTTTCTGGGACGATCACTTGTATGTTGGTCTTCAAAGAAGCAGAACTGTGTATCTCTCTCCACTGCTGAATCTGAATACATTGCTGCTGGATCTTGCTGCGCTCAGCTTCTATGGATGAAGCAAACACTCAAGGATTATGGCATTCATCTGAAGCAAGTGCCACTCTACTGCGACAACGAAAGCGCCATCAAGATTGCCAACAACCCAGTTCAGCACTCGAAGACAAAGCACATTGAAATTCGTCATCACTTTCTCAGAGATCATGTTGTGAAGGAAGATATTGATATCATACACGTCAACACTAAAGAGCAATTGGCAGATATCTTCACCAAGCCCTTGGATGAGAAGAGGTTTTGCAAGTTACGGTGTGAGCTAAATATCTTGGAATCCTCAAATGTCCTGTGATCAGGCACACATCCTAACACTTATGCATATTGATGACTTAGATGTGCAATACACGAAGTAAAGTATATCTTCAATCAATGAAGACTTACATTCTAAGTGTGAATACATTAATGTGGAATTTGACTTCGGAGCGCCACGATAATTGTGCGCCGTGTCTGGGTCTAATACTTCCTATATGGTGGGTAACGCCACCATCAATTTTTTCTGTTTGAAGTGTTTCACTCATGGCGTTACGTTGGTATGTCTTCACATTTGGTTTGGCTTCAATCTCAACTTGTCTTCATGATTATCTTCACTATGTTGATTTTATTGTCTTTCTCATATATATATATATATATATATATATATATATATATATATATATATATATATATATATATATATACTAGTGCTCTGTCCTCTACAGCATTCACTTATAGCTATGTCTTCTTTGTTGAATCTTTTGAACTAAGTGAATGTGATTGGACCCTAATCTCTCTATGCTTTCTATCTCAAACTCTATCTGTCCAAATCATATGCATTCTATTGAAACTGTCGAATGTCTTCTCTGCGTCCTTGTCAGCAGAAGAAACAGAGACAAACATTAAGTCTGTTTTCAATGCTAAATCCTTTCACCTGAAACCCGGAGAAGTGGGAACGACCACCCAACAATCCAAGCGTGCGTAGGAACGTGGAACAACCTCCGATATGTTGCATGATAGCCACGTACCCTTCAGATGTGAATCGCCAGGGGCACCTGTGTAATAACAACGTGCCGTCCCTGTCCCTATAAATACACGCCTCACCACAGTCATTATCCTTTCTTCCACTCTCGCATAAACCCTAGCGCCACCGCTAGCCCTTGACGACGCCGGCGACGAAGCGCTTAGCTGCCGCGGCCTCACCGACGCCATCTCCACGCCGGCCGCGGACATCGTCTTCTCCACCGTCGCCGAAGGTGTCCTCCGTCTCCAAGTTAGGGCACGGACGATCAAACTGCTCGACCTCCTCTCCCACTCCGTCTAGCAGTTCTTCATGTGGTAAATAAAACTTCCTTTTTACGGCCCCTTTGATCCTATAGATTCATCACTTTCTACCACAAGCAGTTTTTGTTCACACAAGTTGGATCTATTTCATACTGCATCTCATAATATGCCTAGTATGTTCACTTATGTCTCACAAAGTAGTTAGATTCCTCACTTGTACTTATTCGTGGATTCGTACAAATCTGGAACCAACTCTCTATCTATGAGTGAATGTCTTCGCACTATAAGGTCAATGTCTTCTAAACTAATTTATCTTCAAAATCTTCTGAGAATGCATATGACCTCTTCCCCTTCCCTCGCACCTTAATGCTGTCACAGGTACATGTCCGTGGGAGAATCCCTTGGTTCTCATAGTTTGCATTCATTTACAGAATTCTTACAGCATCATATAAATTCTCCCGAAGCCAGTTCCTGTTTGACCAGCAAGCGGAAGCCTTTGAAACCTTTGAACGCATTGAAGCCATTCAGTTTGAAGTTCATGGCTGCAGAGAAATCAGCAAGGAAGGGTGGCAGACATCATCGATGGGGAACATCAAAAGATCTGCCTGATGACCTCTTAGAGCTGTACAAGACAGATCCAGAAGAGGATTACAATCAGTGCAAGACACGAATCCAATGGATTCGAAGATACTGGGCAGAGCAATGGTTCAAGTACAAGTTTGTGACCCAGGAGTATGCTGAGAAGAATGCCATCAAGCAACCATGGGGAGACATCCTATATAGGAATCTTCAACCCAGGTCCAGAGATGAAGCCATTGAACAAGGCTTCTATCCCTGCATGGTCCGTGGACCACAGCCTGCGGATGCAGACCCATCGTCATTGCTATGGTGTCGTGACGACAATCTGTTCAAGCGCAACTTCCAGTTTGCCAAGAATTCGGCTAAGAAAAACAAGCAGTCATTGGGACTAGACTTCAACCCTGGTCCTTCTGCTCCCCGTGCCGATGGCACCCGCGAAGCTGAACCCAATCTTGTTGGGCCCTTCTACAACCTGGATGGTCTCATCACTCATATCATGGTTCAAGGGACAGCCGTGGATGAGCCTGCAGATGACGCTGAATCTGATGAAGCGCCTGCACCGCCAAGGCCAAAGAAACTGAAGAAGCCTAAAGCTTCAAAGCCTGCTCCTGCACCAAAGGTCTCACATGCGAAGCCACTGGCTACTGCACCTCCTGAAGACAGTGTGCAGTCTGAAGATCTATCACGTATCTCCAAGAAGACTGAGATGAGAAAGAATACTGATCAGGCACTGAGTGCTGCTGCTATTCTGCGCAATGACGCCATTGATCTGGCCAGCGATGAAGATCTTGCAGATGACGCTCTTGAGCAACTGATCAAGAGCAAGGAAGAAGCAGAGATCTTCAATGATTTGCCTCTCTTTGATGTGGCAATCATCCATAACTTCATTGATGAGTGGTTTGACACGCCCAACCTCAGCTTTGAAGAGCTGCAGCTTCCAATTGGCCTCAGTGCCGCCTTGACTGGCGCCACTGCTTCTGAGCTATCTCTAGCTCAACGCATCGTTGAACTGAAGCAAAAGATCGACTATGAGAAAGCTCAGTTCAAGAAGAACATGGCCAAGCTCAGCGTGCAAGATGTGAAAAACTTCAAGATTATGTTGCACGAGCTCAAGGAAGCCTTTCTCAAGAAGCGTGAAGAAGCTCAAGGTTCTCGTGAGCGCATGAAGAGCCTGGCTGACCAGTGTGTGCAAGCTACAATGAGGCTGAGAAGCGCAAGGCTCTTGGTCGTCCTGGCATCGACCCAAGAATGGCTGCAAAGAAGAAGAAGCCCTCAACTGACCAATCCGCACCTTCAAGGCAGGAAGAATCTCGCATAGTCTTCCCAAGCAGCATGACTGGCTCGAAGCCAAAGGTCAGGTCAACCGCTTCAGAACTGAAGAAGACGAGGACTGCCAAAGCTGAAGCCAAAAAAGGAAAAATCCTGAAGCTTCTGATGTCGCTCCCTCTAAGAAGAAGCGCAAAACCAAGAAGGATCGGGATGCTCCCACAGAGCCCTTAGTTGTTGAACCTATCTCAATGGTTCGCCCTGCATCTGAACACCATGAGCGCCAACTGATTGTTCATGAGCCTGCTTCCACAGAGGCTCCTGATGCTGAAGAGATTCCAGCAGTTGACCCCACCGCTGCTGAAGACATTGGTCACCAGGACAATGTTGAAGATGATGAAGTCCTTCCTCAGATCGAGCACCAACTGGTATCATCGCATGTGCTTACGCACAACGAACTCATCAGCATTGGTCGTCGTCTGACGCCAACTGCTCAGGATGCATCATGGGCTGATCACCCACAGAGACAAGACACTCCAAGCTCTCCCCAAGCAACCCCATCAATGCAAGAAGAGGATGAATTTGAGGCCCAGCCAACTCCATCTCCACAGGCGTCGCCTGCGCTACGCAGACTTCGCAAAGGACCAAGGTCTCAAGTCCCTCTTCCGAGCGTTCCAGAAGGAGAAGTGCACCACCAATCTATTGCATGTCAAGTATTTCCAGATGCCACTCCTACTGTGACTGTCTCTAAGTCTGAAGCCAAAGGTGCTGAAGACAATCCGGCAGCATCAGCCGATGACAAACAAGAAGAAGATCATGTCCCTACACCCCCAAACTCTGAAGAAGTTTTCCTGAAGTGAACGTGTCTGTGCCCGACTCTCCAGCTCATCAAGTGGAGGTTGAGAATCTTGAGGCTGCCACCACCAACACAAATGAAGCCAATGACATAGTCATGGCTGAAGCAAATGTGGAGCCTGCACCAACCAATGTGCCAGAGGCCAATGAAGCCAATGATGCAACTGTAACAGATGTGCAGCCTGACGCCTCTGGTGATGCCACTGCTCCTATTCCACCACCAAGGCCACACACTATCGAGCAAGCATTCGACTATGGCCAACTTGTCACTGTCAAATGGCCTTTTCTGACTCCTCTGCCTGCTGCTGGTCCTCAGTTTGACTATCACGTTGAGCACATGCCTCAGGTTCAGAAGTCAATACCAAGGTTGCCCAGGTTTCCAGGCACTGCATCTGCACCCGGATCATTCAATATCAATGGCTTCAAGGCACACAACACCTTCTTTAATAGCACCAAGAACCCCTACACCAAGGCAAGAATATCTTCTGATCGGTTCTGGAGTTATCAGCAACGCAATTATTACTCATGCATTCTGTACAATCAAGGTCGCATTTTCCCACATATGCGTCTTGACACTGAAGCCATAACTGGACTGCCCTATTTGGAAGAAGCTCTGGATTGCTTCAGAGAGTCAGGCTTGCTGCAGTTCATCACTGATAAGGAGCACTGGAATGAAGAATTGCTGCTCCAATTCTATGCCACTCTTCATATTTGTGGCTACAACAGGGATCTTAAGACTTGGGTCCTTGAGTGGATGACAGGCAATGTTCATCATGAAGCCAAAGCCTTTGATATCATTGAGCTTACTGGCCTGCCCACTCCAGGAGATCTGTAGGAACCCGGTTGTCAGCTTCACAGTGCTGCCATGGAAAGCATCTTCCACAAGCCTGAGCCCAATATGAGTCAGATGCTTAGCATGATGAAGCCTTTGCCTCCAGATGCTGAATATCCTAAGGAGTTCTATGTTGAATACCTTGAGTATGTGTAAGTGCATCTAGTGCCACCCCTAGTTGGTTTTGGAGTATTGACGACAAACTTAGTTGAGGGACTAATGTGTTTGTGAGAATTGCAGGATAACACAGGTAGAAGTCCCTCATTGATTCGGTTTTCCTACCAGAGATGACCCCTAAAAATGTATGAAGACATTGATGTCAAAGGTGGTATATGAAGATATTCACATTGAAGACTATAACAAGGGAAGACATCGCATGAAGCCTATGGAGCTCGAAGACTTAGATCCTTCATAGTTCTTTTTCTTCTTTGTTGAGTCATAGGAACCACCATACTGTTAAGTGGGGTCCAAGAGAACCAGTCAGCATGACTGAAGTGATGCTTAACCAAAACCTATGTCTTCGAGTGAAGACTATGAGAGCGAATCTTGTCCAGAGTCGGACAAGTCAGCTTTGCTTGTAGTCCAAGTAAAGTTGCCGTGTGAGTTTGAAATCTGACCGTTGGAACACGTCTTAGTTCCTTAGTGACCCAGGGTCATTTCGGACAAATCAGGTCGGGTTGCCTAGTGGCTATAAATAGCCCACCCCCTACAACCATAAACGCTTGGCTGCTTAGAGTTAGTGTACGGCTTTTGTCATTTGAGAGCAACCCACCTCGAAGCCTTTGAGAGAGAATTCCTTGCGAGGATAAAGCCCTGACCACCCAGAGCCTAAGAGTGTTAGGCATCACTTAAGTCTTCTTGTCTGTGTGATCTGAAGACTTATTACACTTGAGGACTGTGAATCCTCCAGCCGGTTAGGCGTCGCGTTCTGAGCGTCCAAGAGACATTGTGGATCGCCGGTGAACGAAGTCTGTGAAGGTTTGGGAGTCTACCTTAAAGACTTACCAGAGTGATTGGGCGAGGTCTGTGTGACCTTAGCTCAAGGGGAATACGGTGAGGACTGGGTGTCCTGAGCTGCGTGTTCAGGACTGGGTGTCCGGGACTGTGTGTCCTCAAGTTTAAATACCTAGCCTCCCTAACCAGACGTACAGTTGTCACAGCAACTGGAACTGGTCCAACAAATCATTGTCTTCAACGAGTCACTGGTTTCATCCTTCCCTTCCCTTTACTTACTGTTGGTCCTTGTGAAGTCATTGTACGATTGCACTATCTTTTGTCTTCACTGAGTAACTGCGTGTTCTGTTTGGCTTCATAATATCTTCCTACCTGATCCTTACTACCTAGCTGCTATTAGTCATTGTGCTTTCACCTCATTGAATACTTGACTATGGTTTACCTAGTGTAGTCTACCTTCCACTGCATGGTAATAGGTTTATTTCTATCATTTGTCTTCGAAACTTCCACGTTTTGAAGACTTCCATAAATATCGCCTATTCACCCCCCCTCTAGTCGACATAACGCACTTTCAGTATGTGCCATGTACCATCTATCACATCATAAGGCGAACTCTCTGGCCCATCAAAGGACATTCTCCACATGCCAAGCTAGAAGGCACAATGAAGACGTTGGTCTTTCATATTCTTCATGGCAAAAGCTTCAATGCACAAGACTTCTTTATTCGCCAGCTTGCTGCATCAGGATCTGACATTTTTGGCTTGAAGTTTTATGCTCCATGGATAATGCGGCTGATCACACTACACTCAGCTGTCACCTATCAGCCCTCTGCTCGCAATCATCGGATCTTTCTACCAAGGAGCATCTTAGTCTTCAGAATGCTGAGAATCAAAGCTTCTCTCAAAACATTGAAGGAGTTCAAGCAGTCTCTCGTGTTTATCCTCTGGCTGGCTCTACACGTGCACCTCACCGTGCCCTCACTGAAGCCACTGACAGCACCATTGCCCAACAACCCAAGAAGCGATCCCGTGTTCTCAATGACCGAGAGCTTCTAGTTGCGCTTCATCAGAAACAGGATAGGCATCATGATTGGCTGAAGCGCCAAATGCAAAGCCTCTTGGTGGACATAAACATGATTCGCAATCTTGCCATCAAGAATGCCTTTGTTGCCCATGAAACCTGTCGGCGTACATGGAAAGGGCTGACGCTTATGTGCTCTGAGGATGATCTTCAAGAGGATGGCTTCTCTGAACGCTTCAAGTTTGACTCAACACCTCCAAGAAGGACTGTGCTGCGACGAACTCCATCTCTTGAAGACTCTGAGTTCTCTTCCTCCGCGGCAACTATGAATGCCAGAGTGATCGATGACGAAGACGATGCTACTTCACCGCCCCCTACTTCTGTATGCATCGACACTGCCCCGAGTTCGTCTGCACCGCCTAACAACACCGACGACCTTGCTGCTTCACCTACTCCTCATGGGAACGAGTAGATGCTCTATGTCTTCAGACCTTTTTGGTCCTTACTGACAAAAGGGGGAGAAGCATATGAGTTTGATAGTCTTCAAGCGGGTCCATATGGGCGGTTGCTTTATATTTTGCCTAGTGTTTACAACTCTCATTTTGATACATTTGGTTCTTTGAGTTGTAACACTTAAACTCGATGGTCGTCTGCTACTTATTTGCTATTCTGTGATGCGATGATAAATTCCGCATGTGCGACGATAGAATTCCGCACTTAGATCATTTTGCAGACGTCCATTTTTCATTATGCATGTCATTATCTTCACATAGTTTTCATGCATGATGAATTGTCATCATAAGTTGAAGAGGATCTCCACAAGTACAACCTGCCATGTGCATTTGCATTCCAAAAGCAAATTACTTATATGCACATCTTCAGGGGGAGCCCTTGCAACTTATGAAGACAATCCCCTATCCTTTACAATTTCACATATTATATTCCCCGTTGAAAACTTCAACTAGTTTGTCATCAATCACCAAAAAGGGGGAGATTGTAAGTGCATCTAGTGCCACCCCTAGTTGGTTTTGGAGTATTGACGACAAACCTAGTTGAGGGACTAATGTGTTTGTGAGAATTGCAGGATAACACAGGTAGAAGTCCCTCATTGATTCGGTTTTCCTACCAGAGATGACCCCTCAAAATGTAAGAAGACATTGAAGAAAAAGGTGGTATGTGAAGACATTCACATTGAAGACTATGACAAGAGAAGACATCGCATGAATACTATGGAGCGCGAAGACTTAGTTCTTTCGTCGTTCTTTTTCTTCTTTGTTGAGTCATAGGAACCACCGTACTATTAAGTGGGGTCCAAGAGAACCAGTCGGAATGATTGAAGTGATGCTTAACCAAAATCCTATGTCTTCAAGTGAAGACTATGAGAGCAAATCTTGTCCAGAGTTGGATAAGTCAGCTTTGCTTGTAGCCCAAGTAAAGTTGCCATGTGTGTTTGAAATCTGACCATTAGAACATGTGTCAGTTCCTTAGTGACCCAGGGTCATTTCGGACAAATCAGGTCGGGTTGCCTAGTGGCTATAAATAGCCCACCCCCTACAACCATAAACGGTTGGCTGCTCAGAGTTAGAGTACGGCTTTTGTCGTTTGAGAGCAACCCACCTCGAAGCCTTTGAGAGAGAATTCCTTGCGAGGATAAAGCCCCAAACACCCAGAGCCAAAGAGTGTTAGGCATCACTTAAGTCTTTCTATCTGTGTGATCTGAAGACTTATTACACTTGAGGAGTGTGAATCCTCCAGCCGGTTAGGCGTCGCGTTCTGAGCATCCAAGAGTCATTGTGGATCGCCGGTGAACGAAGTCTGTGAAGGTTTGGAAGTCTACCTTGAAGACTTACCAGAGTGATTGGGCGAGGTCTGTGTGACCTTAGCTCAAGGGGAATATGGTGAGGACTGAGTGTCCTGAGCTGTGTGTTCAGGACTAGGTGTCCGGGACTGTGTGTCCTCAGGTTTAAATATCTATCCGCCCTAACTAGAAGTACAACTGTCACCGCAGTTGGAACTGGTCTACCAAACCTTTGTCTTCACCAAGCTCACTGGTTCTATCCATCCCATCTCTTTATTTACAGTTGGCCCTTATGAAGTCAGTGCCTATTTGCATTTTCCATTTGTCTTCACTGTGTGACTGTTTGTTTAGATTGATTTCATAGTATCTTCCATCCTGATCCGTACTGCCTAGCAGCTGTTAGTCTTTGTGCTTTCACTTCATTGAAAACTTGACTGTGGCTTGTCTAGGGTAGTCTACCTTCCGCTGCATGGTTATAGGTTCATATCTATCGTTTGTCTTCAAAACTCCCATGTTTTGAAGACTTTCATAAAAATCGCCTATTCACCCCCCCTCTAGTCGATATAACGCACTTTCAGTGTCGCACGATGAAGAATATGAGCTGGATACCAAAGGAGGAACCTTGACCTTCTTGTATTTCTTCGGTGGACATGCAGACCAGGCAAAATCTTCCTTGAGACCCATTGCCTTGAGATCCTCTTCACCATGCAGATGTGATAGAATGGCCCAAGTGTGACCGAAAACTTCATGGAGGTAGTAATGGTTTTTCTTCACTGCATTTTGTGTAGCAGTCATGTTGTGAAGAATGAACCAAACTTTCGCTTAACACATTTATGGTTTCGGTCCACCTTCTGGTGAAGACTAAGAAGAAGCTCACGGTCAGTCATCACACGAGGAGCAGTGGCTTGAGGAGTAGACTTGGGTGCATTGGCAGCAGAGTCATGCGTGGCAGAGTCATCATTGGTGGAATAAGATGCAACTTTGCGAAACTGACCATCCAATGGACGAATGCCTTCATCAATGACAGCAGGAGCCTTGCCCTTTTCATCAGTTGAAGCAAAAGCCTGCTTGAGGACTTCAATCGGGGGCAGATAGCTAAGGTGATTCTGAAAATCAGCCTTGTAGTTGAGTGAAGACCTTGTCCTGAGGAATCTCATAATCCAAGGTGCATAAGGTTTCAACTCAAACGGAGAAAGTGCAGCATTTGCCAGAGTCCTCATGAAGAAATCGTGATAGTTGATAGGAATGCTATGTATGATGTTGAATAGCAGATTATTCATGATGCCAACTATTTCCTCATCAGATGAGTCGTGGCCTTTGATGGGACTCATTGTCCTCGTCAGAATGCGATAGACAGTCCGAGGCACATATAGTAATTCCTTCACGAGGAATTTGGTTCATGGGGCCTGGCCTGGCTTCAAAGGCTTCATCAGAACTTGCATGTAGTGATTTGTAAGCTCAGGTTCACTGTAGATGCAACGAGTAGCTTCAAGGGGAGGACTGAGTGGTAAAGCACGAAGCAATTCAGTAGCTGGTGCCGTGTAGTGAGTGTTTTCAGACATCCAGTCCAGCACCCATGAATTCACATCTTCAGAAACTCCTGTGATGTGCAGCATCACATAAAATTGAAGAATGAGTTCTTCATTCCAATCACAGATGTCAGTGCAGAAATTTAACAGTCCAGCATCGTGAAGAACACTGAGGACTGGCATGAAGCACGACAGAGATTCCATATCCATGTGAGGAATGTGCTCATGGTAGAAGATTTTGTCTTTATTGAACATCACTGAGAAATAGAAATTAGCCTGGCTGGCAGTCTAGAAATGCCTCTTCCTAATGCGAGCAGAGTCATAGGGGTTGTAGTCTGTGAAGAATACGTGCTCGCCGAAGAACTCATCAGCCTTGAATTTTTGCTTCCTAGAGAATGGATCCTTTGGCTTGGGTAGAGGAGTTTCAGTGAGTTGCATCACAACCTCAGGAATCGCAATCTCAGGTTCTTCATGCTGAGGAATTTCTGGTTCCTCTTCAGTGGCAGTTTGCGTCTTCAGATGTTCAGCAGCAGCAGTTTCTTCAACACTAGTGTCTGGAATTTCTTCATGTACAGATGAAGTGGGGTGAGTTTCTTCAGAGCCCATTTGAACAGTTTGTGCAGGGGACTGAGGTATTTGCTGTAAAGGTGTGAATAGTGAAGAGTTGGGATGCTGACTTTCCTAGAAATCATCATTCATCACTGGTGTGGTGCACCCAATGTCCACATCTTCATCTTCCATTTCTTCAACGCCATCCTCTTCAGCTGTGAACTGAGGCATAGGCGAGGAAACAACTAGTGTTGAAGGGATTTGATCCGCTTCAATTTCTTCATCCATCTGCTCTGACGAAGGAGCAGAAGGATTTTCTTCATCAGATCCACTAGGGATCACATATTCTTCATCAAAAGGAACAAGGTCCTTTGATGGCATGGTTGAGATCGGAACAACATCAATGGGATTTGCGAACGAACTTGTCATAGACTTCATTTTCTTCAGAGCTGAAGAATCTGAAGTAGCTGATGCTTTCCTTTTCTTCATAGCTGCACGCTCTGCAGCCTTGGTCTTCTTCACATCTGATGCAGATGGAAGGATCGGAGTTGGTGTAGGCGCAGGAGGAGTAGAGGAATCTGGCTGATTTTCTTCAAGCACAACTGATGCAGTTGCCCTGACTTCTTCATTTTCTTCAGGCGCACCACTACTGGATGCCCTGTCAATTTCTTCAGCGTCCGGAATGCACTCATCAGCCCTGGAACTCACATTTTCTTCAGCAGCCTGAAAGTCATCAATGGTGCTGGCATGTTCTTTAGTTGGCTGAGCAGATGCTTCAGCCTGAGGAATTTCCTGTTGCGATGGAGCTACAACATTTGAGGTGAACTTCTCAGTCAGTTTAACAAACCTGACCTTGGCTCCTTGCCAATCAGCATAGTAGGCTTTGAAGTCATCACTGAGGGTTTTGATTTCAGATTGGATTTTTACAAGTTCATCTGTTGTCATAGTGACAACGTTGTTCTTCAGAAATTTCTCCTTCTTATATTGCGCTTTCTTGATCTGCCTGGCCTTCTCATATTTCCATTTTTCTTCTTGGATGAAATGGGTCAGCATGTGACTTTGTCCAGGAGTCAACTTGAAATCAGGCATTGGAGTGTTTGGGTCCTTGTGCCAGAGATCAATATAGTCGAGGATCAACCTTGGATCCAAAAGCAGTGACACATTTTTGCCTTTGGCTCTAGCGGCCTTGACTTGCCTATCTCTGATGACACTACAAAAAAAAGACACATCCGTGACATTTTGGGCCGAACGAATTTTTTTCTGTCATACATATGCCACTTCTATGACGATAATTGTTAAAAAACCCGGTATCATCATAGATGTGGTGGGCTCCTACTTCTATGACAAAAAATCATGACAGAAAATGGGCTTTTCGTCCTGGGCGGGCCGGAGACGCAGCTGCATGACATTCTTTGGGCTGTCCACGACGGAAAAAACCATGGTAGAAGTAAGGGGGAGGAAAATTTTGGGGAGTTCCCGGTTACGGTGGGAGGTCGGGGGCCGAGCGATGCGCGTTTCTCTCGTACACGTACGCGCGTGTGTGCGAGGCGTTGGCTCTAACTGAACCCGAGGGAGGCGTTGGGCTCTAACTGAACCCGAGCGATTGCACTGCAGGCTACGTGTTACTAAACCCGAGCGATCGATCGATGGCTGTTAACCGAACCCGATCGAGCGATTCCTTGGCTACTG
>NC_041386.1:509480382-509482839 GCF_002162155.2 Triticum dicoccoides | reverse complement strand
GTTTCCTCCGTTTTGCGGTACGCCACACCCCCCGATCAACAGGACCCCCGTTTCGACCGTAGGAGGTCCGTTTCCTCCGTTTTGCGGTACGCCACACCCCTCCCGATCAACAGGACCCCCATTTCGACCGTAGGAGGTCAGTTTCCTCCGTTTTGCGGTACGCCACACCCCTCCTGATCAACAGGACCCCCGTTTCGACCGTAGGAGGTTTGTTTCCTCCTTTGTGCGGTACGCCAGGCCTCGTTTCCATTGCCTCTTCCGTCCAAGCCCCCCGGATGAACACGACCACGCATTCCGTTCTGACCCAGCCGCATTGCCTCCCGATGAACACGACGCATTCCGTTGCCTCCCCATGAACACGATGACAACGTTGTTTCTCCGTTCTGACCCAGCCATGTACACGAGCCCTCGCCGTACGTATGCGCGAGTAGGCATTCGAGAACCCGCCTGTATGTACACATACGTGGCCATATTTTCTTTCTTGCACCCTGGCCGCCTCTACTACGACACATGCGCGCCTCTACATCCACCAGTATATATGTACGTACACGTTCGCGACCAGAATGACAATGCCACGTACGCTTCGACTAGGTGGGTCCCGACTGTCAGGCACTTCCTTGCCTGCGAAGATGTAGCTGGTGGGTGCCAGCAGTCAGGGGGAGAATCATTTTTTTGCCCGGACGCACTTCCCTGCGTGCGAAGATGTAGCTGGTGGGTCCCAGCAGTCAGAGGGGCGAATCTTTTTGGTTTTTTTTGCCTGGATGCACTTCCTTGCGTGCGAAGATGTAGCTAGTGGGTCCCAGCAGTCAGGGGGGCGAATCGTTTTTTTGCCCGGACGCACTTCCTTGCGTGCGAAGGTGTAGCTGGTGGGTCCCAGCAGTCAGGGGGAAACGTTTTTTTCGTGAAATACGATGGCCTATCCGGTGGGTCCCTGCTGTCAGGTGGAGGAATCATTATTTTCCGCATAATAAGGAGGCACTTCCTTGCAGCCGTCGTGGACCCAGCTGTCAGCCTCTCCACGTACAGTCCACGTCCGATGGAAGTCGTTCCTTGACCATGTTGAGCACGCCGCACCGAGAGCACCAGGGTAGTGGACGACGGCGAGGCCTAGGAAGGGGACGACACGGAGGCAGGGAAGACTCGGCAGTTGTATCCCACGCGGAGGGGAGTACGACTGTACGAGGGTTTATTGGTTCGTCTGCCGTCGCCGGAGAATAATAGCAGGTGTGGGTGAGTAGAGGGATGGCTAGGCCAGCGATGGGAGTACGGTCGGGCGGTGAGGCCTGCGCGGTAGCACAGTCGACCGCGAGGAGGAGGGAGCAGGCAGTCCCGCCGGCGCTTGTTTGAGCGGCTGGAGCAGGAAGAGCAGAGATTGAAGAAGCACGACGGCCGTTGGATGGACATCCAATAGTCAGTGCTTGTGCATCAACCTTTTTAGGAAAGCCTCAAATCTGTGGAAAACAACATACAACCCATCTGCCATTATTTCTAATAATTTACAGCCCATTTGCTAATTCTTAAGGTTTTTTTGGAGCCCATATTATTTTGTTAGCATTGCAGCCCATATTGTGGCAACGGTTAAAAAATTATACGAAATTTTGCATATTTTGGTGCGGTCTGAACTGTTTTTAATCCTGAAATTTCGACTCACATTCAAACTGATTTTAAAAATAAATGTATATCAATATAAAATCCAACAAATTCTCCACGCATAAAAATTAATGTAATTTAAAATCTTGAAATGAAAAAAAGATATTTGAAACTAATTGCCGGTTTGATGTGTTTTAAAAATGTACAACCCATTTCTCATTACTGATGGGCCATTTTCTCGGCCAGCTGAATGAAAGCTCTCCTCGTCTTGAAAGATTTGCAGCCCAACATGCCTGACAAAGCGACTTACTTGGCAAATCACAAAAAAACTGGGTTGTGGCCATGGACCCAGCTGTCAGCCTCTCCATGTATAGTACTCTTCCGATGGAAGTCGTTCCTTGACCACGTTGACCACACCACGCGGAGAGCACCACGGCGGTGGACGACGGCGAGGCCTAGGAAGGGGACGACGCGGCAGTGGAAGCTCGCGCGAAGAGGACTACGAGGGTTCACTGGTTCGGCTGCGGTGTCAGGTTGCCGCGCCGCAGGGCCTGGCCAGCGGTGGGAATAGTAGGGGGCGGTGAGGCCTCTGCGGCAGCACAGCCGGCCAGGGGAGGCAGGAGCATGTGGCACGACCAGCGCTGCTTTGGGCGGCTGGAGCAAGAAGACCAGAGGTTGAAGAAGCACTACGGCCGTTGGATGGACATCGTACGGTCACTGGAGCTAGAATCGTTCATATTGACTAAGTTGACAAAGCCCTTCGTCCCTGTCAACTTAGTAGGCCCACAAGTCAGCCTCCCAGCAAGGTGGGTCCCAGCTAGCCGGGGGAGTATTCATTTTTTTGTGCGTAATAAGGAGGCACTTCCG